>NW_028237412.1:0-600000 GCF_017979445.1 Akebia trifoliata
GGTAGAGAAGACCTACGTAGGCTCGGATCCAAGTGGGATCCCTCTTCAGTGCTATATCTTGTGCGTAGGTTAATAGCGATCAGAAAAGATTATTTATTAATAATAACTTTTCAAGTTACATGCATTCTAGGGTCTGGACAGCTTTTGATCGGTCATTGTTACCAAGTAATGGACTCCCTTCTAGCCTACCCTTGCTATTATATGTGGCCCTTTATAGTTAGCGCTCAGCATACCACTGTTTTACTCCTCTATATTCTGAAATACCTTGCACAACACTAGATCCCTTTCTTCCAACTGTCTGTGGTAGACTTTCTTGTTGAAGTAGCTTTGTAGCTTCTTATGATAATTCTTTAGTCTTACTAGTGCTACTTCTTGCTTTTCTTCCAATAGATCCAGTTTTGTGACTATCTATTGGTTGTTCTGGTTAGTCTACACAACTTTGGATCTTATTGTGGCAATCTGTTTTCTATAAAAATTATTGCCTCTATTCCATAGGCCATAGTGAATGGGGACATCCCTATTGAAGTCCTGGCAATTGTCCTGTAGGTCCATAACGCGCCATGCAAGATTGATGTTCATCTTCCCTTTACTTCTCCTAGTATCTTCTTTAACATTTCTACCAGCACCTTGTTGGTAGCTTCAGTCTGTCCGTTGCCCTTGGGATATTACGATTGAAAAATAACTGCGTTATCTCATGCTCTTTGCAAAAATCTGTGATTTGGTCTCCTGTAAATTGTCTCCCATTATATGAGATTATAGTATGTGACAGACAAAATCTACAAATTATCTTCTCCCATAAAAACTTTTGGACCTCCTACTATCATATTCTAGTTAAAAGAAGTGCTTCTGCCCACTTGGTGAAGTAATCTGTCGCCACTAGCAGGAAAGTTAGGTTACCTGGCACCCTAGGAAATGAGCCTACTAGATCAATTCACCATTTCTCAAATGGCCACGGGCTTATAAGGGAGTTGATCTATATTGTTGGTTACTAAATTATCCTCCCGTGTTTCTGGCAATTGTCGCAGTACTTGACGTTTTTTTGTAAATAGGACCAGAAATACCCTTGAGTGAGTATTTTGTGGGCCAATGATCTTGCCCCTGAGTGGTTTCCACAATCCTTTTCGTGGATTTTGCTCAACACATCCTTTGCCTTATCTGGTGCTAGGCAAGGTAGAAAAGTGGTCCTCCCACTAATTTCCTGTACAAAATCCCATCGAGGGTAGTGTATTTCTCTACTTTGCTCTTGACTAGTCTCACCACCCTAAGATCGTCGAGTAACTCTTCTCGTTAGAGGAAAGTTAGGATTGGGCTCATCTATCTTTGATCCCCAATTGCTGCTACCACATTAACTAAATCTAGTTTGTTTATTGTGGGATTTTTTTGATAACCCAATGGTAATTTTCTCCTGCCTTGTCCTGCTAGCATCTAGGCTATGAAGGCTAAGGCATTTGCATACCTGTTGTCTGTCCACGATATATGTTCTACTTTGATCACCCTACCTCGAAGTATGGTAGACTTGATCTTTTCCAGATAGAGTTGCATTCTAGGATCACAAGATTCAAATGTTTCATTGACGTGATTGACTACTAGTTGCGAGTCACTGTAGACAGCCTCAGTTACCCTTAGTCTTACTAAATAATTAAGGTCAAACAGTATTGCCTCATATTCTATTTCATTGTTTGACGCATTAAATCCCAGTCTAATTGTCTTCTTTATTTTGGATCCATTAGAAACGATCAGAACCACTCCTATTCCCGACCCTTCCAAGTTTGAAGATTCATCCATGTAAACTATCCACCTTGGGTGGTTGTGCGTTTCTTGCCCTTTTTCTGCATGTTCTAGTTAGAAACCAACAAATTTGTCTTTTCCTCTACTCGGAAGTTTACCAAAAAATCTACTACTACTTGGCCTTTTAGTGAAACTCTGGGCTTATACTCAAGCCCAAACTCTGTTAGCTGCATAGCCCACTTTACTATTCTACCCGATCCCTCCATCTTTTTTAAAATAGACTTCAAGTGATACTCTGTAATAACTTGTAGTCGGTGTGCCTAGAGGTATGATCTTAGGAGTAATGCTGTGTAGACTAGAGCTAATCCCATCTTCTCGAGTTTGGAATAACGTGTCTCGGCACTAATGAAGGTCTTGTTCAAGAAATAAATAGGCTACTCTGCCGTTGTTCCAGTTCTAACCAAAGCTAAGCTTAGTTCACATTCTGAAATGGCTAGATACAATCATATCTCCTCTCTTACTTCTGGCTTGGAGAGTATAGGTGGTTTGCCCAAGTATTTCTTTAGCTCTACGAAGGCTTGCTCACACTCTTCTATCCATTCGAACTTGGTATTCTTCTGCATTTATCCAAAGATCTGGAGTTGAATCGATTAAGAATTGCTACTTTTCTCGCCAATTTTTGAACTCACTTCTGTATTTTTGGGAAGGGCATATTTAGCAGTGTTCTGATATGGTCTAAGTTGGCTTTTATTCTCCTCTTTGTGACCAGATAGCCCAAGAACTTCTTTGAAGTTAACGCGAAAGTGCACTTCTCTAGATTAAACTTCATCCCAACTTTTTTCACTCAAGAAAATACTTCTTCTAGATCAGCAACATGATTTTCTTTCTTTTTACTCTTCACTAGCAGATCATCAATATAGACTTCTACAGTCTTGCCTAATAGATTCCTGAAGAGTTCTGTTACTAGCCTCTGATAAGTCACCCTTGCATTTTTCAACCTAAAAGGCATAACTTTGTAGCAATAAAGCCCTTGTTTAATGATGAAGGCTATCTTCTCTTGATCTGCCTTGTTAAACTAAATCTGATTGTAACCAGAATAACAATCCATAAAAGATAACCTTTCTTGGTCTGAACTCGCATCTACGAACTGGTCTATCCTCGGCATAAGAAAATTGTCCTTTGGGCATGCCTTATTTAGGTTTATAAACTCTAACCTTCCCATTCTTCTTAGGCACTGCCACGATGTTTGCTATTCAATCAAGAAACTACACTTCCTTGATGAACCCTATTTTGGCCAGCTTGCTCACTTATTCATTTACTACTTTTCTGAATCGTAGTGCTAGTCTCCCTGGCTTCTACTTTATTGGCTTGAAAACTGAATCCACATTCAAGTGATGGCAGATCACTTCTAGGTTGATCCCTGGCATTTTTTCTATGGACCAGGCAAAGACAACCCAGTTCCTTATTAGGTATTAGTTCTTTTAGTTCTTTTGATGCTAGTTCTACTTCTACTCCTATCTGCCTGCCTTCTCCTATATCCACCATCTGAATGCTTTCTAAGCATGGGCTCTTCTGGCTCATCCCCCCACTGTAATTACTATTACTGAACCTTAACTTCGGTGGGCTCTTTTTTGTCCAATGTATATACTTAGGCTACTACTTGATCCCCTTGTATGTCCCACATCCCTTGCGGTATTGGAAACCTTAGGACTTGATAATATGTAGAGGGAACGATTCTCATCTCATGTATCCACCATCTGTCCAAGATGACATTGTATGGAGAGCTTATCTCGACAACCATAAACTTGGTCATCAAGGTCGTCGGTCCTACCTGCACGAGCAAAATTATCTCCTCCCACTACTGGTTTGTTCTCCCATCAAACCCAATCAATGGTGCTAATGTTGGGGAGAGTACGTTTCTACCATGGCCCATTTTTAGAAAAGTTGAAGCGTACAAAATGTTGATAGAGTTGTCATTGTCGATTAGTACCTTCTTGAGAGTAAAGGTGCCCACTTGGAGGGTTACTATAAGTGCATCGTAATGGGGCCTTACTACCCCTTTCAAATTCTTCTCTATGAAAGCAATGGTTTGCTCTCCATAGGGCTCTAGTTGTTCTGTAGGCCCACTCCTTGTTGTATAGATGTGAGCCATGTGTTCTGCTCTACGTTTCTTGATCCTTTCGTCAATCCTATTATGGTTTGACCTTTTACTCTCTTGTTTGAGGACAACATGCATCACTGCTGCCCTTCTATCCTGTTCTTCAATATGTGGTGATCAAGCCTTTGGTTCCTGTCTTGGGGTGGATTCTCCCTTTATCTTCTGGGTAAGTCTCTTAATTTTTCCTACTCTGTCAATCTCTAAAAAAACCTTCTCAAAACCTGGTATCTATTGGTGGTGTATGCCCATACCTTGTGATACTCGCAGTATCTCTCATCTCGATTTATTTGATCTCAAGGAAGAGGTGTTGGCTATTCAAAATAAGGCTCAGTCATAATGAATAGCAAGATCTCATTAGTGGGCACAACAAAATATATTGCCTCTCTAATCCGCTCTCTGTCTTGTTCGAGCGATCTCTTTTTGCTTTTCTACTATGGTTGATGCTACTTTTTCTATTCCCGATCGAATTTCGAGAATCATCTTCCAAGCGAATATTCTTCTCTATTTTTTCGAATAGTTCGCTTAATGTTTACAGTATCTTCTTTACAAGAGACCCATATAACCCCGAGCCAGATGGCAAGGAGTTCTTGAACGCCACTATGGTCGTTCTCTCATCGCAGTTCTCTAAGGACATTGTTTCTTCCCTGAATCTCCTTGTAAATTCTCTGAGGCTTTCCCTTCTCATGTTGAGAAGTGCATCAACATCTCCGTCATTCCTTTTGTTACCAATGTAACATGTTACAAAGGTAATACAAAGTTCCTAAAAAGAAGCTGTGGATCCACATGGCAACTTGTGGAACCATGTTAACGTGTTCCTCTACAAATTCTAAGGGAACAACTTACACATCAGTCATTTGTTTTCTTTCACAAGGCAAGTATTTACCGAAAGTGGAAAAAATGCTTTGTTAGGTCTTTCATCCCTAAATAAGAAGTGAAGCATGACGGCATGAACTTTTTCAGTATTTCTTCCGTCAAGATCTCCACTGTAAAATGAGGCTCTTGAATCCCCTTAACAACTTGTGCCGCCGCTGTACCAATATCAATGCTTTTTATCGTCTCCTTTTGTTTTTTAATTATCTCTCTGATTTCCTCCCGTGTCAAGTTTATTACAAGCTCTGCACGAGTAGTTGCAGTAGCAACTTCTATTTTTTCCTTCCCACGTTGGGATCAACAAGAAAGCGTTTCCTTTAGTATTTAAGACACGATCATCTTCAACTGAAGGCTGAGGATCTCTCAGAGGGGGATCTTTTCTCACCGATTACTGGTTATCAATGATGATAGACTCTGCCACATTGATCGGAAGTTGCTCCTGCCACCTCCCTCCTCGTGTCGGCGTGGTACCTACTAAAATCACTCTGACGTTTAAGTTAGAGAAGTAGAAGAATAGTCTAAAGAACTAGTTAGACCTCCAATCTGCCAAAAGATCCTTTCACCAGTACTTATTATGCTATTTATTGATCTTGATTGAGCATCAGGGTCTCCCCCTCTTCGGGTGGCGATCATGGTAAATCCCCTAATTCTGTGGATTCACTTACCGAACAAGAATCTTCTGGATTGGTTGTAATATATTGCAGAGATCTCCTTCGAGATCTTTGGGATTGACGTGCACGTATTAGGGTTACAACTATTCTATGACCAGGTCTGCCCTGTTTGGTAGATCAGGTTTCATTAAGTGTTGTGTTGCCCTTCTAGCTAGACTAGAAAGATATCTGTTTTGACCTGCCCTATTGAAGGGTAACGCCTATATGCTGATCTGCGCATGATACCACTTAATCGGCTTGGACACATGTACGACTTAGATAATTATGCAGTTATTTCCCTCTACAAAAAAAAGTGGAACACAAGAAATTAGAATATAAGAAATTTTTTTACATGTATAGTATATTTATAGTAGAATGTGTATTGAAATATTTTAGAGGGTAAAATGGTAAAAAAAAATAAAAAATTGAATTTATGGTCGTTTATAGCCGTTGGGGGATTTATGTAATTAATTTTGTACTTTTGTAGCCATTGTGATGTGATCAAAAGTGTTGGAAAAAACTTAAAAGTTTGACTTTTTAAAAAAATTAATTAGCAATGGCAATGTTGTAATAAAAAATATCTTTTCACCAACTATGTCAGAAATTTGAAATATCTCATTCGTAATGTTATATCAAAGATGATGTGCTAGCTATTCTATATATAACAAGTCATTTGACACCAGTGTTGGAAGTCATATTTTGTAAATCATACCATATTTTAGAATTGGAAGCCCCATTTAGCACAACGTTGGAGATGCTCTTCTGAGATGTTATTTATTGATTCTGGATTTAATAACGCTTTCCCATGAATGCTATTGTTTTAAAAAAATATAAATGTTCTTAGTATTCTATATATGGTGTATTTATATATATGTATATAAATACACCATCTATAGAATACTATGAACATTTATATTTTTTAAACAATATATATATATAAATATCTATATATATATATATATATACATATATATATACATATATAGATATATATTTCCTATCCACTTAAAAAATCTAGAGCTAGAGCCACAAATCATTTTTTAAACCTACAAATAACAAAAACTCAATAATTCCATTGTAATAAACTCAACAATTTTAAGTGAATCCAATTAAACCTAATTCCCTTTTACAATAATTTTGTTTTATAAATAGAATAAGTAAAAACAAAGAAACGATACAAATTCATATCCGTGGTATAGATACGTAATCCTCGATTATGAGTACCATATCTACTAAGAATTGGAGTCGCCACCATTCATATTGTAAGTGGGTGTAAATGGTTACCTGAAATATACATTTTTCAAAATAATACAATTTTTGACATTTAGTGACTCTCGTTTGGATAAAGTACTAATCAAACCTTGAGATCGGGATAAATGGCTCGATTGGAGAAATGGGAAGGTGTTAGGCACCCTTTTCTCCCCGCCAAGTGGTGGTAACCTCAACTCAGCTCGATCATTTTGATCAAAAATACAAAATAGAAACAAAGTACCACGTGTCGATAATTTGTATCTTAAGTAGGGATTTATTTTTAACTTGATTATAAGATCATTCTATTGATGGAGATGATCCTTATAAATTTTTACCTTGAGGATTACATGTGATTTGAAAAAATATGGGCTAAGGTTGTTGGTTCATTCTCATGTGTTGAGAAGAAACCACATATCGATTGCTTCAAAACAGTTTAAGGATTTAAAATCGATTTTGTTTTGAAAGTGATTACAACCCCTATACTTTTAACCGAACTAAAGTACGATCTAGTAGAGATAGGAGAGGGAAAACATCACATCTTAGAGGTTTTTTAAAATAAAAATTAAAGAGAGGAGGGGGGGATAGTAGAAGAGGGATATGGAGAGGGTAGAGAGAGAAAGAGGGGATGTATTTCTTTGACCCACCTTGAAGCTTCAACTTGTTCTTTTTTCTTTCTTCTTCTTAAGTTCTTCTTGAGTCCTTAATACTTTATCAAAATATAACTTTTTTTGAATATATAAAATAAGAGAGTAGAGAAGAGATGATGAGAGAGTTGAGATGAGTGTATTTTTTGTAAGACTTGGGGGGATTTGATTTGGGAGATGAGGGGAGTATTTATAGGTATTGGGAAGATACTTTAGGGATATAATGGGATAAAGTGTTGGGAGAGTAGAGAATGACATAAGCTTTAAAGGTGAGGGTATGCAATTTAGAGTGAAAATGAGGATAATTGTGCAATGAGGGTAAATGGGTGGTATTTGAATCCAAATGGTTTAGATCTTACCCAGCCCATTTGGGTTGAGTGTTTGGTGAGGTGAGGTGAGTGATGTGTGATGGAGAGAATGGAGGTGTAAGGAATTAGGTGTTTAATTGAGTGTTAGGTTAGTTGAAGAGGTGAGGTGTTTAGATTAAGAGAACGAGTTGTGTAAGAAGTTAAGTATTTAGATTTTTGGGAGGGTTAAGGAGATGATGACATGTGTTAAAAGGATGGGGAGATGAGGTAATTTAGATGGATTGATTGGGGAGAAGGAGTGTTAGATTGGTGATGAGTGGTATAGGTTAGATTTGTGAGAATGATTTTTTAAAAAATGATGAGGGGAGGTATGGGTTGTGATGTAAGTTGGTGGAGTGTTTAGAGAAAGGTAATGGGTTAGGGTGTAAGGGATATGGGTTGTGATGTGGATGGGTTGGTTGTGTTAGAAAATGGTGAGGTGGGTAGCTTAGGGAAGGGTATGGATTGAGGTGATTTTTTAAGAGGGGTGATGTGAGTAGATAGATTGTTAGAGAAAGGTGATGAAAGTAGGTAGTTGGATGAGGGAGGTGAGATGGGGTGATGACATGTGTCACTTTTGATGATCAAAGGGTAATTGGTTGATGAGTATAGTGGTTTGTGGGTTAGAGTAATGGGTTGGATGTGAATTGGATTATGGATTTGGGCTTTGGAGTATTGGCTTTGGGTTTTAGGAAGGGCTTTAGATTTTAGGAATTGGTTGGGGTCATTTTGGATTAGGTTTTCAAGGGTGGGCATGTTTTAGGTGTTGAGGGTTCGTGGCCTTTAGGTGGGCTTAGGATAATTTGATTCGGGAGTAGAGCGGTGAAGGTTGTGGAGAGTGGTGGGTATTCCAAGTCTCGTTTTGCATTTATTTATCTTTTTAGGGATTTTAGGGATCATTGGATTGATCAAAATGCCACGTGTTGACAAATTGGGCTTTTAGGCCCGTTGGTGACTTTTATTGAAAATCTGGTATTTTTAGTTTCGGGAGAGGAGTGGTGAAGGTGTGATACACCAAATCTTTTGGGGTGGGCCCACTAGGCCCTTAAGGGGTCTTAGGATCCTCCAAATTGAACAAAATGGCACATTTCATTGATTCGAACCTTTGAGGCCCGTTGACAAATTTTGTTGAAAAATTGATATTTTTGGGCCCTTTCGATTGGGGCCCGTTCAAATTGGGGTGTCTATACATGGTTTAAAATTTTGTTGGACGAAATATTTCTAGATTTTAGGTGAATGAGACGAAACAACATACACATTGAAACATTTCGAGATTTTAGGGTTTCAATGATTTTTTTTTTTTTCTGATATTTCCTAATCTAAAGATCTATATCGCAGATCTAGGGAGAAAAACAGAAGTAAAGAGAGAGAGAGAGAGAGGAACCTGATTGACGTTGTCATCGGATGCATGTCGCCATTGGAGAGTCCCTTCTCCTCTTTTTTTTTGTTCTTGTTCTTCTGATTTTTTTTTTCTTAAAAGCTTTGAAGGCTTGGGCAATTGGCCTTTGGTTTTAATCGAATTCTTGCCCTTGACCTTGGTATTTTTTGGAAGACTACTTTATTTAGGTAAAGTACTCATATTTTGATAAATATTTGAGATACCCTTGTATTTCAAACTGATGATATACCCCTTGACCACAGTCTCATTTAAAAGATTTAAAAAAAAAAAAAAATACATTAATTTTATGTATTGAATGTCTTGAATGTTTTGGGAATGTTCCGTAATATTTTGGGATTTTTCTGGTTTTTGAAAAATCCAAACAATGGATCGAAACGAGATTTAAAACCATGTCCATATCTACTACATTAGACAAACATAAGTAATAAAGAATTGGAAAATGCTGAAATAACATTGCAATTGACACCGTTTCAGAAATTGCTGACATGGATGTGTCTATAGAACCATAGATGTTTTCATTGAGATATGTGTGAGAAGCATCTATGGTTACACACCAATGTCCCAAACGATGCCAATGTCAGTGTTACTTGAGCACGACTCTAAAGAATTTTATACAAACCATAGACAAAGAAAAGTGAGGATACGGAACCTGGTTCCGTAATTGTCTCCTCAAATGCCTGATGAATGGGAAATAAAATGAAATCAAGAATATTGAAACTAACTGTTGCAGCTCAAAGGTACTTTACTTTCCATGCCAAATAAAAATTGAAGACCCAGATTGCAAAAGGAAACACAGATTGGAGTTCAAGGATGTTGCCACCTAAAAGAAAATTATAAATACATGAACAACTGCAAAAATTTATATATTTTATGGTATGAGTAGTTAAAAATGGTTGTTAGATTAGACTTATCAAATTCTTCAAGAACGAAATTTTAGTGAGTTTCCAATCTTTGTGCTCTGTAAGTTTGTTAGATAGACTTATCACAACCATATTATTCTATAAACGTATTACCTTCCCACTTGAATTACAATTGTTTCACTGCTCTTTCCATAACAAATGCATAGCATTTGTACCTAAAAGCTAGTCAAAACATTAGCAAATGGGTAAGCTGGACTTGAACCCATGACTTCAAATTTGTTTTGCAATGTGTCAAACCAACTAAGCTGTGGGTTCAAGCCCTGTTGCTGCACTGAAGCCACAACTATAGGTTGTTTCTATGAAAACACAATTATAATAACGCCCTTTATAAAGATGGTAGGTTGCAGCTACCCTTCCCCCTAAAAGAGAATCTGAATTCTAAGAGATGATAGAGATCAATTTTTAAGTGGAAACCCATTCCCCATAAAAACAAAAGACAAAGGGTACTTTTACCTTCTTTGTCCAGTGACCCTCCTCAGCCTCCTCTGTCCACTCAGAGTACATTACAAGTGCTTCAACAGTCGATGAGTTCAAATATGAAAAACATATAACATGAGAAGAGGGAACAGAGGGAAATGTCTAAGAGTGAAGTACAATTTAGTATGTAAATTCACTTGTATTATCCTGTGAAATTTAATAATTAAAATATGATTCTTTTTTTTGTCTACTTTCACTAGAGGTCCCCAAAATCATGGACATAAAAGAGAAGGGTCAAATTTAAGAACTGATACAAGAGGACATTTCAAAAAGTTTATTATTCTCTCTATTTCTCTCAAAACAATGGAAGTTAATTTAAACAATATAAACATCATATAACAATAAATAGAAAGAAAGAAAAAGTCAAGTAGTTCACTGTTCTGCCCATCCATATGTCAAATTCCAAAATAAGGGGCAGAATAAATATGAGTGCACAAGGAAAAGCAAAGATGCCCATGTGAATTAGATGCTTTTGCAGTTGAAGTCTTGAGGGTCTTAGGATCAAGTGGCAGTCCAAAGATGTGGTGATCTGGAAAAGTTCCTGAACTATCTAAACATTCCAAACAATATAACTTATGGCTATCTTGTAGGATGGGTGTGCGGTGTTTCTTTGTGTTGCACGATAAAAATCTTAAAATTGTACATTTCCTTGTTTTATTGATATGATTTGTGCCATTTTTACATGGATTTTATTTATATAATGAACCATAAAATAGTTAAGAGATTAAAAGTTTTCCCCAATCAGACTGAACCATTCAATTAGTAGGGCTTGCCTCTTGGGTGGGCATAGCATAAACATCAAATCGAAAAGAAGACCTTTTCGAATAGAAAGCTAAAATTTGGAGATCCATAAAAAAAAAAAGCAAGGTACTATGTCTAAAAGACAGTCCCATATGCAATAAATCGGTTTCGGGACAATAAGGGATTTGTAATTGCCACACAATTATGAGAATAAAAGAGAAACAACCATATTTGATCACTCAATTCGCTGAACCAGTTCACAACTATACTCACACTCATAATTTGCTACATACTATAGAAGTTGAAGCAGCACTCAATCAAATCACAAGGTCCACGAGAATCTCAAGACCAAGGAATTGTTCAACATCAAGGGAAGCTAATCTTACCAGTTTCAGCAGTGCAGTATTAATGTGCCATCTCAATTAACTCAAAACATATAGCGACAGCCACCTGGGCCATTGGTGGTCGTCGCAAAAACCTCCGACGCTATATGTATTACCGACGGCCAACTATTCAGAAAACGTTGTTATATAGGAGACTTATAGCGGCAGCCGCTATTGGCCGTCGCTGTAGGGTATTTTTATAAAACAAATTATATGTCTTTAGAGACGGTGGACGACCGTCGCTATAGGTTATTTTTTTGAAAAACAAGTATGGGAAATGTTCAGCACCCTAAGTTTTACCACACACTTTAACAAACGTTTTTTGTCCTACATGGGTTAGAAGTTTTGGAATGAGTTGATTTTTCGTGAGGATGATCTCTATGATTAGAAGATCATCCTCCCCAAAAATCAGCCCATTCCGAAATGTTTAGCCCCATGTTTACACGTTGAAAAATCGTGGACCGTCCATTTTTTGTAAATCAATTTTGATGGGGTTAGAAGTTTTGGAATGAGTTGATTTTTGGTGAGGATGATCTCCTCACCATAGAGATCATCCTCACCAAAAATCAGCTCATTCCGAAACTTCTAACCCATGTAAGATAAAACGCGTTTGTTAAAGTGTGTGGTAAAACTAAGGGTGGCGAACGGGACCCAACAAGTATATATATTAGGTCTTTAGCTACAGTTACGGGTCGCTATAAGAACTTTTGAAGAAAAAAAAATTTTAATTTTACACTTGCCCCCCTCACATGTTGCTGAATATTGGAGATACCCCTATATTTTGAAATTGATGACCTAGACCCCAACTAGCAATATGAAAAGACCCAAACGCCCCTCGTCTTCAACCCTTATAAATCTAATTATTTTCTAAACCATCTAACGTCATATAATCGGGAATTCAAACAGAAGTCTAAAAAGGGAGAATTATTAAATAACTACTTATTATCATTATAAACAATTAAATAGAAATTACATAATTTTTTCACAATAATGTAATCTCAAATAATCATGGCACCACCAGGTAAGAACAAAAACCCTAGCTAAGATTATGCTTGGACAAATCCTAAGAATGTTGCTTTGCCAATCAAGGAAGAAAACCCTTCTTCTTTGGCTCAACTAATCGACAGATTTCAATCTCTTATTTTGAGATTGAGAAATATTAGGGAAGATGAAATTGAAGGAAAGGGAGAACAATAGCTTTGAGCTATCCTTCTGAATCCAAAACCACATTATCAATTTTTTCGTAAAAATACTATATTATCCTCAGTCGTTTTATGTAAAATGACTATTTAAGACAGTCCACTGAAAATGAGAGCCAAGGACAGTCGTTTTTAGCACCATATTAATGTCACAGATTGACGTACTGACTAATATGTTTTGTTGGATACATTTGAACAATTTGAACCATAGTTTCGAGTGCTTCGCTACTTCTAAAAATATGAAAAAGTTGCTAGTCCAATGGCTTTCAAACCCAAGTCGTGGGATCAACATTTCAAATGTTTTACCGAGTTAGCTAGGTTGCATCTTATCTATATGATCAAATATAATGGTAGACCCCACTCTCTTTATGAAGATGAATTGGGATTTAATCTCGCCATAAATCTCAAGACAATTTCTAAATTTACTTTTTTTCTCATTAATTATTTTTCAAAAACACATTTTCAACTTTAGAATCTTTTCTCTTCTCTTAGTCCAACCTTTTTTGTCTTTCCTCTTCTACCTTTTTACCCCAAAGAGGATGCCCAGGTGGGAAGGGCATGGGTTAACTCTAGTATATCTATATATTGGGTCTGGGGGTTCCTTCGTTTACATTTTAACCTTGAAAAAATTACTTAGAGGACCCTCGTGGAAGGATTTCTTTCTAACTAGTCCCTAAGTTTTGCGTGTTAACTTGACAAGACATTTAGTAAACCTTTTTTCTTAATGGTCCCTCGTACTGTCGAGTTCATAATTTTTACTGTTGAACTCGACACTTATTTAATTACTTTCTAGTTCACCATTTTTTAAAATAAAAAATGGTGAACTCAACACTGGTAAAATCCACCCATTTTTAATTTTTGAGTTTTTCCGACTAAAATACATGGAAAGATGGACTAAAAACTTGAGACAATGACATTCTAAATGATTTCAACCCAAAAGAATCATTATTGATTGATTTTCATTCAAAAACTAAGAAAAAAAGTGGAAACCCTAGTTTTTTACATACATCTTCAAATTTTTGAAAAAACCCTTAAAAATGACCTTTTCTTCTTTCTTAAATCCTTTATGAGAGAATGGAGTCTTTGAAACTCGATTGAGATGTCAAAATTTTAATTTTTTTTATGAAAACGATGAGTTCAAATGGTTAGGGCATTTAATCGTGAGAAATGTCGGAAATGAAGTCCATAGGCAATTTAGAAAGAAAAAGTTTACTAAGGGTGTGTTTGATTGCACATGGAAAATCAATTTCCATGGAAAATGACATTTTTCAAGTGTTTGATTGCACATGGAAATGGAAATTCATTTTCCACCCTATTTAAAAAGTCCACTAAATCATAGATTTCACTTTCCCACACATATGGGTGGAAAAATAAAATCCACCCATATTTTCCATCCTCAATTCTTCCCTACCACTACCACCACCACCACCACCATTACACTAACCTCGTCGTCGTCGTCATCGCCGTCGTTACCATCGTCGTCGTCTCCGACCACCTTCTCTCTCTCTCTCTCTTCTTCTTTTTCTTCTTCTCCATCCCTCACCTCCTCCGCCACCACCACCACCACCACCACGTTCTCCCCCCATCTTCCTCACTTACCTCTGTCATCGCCATTGTCATCGTCGTCACCGTCGTCGCTGCTGCCGCCACCGTCGCAGTCGTCGCCACCACCGTCGTCACCACCGTCGTGGTCATCGTCGCCGCCGCCACCGTTGCCACATCCTCCCCCCTCCCTCTTCCTCGTCATCTTCTTCTTCCTCTCCCCCTCCTCTCATCTTCTTCCTCCTTCTCCTCTTCTTCTTTTTTCTCATATTTTTTCATGATTTTATTCAAGTGAAATCAAATAATGGAATTCGATTTTCCAACCCTATATATTTTTCACAACTAATTTTCTATGGATTTCAAATTCCATGAAAAGTAACTTTCCATGCAATCAAACATACCCTAAATGTCCTGCCAAACAACCATTGAAAACTTAAAGGACCATTTAGAAAGAAGTTTCTCCAGAAGGGTACTTTAAGTAATCTTTCCTTTAATCTTTAATATATATTTTTTTGACTCTGGTCAGGGCCTGGAACCTTCTCTATATTATATATGGAAATTCGAATTATAAAACTGAATTTGAAATGGGTTGTCGTGCTATACAAGAAAAGTTTATTAATTTGGTAAACAAATCAATGCATAAATTAATAAATAATTGATATTTTAAGATTTACCTTCCTAAAATTTGGTAGAGAACCATGTGCAGGTCTCCATTAGATCCTTGGAAACACAAAGAAAGTTTGAAGTTTACGTCCATTCCCATTGTTATTATCTATTCAGCACATCCTATTCAGAACTTCACAGTGTTCTCCAAAGAATCTAATCATCGCTTATTTGTATTTGTCCATGGCGAAAGATCAGTCTACAATCTTCAGTTTCCGTTGTTTCTGTTATATTCTCTTTCTTCTGTCTTCCATCTCATCCATTTCATTCCTCTATTGGTCTTATTACTCAGGCTCTATCATAGTGCAAAACCCAAACATCACACCCAATTATCTCCTCTCCTTTCCTTCTTCATGGAATCATCTCTCCTTCTCATCAAACCCACCTCAAAAGCTCCTCAAAATTGCACTCTTTGTCAAGAAATGGCCACATAAAAGTCTCGCTGGAGGGCTCGAACGACATGCCAAGACCCTACACCTTTCCCTGGCCAAAAGAGGCCATGAGCTTCACATCTTCACAACCTCTTCAAATTCCTCATTCCCAAAATACCCACTTAGAAACATGAATTTCCATCTCTCCAAACCAACATCAGGTGGTTACCTTGATCAAGCTTTAGTTTGGAAGCAATTTCAGAGCCAAAATCTAACTGGAAAACCCTTCGATGTGATCCACACTGAAAGCGTCGGGCTTTTATATACTCGGGCACGGAATTTGACTAACCTTGCTGTCTCATGGCACGGGATCGCTTATGAAGCTATACATTCTGATATCATTCAGGACTTGGTTAGGACTCCTGAAGAACCTCGGGCATTTGCTTTAACCGAAAGGGCTATTAAAGTTATTGAAGAGGTGAAGTTCTTTCCAAATTATGCCCACCATGTTGCCACTAGTGATCATTCTGGAGATGTTCTTAAGAGGATTTACATGATCCCTGAAGATCGTGTTCATGTGATTCTTAATGGAGTAGACGAAGAAATCTTCAAGCCTGATTTCATACAAGGGAAATATTTTCGAAAGACGTTTGGCATTCCAGAATCGAAGTCTTTTGTTTTGGGTATGGCTGGGAGGCTAGTGAAGGATAAAGGACATCCAATAATGTTTGAAGCTCTAAGGCAGATTTTCATGGAACATGAGGTATTTCGAAGAAGTGTGTTTGTTTTGGTTGCTGGAGATGGCCCATGGGCCAGTAGATATAGAGATCTCGGTTCGAATTTACTTGTTTTGGGTCCATTGGAACAAAACCAATTGGCAATCTTTTATAATGCGGTTGATGTATTTGTTAACCCGACTCTTCGAGCTCAAGGATTGGATCATACCTTGTTAGAAGCAATGCTTTCTGGTAAGCCAGTAATGGCTACGAGATTTGCTAGCATAACAGGGTCAGTGATTGTTAGCTCAGAGATGGGTTATGTATTTTCGCCCACAGTGACTTCATTGAAGGAGGCTCTTTATAGAGTTTGGAGAGATCGTAGAGGAGTTTTGAAGAAAAAGGGTGACGTCGCTAGACAAAGAGCTTTGAAGTTATTCACTGCTACTAAAATGGTAGGTGCTTATGAAAGGCTTTTTCTTTGTATCTCCAAGGATAAGAATGATAGTGAGGATTATTGTAGCTACACACGCCCTGCGGATTAAAATAGCGGGATGATTCTCATCCCGTTTCACAGAGTTAGTATAAATTATCAATTGTGTATATATGTTTTAGTGTTAATTCGATTAAGACTCTCCTTCATGAAGTTCTTATTGTACCATAAAAGAACAGGGTTTTGAATGGTTTATATATGCATTGAAGGGCTAGAAATTGAAGCTACAATGAAGTATATCTACCGTTTTGGATTGCTTTTGTTTGTGTGCAGTAAGGGGGCTTGAAAGCTAAATCCTTACTGGAATGGCAGCCCAAGATGAGCAGGCTGAAGTTTCTAATCAGGTGCTGCTTTTAGGTGGAGAAAATGGGCCAACCCATGTTGTCTTTGTAGTGATATTTTCTATGAAATTGCAAAAATGTTATGAAGTCAAGCAAGAAGTTGTTTTGACCATTCCCGAGCTCCATAATAGTCCCGTCCGTGGGTTACAAATGTGGAAGTGATGTTGCTTAGTTATTGTATTTTGCTTTCCACACCTATTAGGTCGTTACGAAGTCAATCTTGTCATTGTTCCAAAGTTGGCAAATCCAGAAACTATATGTTCAGGAAACAAACTGAGAGAATGTTTGAAGGGTAGGAACTATTTGTTTAGGAAATAGGTAATGGCAATGCATCTTAGGGCTCTTTTTTTGGGGGGATTTTGTAAGATCAGATTTCCTTGATCTCCTTATTGTTAATAAACTTAGAAATATCAGAAATTAAAATAATTCTTTTTCTGTTGCATTGATTATGTTTGCTTCCCTCTGCTTTACATCACAATCTTTTATCAATAAAAGAAGTCAAGCATGAACTGAATGTAAGGTACTTCAAATTAAGTTGATATTAGCTAGTCTTAATATCCAATAAAAGTTAAACATTGGTTTGTGTAGCAAATGCAAATATCTGATGTATTTTTGTTTGTCATGCCGGGATAATCAGAAAACTATAATTATTGTAGGAACTTTTCGTCCGCCTCGTTTCCGAATGATGCTGAACCCTGAATTGATAGATCTCTCCTTGATCCGACCTTCTTCCCTGTTAAGAAAAATCTCCGATGCCAAAATTAGACTTATTCTTCTTGTTTGCAGAGGAGGAGAAAAAGTCTAACTTCGGCATCGGAGATTTTTCTTAACAGGGAAGAAGGTCGGATCAAGGAGAGATCTATCAATTCAGGGTTCAGCGTCATTCGGAAACGAGGCGGACGAAAAGTTCCTACAAATTGGTGCCGTCCGTGGGAACTGACAACAATACGACATACACATGGCAGGTACTAGGAATACTAACAGAAGGACTGTCATTCGCCCAAATGATATGGGGACAGACGGAGATGATGGGCGAGCGGAAGCGGGAGCATTAGAAGGAAGAAGCGCTCAGGAGGAACAAAACAATTTGCCGGTGCCAGACGTTCAACAGCTACTGACGCAAATCAGAGAAGAGCTGCAGCGAAATTTAGATCGTCAGGTGGAAGAAATTCGAGAACTGAAGAGAGAGAATGAACGATTGAGACAACAAAGGGAAGAAGAATCGGGAAACCATGAGAAAACTAACAGAGGAGGAAGTCGATATTCTGGAGATCATGACCCTAAAGTAAGAAGCGAGGAGAATAAAGCGACCGAAGAACATGGCGTACCCATAAGTCCACTAACCATTGGAGCAGTGGAGGAATTACTCAAGCGTAGAAAAGAGGATGCCGCCAAGCGAGGACAGGTGGGGAGGCTTGCTCAGACGGTCGTTAGAGATCTGAGAACTTCCCCATTCTCTGAGGTGATTCGAAACGCCATATCACCAAGGAAATTTCATATGCCGAAATTCGATTCTTTCGATGGAACAAGAGATCCTGTAGAGCATGTTATGCATTACAAGAACATGATGATCTTGTACGAAGGTGACGATGCATTGGTCTGCAAGTTGTTCTCCTCCACACTCAGATCGGGAGCTATTTCTTGGTTTCAAGGGCTCCCACCTGGGGCGATAGGGAGCTTCCAGCAGTTAAAAGAAAAGTTCGTAGCCCAATACATTCACAATAGGAGGAGAAAGGTCAGAGTCAACGTCCTGTTCTACCTGAGACAAGAGGAGAAAGAAAGTGTTCGAGATTTCACGGCTTGCTTCAGGAGTCATCTTCTCTCGGTGGAAAATCCGGACGACGGTATGGTCGTTCAGGCGTACGTGAATGCAATACTATCGGGAACCCAGTTACATGAAGAACTCGTGACAAATCCCCCGGAGAGGATGGAAGACCTCTATGTGGTCGCGGAAAAGTTCATCACTCTAGAAGAAACCTTGAAGAGTAGGACTAGAGAAGCACTAGTAACATCGAGTACGGTGCCAGTCGCAATTACAAATTAGGAATACGTGGAATTCGAAGAGAGTTCTAACGCCTTTGACGGTGAAGCCTTCGAAAATTCTGAGGCATATTCGGGATGATCCGAATTTCAAGCCAGCACCCCCGAACTACAGAGGAAGACCAGGAATGCCCTACTGCGAGTATCACAAGGCGGAGGATCATCCTACCGATAACTGCTGGAAGTTGAAGCATGTCATCCAGGATATGATTGATATGGGGAAGCTCGGAAAGTACGTGGCAACACGTACGGGAGAATCCAGAAGGTGTGACTTGCCCCCTCCCCCTCCATGAAGAATTTTGACCCAAGAAGATAAAGGTCGGAGAGTCGTAAATATGATAGTAGCAGAGCTAACAATTGACAAGTTGCCTGGAATCCTCCATCGATCAAAAGTCAGGAAAACACGGCATGATTGAGAAGTTTTCCAAGTAACGGAAGGAGTCCAAGTAGCACGGGTACCAGAATCAATCTGGGGAATAAAAGCGACGGTGTTCACTTTCGAAGATCTTGAGGGGGTGTCCGTCCCCCATAATGATGCTTTGGTGATTACACTGGAGGTGGGCCCAGTAGATCTAAAAAGAATACTCATTGATGCTGGAAGTGCCATTGACATTTTGTTTTTGTCGGCCGCTGAGCGCATGGGCGTACTAGGAGGAATGGAACAATCAGAGGTCAGCATTTACGGGTTTAGTGGAAGTTCAGTAGTGCCTATAGGGGAGATTACTCTGCTCGTTTCATCTGGTCCGAAAGTTATCATGATTAGATTCATTATAGTCAATGCTGAATCGGCATATAACGTTATACTCGGAAGAAGATGGATCCATTCAATGCAGGCTGTACCATCCACGTTCCATCAGGTTCTCCAATTTCCAACTTTGCAGGGTCCCATGGAAATCCGTGGAGATCAGTCACTTGCCCGACAATGCTTTACCTGTGCGGTCAAGGAGGGGAGAAGAAAAGAACACCAAGAAAAGGTCGGGGAAATAAAGGCGGATTCCCTTGATTCTAAAGAGCAATAGCAATCAAAGATTGCCCAGCGTTCTAGCTGGGTCACCACAATAGATCAAGTGATGGAAGTTGACTTAGGAGATAGTGGGACGCATCTGACCTTTATTAGGTCAGGGATGAAGAAGGAAGAAGCAGATAACATGATAGTATTTTTAAAGAATAATAGAGATGTCTTTGCATGGTCGCTAGAGGATATGCCGGGTGTCGATCCGCAGGTAGCGTGCCACCAGCTGCATGTGGATCCAAACGTCCGACCTGTTCAGCAGAAGCCTCGGAGGTTAGCGCCAAGATTACGACAAGTTGTGAACGAGGAAGTGGCAAAACTTCTAAAGGCCGAATTCATAAAAGAAGTATAGTTCCCATCATGGATCGCGAATATAGTCGCGGTGCCGAAGAAGGATGGTCGGGTAAGGGTGTGTATCGATTTTACTAACTTGAACCAAGCCTGCCCAAAGGACGGATTTCCTCTCCCCAGAATAAATCGCTTGGTAGACACAACGGCGGTTCATGAAAGACTCTCGTTCATGGACGGGTATTCGGGTTATAACCAAATTTCGTTAGATCCCATGGATCAGGAAAAAACTGCTTTCATTACTGAGCAAGGCCTGTTCTGCTACACTGTAATGCCATTTGGGTTAAAAAATGCGGGGGCTACGTACCAAAGGTTGGTCACAAAGATGTTCGAAGACAAACTGGGAGATACTATGGAAGTTTATATCGATTACATGCTAGTAAAGAGCAAGAGGGCGGAGGATCATATGTTCCATTTGGAAGAAACGTTCGCTCGTTTAAGAAAGTATAATATGCGCCTCAACCCAAAGAAATGCGCATTTGGAGTGTCATCAGGAAAATTTCTGGGATACATGATTACCAGGTGAGGAATAGAAGCCAACCTTGAACAGATAAGGGCACTGACGGAGATGGCTTCCCTGACCAGCTTAAAACAAGTACAGAAGCTAGCAGGGAGGATAACAGTGCTTAGCAGGTTCGTATCAAGGTCATCAGATAAATGCAAACCTTTGTTTTCATTACTCAAGAAGGGAACAGGGTTCGAATGGTCGGAAGAATGTGAAAAGGCGTTCCAGAATCTAAAGGAATACCTCGGAACTCCTCCCGTTTTGAGCAAACCAGAAGATGGAGAAACTTTAGGAATGTACTTAGCTGCGACACCAACAACAATAAGTTCCATATTGTTCATAACAGAAGGAAAGAAAGAATTGCCAGTCTATTTCGTGAGTAAGACGTTAGGTGCTTCCGAAGAAAAATATAGCCGGATGGAAAAAATCGGCCTCGCTCTAGTATACTCAGCACAGAAGCTCAGGCCATACTTTCAATTTCATAGGGTGAGGGTTGTTACAGATTATCCATTACGAGAGGTGTTGCACAGATCAGAAAAATCCAAAAGAATGGCCAAGTGGACTGTCATGTTAAGAGAATTCGACTTAGTCTTTGAGCTTAGAAGCGCGTAGAAAGGACAAGTAGTAGCTGATCTACTTGCTGATTTTCCGGCCGAGGATCCGAACTGGGTAGAAGAAGGAGAAACAGATCCAATTGAGGAAGACATACCCGATCCAATGAGTAAGGAAACGGGATGGAAATTATTCGCGGACGGGTCGGCAAACTCTCAAGGGTCAGGGGCAGGAATGGTGTTGATCACTCCTAGTAACGATAGACTAGAAAAGATTTTGAAGTTAGGATTCGGGGCCTCAAATAACGAGGCTGAATACGAAGCTGTCCTCGATGGATTAATGATGGCGCGAGATATAAAGATCAAAGAGTTACAGGTTTACTCAGATTCCCAACTTGTGGTCGAACAATGCGGAGGGACATTTCAGGTGAAGGATGATAGAATGGCAAAATATGTAAAGCTCATCCAAAAGGAAATGGAGGGTTTCGAAAAAGTGAAAATATCAAGAATATTCTGGGATGATAATCACCATGCCGATTCATTGGCATATATTGCGTCAATGCACGGAAATTCAGAAGTTCGGACTATCCCGGTGGAATTCCTGGCCACAGCAAGCATTGATTCAACGAGAGAGATAAACTGCGTGGCAATAAATTCAGGCCCCACTTGGATGGATGAGATAGTAAATTTTCTCAAGTCGGGGGTTGCTCCTGATGACAAGAAGGCAGCCTGGAAATTGAAAAGGAAAGCAGGGCGGTTCATACTTATAGAAGGAGAACTCTTTCAAATGTCGTACGGAGGACCATACCTGAGGTGCATAACTCAGAAGGAGGCACAGTTGATTCTTTCAGAAATACATGAGGGTATTTGCGGAAATCATTTAGGGGGCAGATCGTTGGCACACAAGGCTCTAGCCCAAGGATAATATTGGCCATATATGCAACAAGATGCCAAGAAATACGCTAAGAAATGCGACAAATGCCAACGACACGCTAACATGATACGACAACCTTCAGAAGAACTTCACTCGATCAGTAGTCCCTAGCCTTTCATCATGTGGGGGCTGGACATTATGGGACCGTTTCCACGTACAACCGGAGGAAGGGAATTTTTACTAGTGGGGACTGACTATTTCACAAAGTGGATAGAAGCAATCGCGTTAGCCAGAATTCGAGAGGAAGAAGTGGTTAAATTCCTCTGGGAACACATAATCACAAGATTCGGAATACCTTTTGCCATTATAACTGATAACGGCAAACAATTAGGGGAAAAAAGATAATAGCTTACTGTCAAGAGTACGAAATTCGCAGCTTGAGTTCGTCTCCTAGATATCCTCAGTGAAATGGTCAGGCAGAAACATCTAACAAAGTTATTCTACAGAATTTGAAGAAAAGATTAGGTGAGAAGAAGGGTTTGTGGGCTGACGAGCTACACAGCGTGCTCTGGGCATATCGAACTATGGCAAGAAGAGGAACGGGAGTGTCCCCATTTGCCTTAACATACGGAACCGAAGCGGTTATCCCGAACGAAATTCAAGTACCAACAAGCCAGACTAGTGTTGTAAACAACTTGGTAAACGAAGAATTGTTGGCTCGAAACTTAGACTGGATGGACGAAACACGAGAAAGGGTACTGAAGAGACTGGGAAGATATCACCAGCGATTAAAAAGATCCTACGATCGGAAAGCGCGCATAAGAGGATTTGAACCAGGGGACCTTGTACTGAGGAAGATATTCCAGAACACCCAATTGCCAAACAGTGGTAAACTCGGAGAAAATTGGGAAGGGCCATACCAAGTTGCCAAGATCGGTCAAGCAGGAGCATACTATCTAAAAACAATGACCGGGAAATCTATTAGCTCACCGTGGAACGCGTTCAATCTTAATAAATATTTTCAATGAAATGGTATGTAGTATTTATGTTGATGTCTTTTCATTTATTCATGCATGAAATAAAAATGCGTTCTTTCAGTTGATAAAATTCTTTCGCAAATGAAATTCTGTTATACCTATTAAGACTTTTATAAGGTCGGATTTGTTGTAGACCCGAGTGTCACCCTATGAGGTGGGTGACACGAAGACATTTATAAGGTCGGATCTGTTGTAGATCCGAGTGTCACCCTATGAGGTGGGTGACACGAAGACATTTATAAGGTCGGATCTGTTGTAGATCCGAGTGTCACCCTATGAGGTGGGTGACACGAAGATATTTATAAAGTTGGATCTGTTGTAGATCCGAGTATCACCCTATGAGGTGGGTGATACGAAACAGAGAATAAGGTGTTATGTAACAAGAGGAATAGATACAGAAGGTAAAACAAAAATGATCGGCATAAAATATTAAAAGTCATATAGCAAGTTACATAGAAGGTTAACAAAAAGTCATCATCATATGACAAATTCATGAGAAGTTAATGTAAAATCATTTTTCTACACGATTATCGCCCTCAGGTGAGGTAACAGGGTCCACGATTGGATGGGTTGGGGGCAGAGAGGAATTGAGAGATGATTGGAGCTTCTGGAGATCATCCTCAAGCTTAGCTGTCAACTTCCTCTCCTCCTCCAGGGCATCCTCCCATTCCTTCACATTCTCATCCAATTGCCTCTGAAGGGCAAGCTTTTACTCCCCGAGTGCCTTCACCTTCTCCTCTTCCGCTTCTCTCTTGAAATTTTCCAGGCGACCTTCAAAAGCATGAGAAATTCGAGCCATCTCATCTACTAAGCTCGAAAGTTTTTCCTGAAGGTCGGTCACTTGACCCTTAAGGCTAGAAATTTCCTTGTCCTTCGCCTCAAGTAGCTGACGAAAGGAGCAGGCTCCCCTAAGGGCATCTACCCTGCTTTTGGCCAGAGCGAAAAGCCCATGCTGAGCCTAAACATGGAAATTTTTTAGTAAAATGTAATACAGGCAAGAAAAATAAAGTAGAAGGGGAGGAGAGCAAAATACCTTGGTCAGGTGACTGCACAGATCGTCAAGAAAGGCAACTGGATCATTCTCCAAAAGGTCAGAGGCGACTTTTTTATCTGCTGGGAAGAGGTTGCCTTCAACTATACCTCGGGCTACCTTGGCATCATTAAGGGCCGAGGCATCAAGAGGGACTTTTACTAACAGGATCCTCTCCTTCGGAGCAGGACCTTTGGTGGGAACGTCTTTGTCAGTCGAGGTGGTGGCTGTCTTTTGTTTTTTTCCTTGGTGGACAGGGCTGGAACGGAGCGGCAGTCCTTCGGAGGTTGAGTGAGGAATATTTGGAAGGTCAGGAGATTTACTGGAAGGATCAACTGGAGGGATAACTGTTAGGGGAGTAGGGAGAGTCTCAGGAGCTGGGCGTCTTCTTGCAGAAGGTTTGCGGGTTATCAGTTGGGATTCCATCTCTTCTTCGGATTCAGAGGTTGGATTTCCGAGGCCGAAAGAAGAAGTTGTAGAAGAAAGAACAGTAGTTTGAAGACGAGAGGAGGATGGCCTTGTTGTAGGTCTTGAGAGAGTGGTGAGAGGAAGGTTAGGGGATAAGGATGTTAATTTTTCTCAGAACTCATTGTTAGACATAATACTCTCTAGAACGGGTGCACAAGGAGGACGTCTGTCTTTAATACCTGCAAAACGAACAAGGAGTAAGTAAAAAAAAAAAAAAAAGAGAGAAGGGTTATAGATGAGTTTCTACCCATTCAATTGAAGTAATAATTTTTAAGAATCGGAGAGGACTGCTCCTCAGCGTATTCCCAAGAGCCAATAAGCCGGACTAGGTACATGAACCATTCTTTATCAGTTTCAGGAAGTTGTAACAAAACTTCCCGACCCTTCCTCTTCATCAAGTAAAAGAATCCCGGTCGTTTGGGGGCATTTGAGAGTTTATACTGGGCCCGGATGTCAACGAGGCCGAGTTTTTGGCCCTCGGGGAGACGGGAGTTCATCAGTTCAATCATAAAGATTAAACGGAAGAAGTTCCCCGTCATCTGAGCAGGAGCTTTATGAAAAAAATTGAGGACTTCTCTAGTCAATGGGGACAGGGGAATCCTAAGACCGGCTTTGAATTGACCCCAGGAAACAAGGGTCGTGCCCTCCTCCCACATTTCATGAGGATCAGGAAGGTCACACCAATCTGTGGCTACGAACTCTAGAATAGAGTAAGTAAACCGGAAGTCTTCTATGGAAGGTCTAACAGGGTTATAAGGTTTTTTGCCCATTAAGAATCACTGGTTTCTTAAGGGAAACAGAAGAAGAAGAAGGAAGAAAAAACGCTGAAATAGAAAACCAGAAATGCAAGAGAGGTACCTTGATCGAGAGAGAGAAAAAAAGGACTTGGACTGGAAATGGCAGGCAAAGAGAACCCAGGAAAGAAACTGCAGCACTTTGACGAGAGGAACTGGAAAGGTAAGAATGAGATGGAAATAGGAGTCCTTTTTATAAGAAAAGGATTCTCGAGATTTTCGCTCCATCCAAGGGATGAAATTGTCTAGAAAAGAGTGCACATCATGAGCTGTTGCAACCATCATTGCACATCAATGATGAGGAGGTTGAAGGCCATGCGTCCCATACCCAACCCATCAGGTGGCACCACGTGGAAGAAAACCAATGGCCTACAACTTCAAACGGCCGCATTTAATAGTCGATATGATAAGACGACGGCGTATAAATACAATAGGAATGGCTAACGACACATATATTAGACATTAAATGCTCACCTTGGAACCACGCGACCCCTTTGAATGATTAATATTGTTAATATAATAAATGTTCTCGGAAACTCACGATGCCCGCGACCTTCCGAGAGGGGGCATTGTGGAGGCATAAAAACCTCGGCCACATAATTATGCATCTGAATCTTAGAGTGGGTCGGTGGATCGGGTATTTGAGACGCAATTGTTCGGGTATTAATGTAGATCGGGAAAAATCTGCAGAAGTAACTAGTCAAGGAGGATAATGTGCTAAGATCCCTGAATTCTTGGGATTCGAGCGTAATGATCTGGGAAAATCCCTGATTTCAAGGGATTAGGCATTGACTCCTTCAAGGGAATAAAAGGAAAGCGAAAAGTTAAGGAAGAAGAAATTCTATAAAAAGGAGGAAACCCCATATGAAAGGTACGCACTTTTTCTCCTCCTTTGCAAACAAGAAGAATAAGTCTAACTTTGGCATCGGAGATTTTTCTTAATAGGGAAGAAGGTCGGATCAAGGAGAGATCTATCAATTCAGGGTTCAGCGTCATTCGGAAACGAGGCGGACGAAAAGTTCCTACAATTATCATTACTCATTTAACAGAGTATAGAAAGGTACCACGTGAAACAACAACCAAATCAAAATACTTTCTCACATATTAGTCTCAAACTATGGTTTATGAATCAGGAGCCAAGGACATTATCCCACTCCACGCACTCCTTATAAATTCTTCAGAGTTTCAGCATTTCAAATGACAATGATTTTGCGAATGTGAGGTATCATTATACCACTGCTATACAAGCACTACACCCTACCCATTGTAGCAAAGTTCTCCAATATTTTCCTGAAAATTTGGGAAAGTCAACCAGCCAATTAAATTGACGAAACAATAAATTAATTGGTGCTTTGCCAATTAATCGTCCCTCCTCCAACCTCAAGATTCTATCTTCTTCAACCTTCAAATCTCAAGAAGAAGATCGGATTTTTAGGCAGATTGGAGTTCATGAATTTTTGGAGAGAAACCAAAAAAAAATCATTTTCATAATTTTGGAAACTTTCCGAATTTCTTCATTTTCAAACAAGAATTAAAAAGAATCTAGGGTTTTCAATTTTTCATAGGGGATAAATTCTAATATTATAGGCCAAAGTTGTAGGAACCAAATTTAAACCTTCCCCGGGGTTAACAAAATAATCCTAAATATGAAAATAATTACCTCAAGATGCAAACAAGATCCAGCTCAAACCGACACGATCCAAACCCGATCAAGGAGAGCATAGCATAAGTGACCGACCCTCTTATCCATGCATAACTGACTCAGCCCAAAGTAGTGGCCGACCCCTCTCCATCCCAATGATTGGAGGCTCTATGCTCATGCCTTCTTGTTCTTCTTCTCATACTCCCCTTTTGAAGTAGCCGCCCCCTCCCCATCTCCAAGATAGGTGGCTGGACTCTTTGAAGTAGCTGACCCTCCTCCTCTCCAAGGTAGGAGTGTAGACACCCTAGATTGTCTGGGCCAACCCCGAGAGGACCCAGAGACCCTGCAGTACAAAGGTTTAACCCAAAATTATCAAAAATCCAAAGTGCAAGACAAGTCCAAGGCCCAAGATTGAACCAATAAATTTAGCCTGGTCTTTTCACGGGGTATGGACTAGGTTTGGTTTTGGCTAGTCCCTCCTATAAGCGAGGATCAATGCAAATTTGCCCAAGTCCTTGCCCTGTTAAAGGACCAACAATTTTTCAGTTATTCTTAGATCCCCACCCCATATATTACAGATTTGCTTAGGGTATTTTTATTCCTTAACTCTCTTGTAATCTTGTTTTCCTCCATGTCTCGAGAGAACGAAGAGGAAGTACCCACTCTATCCCCCTCTGATCATCTCATATAAATTTTCAATAAAGTTTTCCTTTTAATTTGAGGCACCCTCCAAGGTAATTTCCTATTACTTCTTAAAGTCCAATTACCTCTCTATCCTCAAGTTGTTAAAACCAAAGAAGAAGTAATTGACCCTTAAGGCCCCTCAAGTTTGGATAATGGCATGCCATATTATTTTTTTTTTTTATGAAAATTAAACTTGTGTCAAAGGCATAGACATTTATATCCCTCTATTAATTTTCTAGACACCTTGATGGAAATTTACACTCTTAACCTTTGATCATCATGATTAGTGAGATTCAATAAAGTTTAAGTGACCATCAATGCCTCTTTGATAAAGGGAAAATAAGGTCATTCAAATTGATTTTGTTGCAATTAAGTTGAACTTGTGACGTGTGGACTATTATATGCCATCATATTGTTATTTTTTATGAAAATTAAACTCTTCTCAATGGCAGATACTTAGGGTCTGTTTGGATTGACTTCTCTAAGTACTTTTGGCTCTAGTAGAGAATCAGAAGCACTTACCCTACCGTTTGAACATTCTTTGAAATAGCAACTTTTTAAAAGAGTCAAAATAGTACTTTTATGAGAAGTACAGAAATTGGTGCTTTTCAATTTTGTTTTTACAGAGAGCCAATTTACCATCAAAATTTTTTATGCGGTTCCAGTATTATCCTCAAGAGTAAACAGTCTTTATTTTCTTTTAATCCTACCAACACAACACAACACAAAAAAAAAAAAAAAAAAAAACAAACAGAACCTATTCACCTCTCTCATTTGGAACTCGATAGAACGACAACCCTTCCTCCTAGTTTGGAACCTCGACAGAACCCTCTCTCATTTGTAACCTCGACAGAGCGACAGAACCATCTCTCGTTTGGAACCTTGACAGAACCCTCGAGAGCAGATCTCTCTCCCTCAGACAGTGTTTTCTCTATTGGGCGACTGTGGCGACGAGTTCTCCCTAAATTTATGATCTTTGAAACCCTCAACGGAACTCTCGACAGAACCCTCAAGTTATTTTTGGTGTTGTTTCAGATTTATCAAACCAAATCTAATCGAAACTATGAATTTTGTTCAATTTTTTCTTTGTTTGTTTGGGGTTTAGCTGTACTTGTTGGATTTGAGAAAAATAAGTTCAATTCTACGCCCCCAATGATTGTTCTTGGTGCTCTGGGTATCTTCCTGTTGAGATTTTGTTGAGTTTGATTATTTTACATGTTTCTTTTTCAAAAGATTTGAGTTTGCTAGAGAAATTTGCAGTTAGTACCCCAGAATTCGAATATTTTTTATTTGTTTGTTCGTGGAATTTTAATATTCTGCAATATTTTATCATATAGATTAGGAAATTTTCCAATGATTGAGCTAATTGTGCCTTTGAATCATTAAAAAAAAAAGATTTTATGTTATATATTTTTACTCTTCACGTTTCCTTGAATTTGCTGCAAGTGGGTTGTGGAATTTTAAATGAATATTCTACAAAAACGAAATTAAGAAAACCATAACTTCTTTACAGAATCTCTTTGTTAGTTCTAAAATGGGTATCATGAGAAAATTGAAACTCTGTTTTAGGTGAATAATGCAGGGATTTGTGGAGTCAGGGTAGACTGTGACACTTTTTGGGTCCTCAAACTTGAAAGTGAGGTATGTCTCCAATTTATAATTAACTTGTTTTGCTACAAGTTTTGTGTGTCTAGGTTCCATATTCTTATATTTTTTAAAGATTTGAAGATAAACTATATGATGAGTGCTATCAAACCCAACATGTTGCGATTTGGTTCCAACCAATAGTTTTCATGCAAATTACCTTAAGTTACCAATTGTTTTGGAGTTTTGTTGCGGTTAGCACCATATCCTTGAAAGACATTGAGAAGGGTGATGTTGACAGGCACCCAATCACATATCATGTCTAATGCATTAGCACATGAGGATAACATTGCTTAAGTATGATGCTTTGCCTAAGTTCTAATTGGGCTAAAAATGTATACTAAACTAATTTTCTAAGTGCGTGTGTTGTTGAGTGTCAGCATATTCACCAAGTCAAGGTTTAAGAATAAGTCGGGGTATGATTGTCGACTTTGCTCTAACAATATGAAGAGATGAATTATCTGGTATTTTAGATCTACTTTGTTTGTTAGCATGTTTGGGTGATGCAGATTATTAACACTTTTTTTTTAGGTAAAAATTTATGGGTGATTTATACATATGGTTTTCTGTATGATGATACAGGTCTTATTATGTGATAACTGTCATATTTTTATACAGGTTTTATTTTTCATAAGTCCAATATTTAGGGGAGGTTCTGTGTAACTAAAAAAAAAAATAAGAATAAGTATATTTTGAGTTTAAAATATTGTTAAAATATTTTTATTTAATAAAAATAGTAACTGTTACTTTTTTGAGCATAGGTTGTTGAGTTATAATGTTAAAAACATTAATTCTTACATATAAGGGCATTCTGGACATTTTAACAAAATCCAAAATAGTTTCCAAACACAAAACTTTGTGAGAAGTACTTCTCAGATCCTGCATCCAAACGTACAACACATATCCAGTTACTTCAGATAGTACTTAAAAAAATACTTCTGGGAGTACTTATGTTTTAATTACTCTGGCTCCTGTATCGACACGGGCCCTTATTTCTCTCAAAGAATTCTTTAGACCATGATAGAAATGTCTTATCGTCATGATTGTTAAGACTCATTAAAGTATAAATGACCATCAGGACCTCCTTGATGAAGGGTAAACAAAGTCATTCAATGTGATTTTTGTGCAATTAAGTTGAACTTCTGATATTTATATCTCCAATGGTTTCCAATGGCTTATAACAAAAGGAGGCTCCCAAGGTAAGAGACCAAGCATCCTTTCTTTGTAAAATTTTGTCCAATTACCTACTTGAGAGCTTCCAAGATCCTACAACTTTGTCCAACTTCAATCTCAATCATTTTTTGAGTTAAGTCTCGAAGATCAAATTAGAATATGAAGAAGACCAAGGCATGAAATTGTTTTAATTTCTTTACTATTTACTTGAATTTCCCCTTCCGACTATTTCCCCCTTTAACCTCTTTTTTTTTTTTTCATTCCCTAATAATCTAAGCCCCTATCCCAATTAAACCCACCTGAAAAAATTGTAACGAAATGGGAATTAAAATAAAGGGTGAATGGGATCCTTTAGAACCTTTTTATAACCCCAAGCATTTAGTATAATCTATATTCATTTTCATGTAGTATAAACATAGAAATTTCACATAAGAAACAACTTGAGAACAACACACATTCTTCATATTTGACAGTCTTAGAACAAGTACATCCTTCTTAGAAGAAAATGTATATGATCAATCATTGCCTTCAGCGAACTAATTTTCTCATATTAGAAATAATTGTATTCCAAAAACTTATTAATTGACAAAATCATGCATGATCAAAGAAAAGAGAAGCAAAAAAGATTATTCTTCATACAAAGAATTATTCAAAATATTTTTGACTATGTCTCATTTCGTAAGCCATCCAGATTGCATATAACAAACTTTCTTGTCTGATTGTGGCTATGGCTGAATTGACATAATTACTTCTATATTCTCTTAATCTAAATCTTCTTCTAAGAGCAAAGTCGTTGTCACTCCATTTCTAAAGGTTCTTTTTCGGAATTGTAGATGTCTGGAACTATGTTGAATCTTCTATGGGAGCACTCACAATCTTTGTTAGCAGGTAGAACTTCGAATTGAAATAATTAGCTTCCCACGTCTTGAAAGGTTCTTCTACAGCCCATATGATTTTTGTTGTCCGTTCAAGGAGTATTTGAAACATTGGTGATAAGATGAGGCTATTCCACCATGGAAGTGAATCCATGGCCTTTCCAATAGAATGTGGTAACAGACCACGACATCCATCATACAAAAGTTGTGAATAAAATCTAGCTCCTCACAAATGATTCTAAGTGATATTGTCCCCATAATCTATTGTAATATTTTCCAATCCCTTGAATAATTTGAGCACTCTCGGTACGAATTTTACTATTTGAAATACTCAATACTTCAAGAATGGATAGGGGTAATATGTTTATTGAACCCCCTGTGTCAATTATAGCTCATTTGATATAAAAATAATTTTAAATCTTATTTGGTCCAAGTTGAGATACTCAAACAAGTCAACTCAATATTAACAGGGAATGAGACGAGATGAAATATTGAGTTTTAAAAGAATGAGATAGAAATATGGCTTTAAAATTGTTCGAGTTCAAGATAACAAGCATAAGTTTGTCTCATTTTTCGTTCATGAATGAATGAGATTTGCCATGTGAACCGTCCTTCACATTGACTAGTTCAAGATCCGGTATGACTTGCTCATTATTTTTAAAATATCAAACGAGTTAATAAAACATATCCGAGCCAACAAGATTTTTAATAATAATTAATAATTAATTTTTAAGACATGTTCTAATCAACCATTATTTCATAAATATATATTTTTATAAATAATTTTGGATTGTGTTCAACGATTTGTCTCATTTGATATGAGATGACTTAGACACGTCAACTCAATAAAGGACAAAATGGAATGCCATGTTTTAGAAGCATGGGTGGAATGACTTGTGGGTGTGAAATTGAATAGGACTTGGGACAAAATTGAATTGTCTAAAATACACTTAACTTGTTTGATAAGTGAAATGGAGATAAAATTTCACATTTTCTTCCATATGACATGTTACATATTGGAAACAAGTGATCACACTCCTACACAGGAGTGTGGAGCTAGTATTCCTCTAAATATTATTGAGATTGTCATGATGTAAATCTCAACCATTTTCTTATATCACAATTGAGCCCATACTCTTCGTAAAAAGTTGATCCAATGTTCTAGTTTAGGGTGTGTTTGATGCTAGTCTCAAGCTGTATGGCAATTGGGATGCATCTACATGATAGTATTATCAAGTTCAGTTCCATGTTAATCAAGGATATGTTTCATGTATGGATGAGAGAAGTGAAAGAAAAGGAAAAGAAAATTGCGCAAGAAAAAGATAATGCCTCTACTTCTAAGGCACTAACAATCGATAAAGGACAAATAACGATATTCTGAAGAAAATAGGGCATTGAAATCACAATTAATGCAGATGAGAGAAGCAATGGATAAAATCATGAAAGATAGGGAAGATCACACACTTGAAAAAGAATGCAAATTTTCTGAACCCCGAAAATGTCAAGAGGATTCAATTGAAAAACAACTGCAAAATAACTTGTCTTTGAACAACATGGCTAACATTAGGAATGTGATGCAAGTAATGATGAAATAATAAGAGATATCAATACAGAACTAAGGAAAAATTGAACTATGACACTATAAAATAGATGTAATTTTTTGACATTTGCTAGAGAACAATCTGATCACACTACCACCATCATACCTTTGGGACAGACTTGCCAATTTGATTGATGAGGCTAGATGGTGTGAATTCAGCAAAATGCCTGGACACGATACTAAATATTGTTTCAAGTTACAAAGTATTATCTACGATCAAGTAGCCAATGGCACTTTGGTCGAACAAGCAAATGGTCAAAGCTTAGAAAGAATGGAAGCCCGCCACATTTCTACAGTGATGGAAATAGAAGATTATAATGAAAAGAATGAGATAAGTGAAGATACAATGATAACTCGAAAGATAAGAGAAAATAAGTCTGAAGAAAGTAAGAAAAAAGAAAACAAAGAAGAAACAAGGAGGAAGACTATTGAAAAAGTCTCATAAAAGGAAGATGTCATAGAAGTACAAGGAGAGACAATGTCAGTAAGAATTAATAGTAAAGGGATAGCTTAATAAGTAGCTTACTTGAGTCAAATGAAGCATAAACTAATGGAGAATGATACTTGGATCAATACATCAAAATCTCTTTACAATATGGTAGCACATTTAAAGAAGATTCTCGATGTAGTATCTATTTTTGATATTTTAAAGATTTCTCTTGGGACACAACTAACACTTGAAATAGCCTTAGCTGAAGCTTTACTTCAAAGTAATGAAGTACAAGTTCTTTTTACTGAAGAAGTTTATACCCACCAAACACACAAGAAGAGGCTTTACTTGTTGAGGTAAAAGAGAAAATAAAAGACTTAATGATAGAAAAGAAGATGGAAAAAATACTCAGTACAGATAGCTAAAAGCACAAAAATGAGTCTAGTATGCTTTTCTAATGATGATTTAGCAATAAATTTTCCGCATAACCAATCCCTGTATATCCAAGTGCAAGTTGATAATGTTCTGATCCATGTTTCACATTTGTTGTAATATTCTATGAACTTCCTTGTTAGCCATTTCACTAATCAATTCCATTAGACAATCATATATCTGAGCATTGCCTTTGTGCCGTTTTGATTGGTTTAGAATTTTTTCAGCTTTAAAAATCTTGTCATCCATGCTGAAAATTTGAAGGATTTTTTATTTTTATTTTTATTTTTCTATATTATAAGAAAAAGAAATGAATTTCATTTGAGTTTTGAAAATAGATAAACAATGATATGTTATATGCATGACTTAAATCGACAATCCAAACATTCCAAATATATTTGAATAATCCAAAGTAAAGATCATAGGCCATATAATAATTTAGATAATGTCTGTTTCCTAAACAAAAAAGTATAAGGATATAAGGGAAGAAGAACAAAGTCATTAAAGAGAATAGTATAAAGTTCTAAATTTATGTCAAAATTGTTATATTGCAAAAAATAAAAGCACTTGAGAAAATAAAATAACAATATGAGTCTAAAAAAAATTGGGCAACATAACACCTTATTGTGATATGCAAAAATAATTTTTGAAGAAAAATGTGGGGTATTAATCAATCATCAACCTTGGAGGGAATTATTACATAAAATATAAATTAGAATCTACACCCCACCTTTTTTTTTTTTTTTCTCTTCTTCTTCTTTATTTAAGCTTGTAGGATGTGATCAGGGTCTAGAAATTAGTTTCTAGAGCCCTAATTACATAGATTTTACAAGTAAATTATACATTAAATTCCCTAATTAAATATAATTCATTGTTAGCCCATAATTATTATTGATTTAAAATAAATGGTATATTTTTGACCTAATTACAGTTATTTTGTGTAATAAGAAAAGTCATAAAGTTTCGAAAAAGAAGTAGTAGAATCTGAAGTATCCACTACTGTAGAGGGAAATAATCACATAATTATCTAAGTCGTACATGTGTCTAAGCTGATTATATGGTATCATGCGCAGATCAGCATACGGGAGTTGCCTTTTAGCTAGGCAGGTCAAAGTAGAGACCTCCCTAGCCTGGCTAGTAGGGTAGTACAACACTGAATGAGACCTGGTCTGCCAAGCAGGGCAGACTTGGTCATAGAATAACTGTAATCCTAATATGCGCACGTCATCTCAGCATAACTATCTAAATGAATTGGCTTTACGTGATTAAAGGTCAAAGCAAAAATGGTTTGAACATTAGCTGATTGAAAGCTAAGGCAAAAACAACCTGGATGTAGATGAGTGAAGACCAATGCAAAAAAGTATCTTGCATGTCAGTAAGTGGAAGCTAATGTAAAAATAATTGGCTTCTAGGTGACTAACGACAAAAGTATGGGCAAACTTGGCCATTGGTAACTAGGGGGCAAGCCAAAAATGAAAATCTGACTTTTGGTTACTAGGTAGTACTTGATTGATTGAAAATCTCTCGATTTCATTTTTTCTCAGTGGATTCAATTGAGCTCTTGGGCTCGGTTCGGGCAAGGGCTTAAAACGGGTTGGATATGAATGTGTCCATATCTATAGTTGAATTTTTTTATCTAGATCGGAATCCAACTTGGATCATAATAGCTAAAAATATTTTCAAATCATTTTATTTTTGTTAAAACTATATCTGGATTCAATCCGACTGAATTTATTGATTCAGGTCGGTCAGGTTGGATAGTGTCAATTTGTTTAAAATTATTTTAAATAAAATTGCTAAAATGTAACTAAATGGTGACTTGAACACAAGACCTCTACATTTTGGAAAAAGGCTTTGACCAGTATACCCAATTGTTGTTAGTTGATCGAAGGTGGCTTACAAAACTATAAGAACACAACTTACAAAGTAATATACCATTTAGATTTGGCGAATATAAGGATGGACTTGTATTTGACTCAGGTCAAGCGACATCAACCCATATCCGATCCATATTTTAATTCGAATATACTTGATGAAATCAAACCTGCTAAATTCAGATTCAAATCACTTGGATTTCGAAAAAAATCCGTATCATTTTAAGCTTTGGTCTACAAGTGGTATTTGTTTGAATTTTTCAAAATATAAGCATATTTTTTTTGGATTTTCTTAAGGAAATTGAAATTTCTTGTGTAAAAAGTTTAGTCTCACATTGCTTACAAAGGAAAATGTGGGAAAACTAACAAGAGGGTGTAATTAAGGACAAGTGTCTTATATGGATTAGCTTTAAAGTTGTGATTTAATGATTCAACTTGGTGCAAAGCACCACCCACTCATGCACACATGCATCATGCGAATGGGCGTTTAGGGTGTATTGAGCGCTTTGTGACATACTTTGACTTCGCAAATACACATCATCGCAAGCATATGGAGACCCTTACTTTTTTAATATTTAAAGACATCTAATGGTTGTGGTTTATCCATCACGTCTAGTGGATCAAGTACGATTTATGACCACATTGGTATTCGATTGTGAATGATCAAATACGTTGGATCAAGTCAATACTCAATTGGATGCATTGGTTCAAGTTAGTACCCAATTGAGAATGATCGGGTGTTTTGGATCGTGATTAGTATCTGATTAAGGATGATCGAATCTGTTGGTTCACATGATGTTCAATTAGATGCGATCATAATTATTCGTTCGGGTAGATTTAACTAATAGGTGTTGATGATCAGACCCAAGATGCACACCTTGAATGAGGTGTTATCTCGATTATTAGATCTAATATCAGACACGGTCCAACGACTCCTAAACTAAGAACAATAGGTCATGACTCTTGGTCAACAAACATAGAATTGGCTATAAATAGTCACTAGAAATTAGATTGACTCACTGAGAAATCCTATGGTCCTGATTCCGAGCTTAAAAGTCATCAGTTTTTTGTTTTCTTCTTAGTGCTCTAAGTTGGATCTAAATTGTACATAATTTGATTCAACACATCTAAGTGTTTGCTTCATTGTATCATGAAGGCAATTCTTGTTAGATCCATTGTGTACTTGTAGTTGTTCCTAGAAAGGGAGAATAATTTTCTAAAAGAAATCAATTATTTAAATTGAGCTTTGGAGTCTAGGATCTGTTCTTTACAAAAGCTAACTCCAACTCCAGAAGTTGGCTTCTAGAAGAAGCAGAAGCTCAGAGCTTGAAAAGCCACATCCAACAGAATATTGTTCGTTACAGAAGCACATAAGTCAAAAATTGATATTCGTTTGACAGCTTTTTATTACTCGATTCTGGTAAAATGACCAAAATACCCCTAATGTTGATAATGCACTTAGAATGCACAAAAAATAAGCAAAATACCATAATAAATATATAATTACATTATATATATAATAAATTTATATTAAAAAATTAAAAAATTAATTATTTTTAATTTAATAAATTTATAAATTTTATAATTCTATTGAAATTTCGATAGCATCTTCTCTTAAAAATGAACATATGATAAAGAAAATACCTGCATAATACACAATCCAGCATCCACATAAAGATAAAAAGTGTTTTGGTAATAAAGTAGTGATGATGAATTGCTTTTAGTCTTGGTAGTAAAGATGAAGAGTATTTTGATAATTTCTTTTATTCGTTAAAGTTATGTTTGATTGAAAATTTGATTAAAGATGAAAGGTATTTTGGTAATTCCTTTTTATTTTTTAAGGTTAAGTTTGGTTGAAAATTTGATTAAAAATGAAAAATATTTTGGAAGATGAAGGGTATTTTGATAATTTTATTTTATTTTTAAGGTTAAGTTTGGTTGAAAATTTGATTAAAGAATAAAGGTATTTTGGTAATTGGTAAAGATGAAGGGCATTTTGGTAAAGATAAATGGTATTTTTGTAATTCATTTTTATTTTCTAAGGTTAAGTTTAGTTGAAAATTTGATTAAAGATGAAAGGTATTTTGATAAAAATGAAGGATATTTTGGAAGATGAAGGGTATTTTAGTAATTAATAAGGATGAAGGGTATTTTGATAATTTCCTTTTATTTTTTAAGATTAAGTTTGGTGGAAAATTTGATTAAAGATAAAAAGAATTTAAGTAAAGATGAATGGCATTTTGGTAATTCCTTTTTATTTTTTAAGGTTAAGTTTGATTGAAAATTTGATTAAAGATGAAGAGTATTTTGGTAAAGATGAAGGGTATTTTAGTAATCTCATTTCATTTTTTAAACTTAAATTTGGTTGGAAATTTGATTAAAGATGAAGGATATTTTGGTAATTACATTTGAATCGTTTTACGTTTTTGGCTTCCAACAAAAACCATTTGAAGAAGTCCCTCTTGGGCGACTTCTTTTCGAAGCTACTTTTGGGCTTCAATTGAAATCTACTGAAGCCAAAAAAGCCTAAACGAACATCAATTATTTGATTTTTTTGGCTTAAAAGTAAAAAAAGCAAAAAAAACTGGCTCTTGAAGCTAAAAAGAACAGGGCCTATAAGTGATCTCAACAGTTCCCTTCATCAAATTTCTCGGTATCCACATGTAGCTTGGGATGGTAGTTTTCTCGTGAAAATTGTATTGATTTATTTATGAGGAATTTACCAACTCATGGGAGAGAGATCTAGGAATTACTGAGAAGTACTGTATCAAAAGTATTTACCAAATAACATTGTTAATTTTTTTAATTCTTGTGGTAAATATTTTGGTTTTGTAAATTTTTTATTTTTTTGAATTAAATACCCTAATTACCCCTATGCATTTAGGGTAAGGGAAAATTTGTATTTCGTCCTATATAACCTCCAATCATTTAAAAAATAATTTATTTAACCAAACCACCATGTCACCATCGGTTCGAATAGTTAATTCATTCCAACATTTGGTAACTTGCCCATTATTATTATTGACTATAATCATGATAAGTTTGATTGAAATATGAAACTCTTACATCCTATAATTTATCGTTTTAGTTGGGATTAAAACCTAAACAATGCTTCATTGACAACAAAAACACCCTTAGGAATAGACTTCCTCCCAAGGGTTCTTACTTATGGTCTCATGGTAAGCTTTGGTACCCGAACCGGCACAGACTGACAGCTGATTAGTAGGCCCATGTGCACCCATATCGGCTGTTGAGCCATCTAAGGAAGATTCCTACAAAAATGAATCATTCAGCCAACAGCTATGTAAACGCTTCTTTAAGTGTCGACATTAATATATAAAGGAAAATGTTGGAGTGACATTAAAATTGACTTCAATTTACACCTTGCTGATGTCGATGTGTAAGGAGTCTATATGATTTCATCGTGATACGAGTGAAAAACATCATGATTGTGTGTCCACCTCCAAATCAGCAATGTGTGAATCGATGTCAATTTTTATGTCTCTTCAGCACAACTATAATATAAATCAACCAGTACGATCTTTTGACTAAAAAGTATCCAAGCATCTATGTCTCCCGTCTGTTAGGCACCAACCACATTTTAAACTTGATTGTGTCTCTCATTTCCAAAGCAGCATTGCAACATCGTTGTTGTTTATAGATTTTCCCCTTAAATCAATAGTGAAGATTCTACCTCACCATTTCAATAACACAGACACTTGTTTTTGTTTACCTATACATGCATATTAGCTAACAAAAATATTTTGAAATTTAGGGTATTCGGTAACATTTTTAATTTTGGATTTTATCTGCTGTGTTTAGAGACAAGGGTTAAGCATGATGTGATTCGGTTATATATGAACCGCTCTACCCAGACAAAGTGTTCACAAGGATTTATCATGCAGACCATCCAAATGCTGTGCAATCCCTTGAATGTCCGCAAGACCAGATGATTTGAAATATATGAATTCTAGATAAAATTAAGGGCACTAGGCCAAATTGAAACCTAATGCAAGTAGCGGGATAGGTTTTCACTTATGGCCTAGATACTTGGTATAATCATGATATCCTAATTTAGATTTGGCAATTATTTGGGAGGAGGTTTTGATTTAATTGGGATATATAAATCTGGAAAATTTTATGTAAAATGGAAATTTTTTTGGGAAATATACAAATTATGTTTTTTTTTTTCCTTCTCATCAAAACCCATCAACTCCAACCTCCCTAAAGACACTGTCATCTTCATAAGATTTGAAGGTTAAAGAAGATATAATATTGAGTTCGTGGAGGGAGGGATTACTGACCAAATTACTGATTAATTTGTTGATTTAATCGGGTTGTCTCTTATTGGGAGGATTTTTGGAAAAATTCCCCCAATTTTGTGACTGTGGACAAAACTGAGGGATATTAATTGTGCTGAGCATTCTCCTAAAGCCTAAATTGATTCCAATATTCACCTCTTTGTCATCATGGTAATTTAGGAGTAGATACATATTGAGGTTCATGTTGTCAACCTGAAAATTACAGAAGGATTTAAACAGCAATTTTCACCCATCAGTCTGTCTACTTGACTTACTCCTCCCTATATATGATACATAACTAGTAGGAAACTATTATTTCCCTCTCAATTACAAACAAACATATGGATCTTGTTCCCTTCTCTGAAATCCTGGTTGTATTTCCTATTAATCTAATGCATTCACGTGTATCTCCTTCATTTTCCCTTAATCGACGGACAATCCCTCAAAAAGAAATTAAAAAAAAGAAAACCCCAACATCACAAACATTAAAAATTACAAATAATTCCTGAGATCCAAGAAAGGGAAACTTCCATCAAACCACACGACTGTTGGACCTTGTGATCCCAACCACTATAAATAACTTCCCCATTTTGTAAACTTCCAAATGCATTTCAATTTTCAAGAGACCAATTACTCATAATGGCTAAGTTTCTTCTTAGCTTGATCTTAGTGGATGCTCTTATGGTTCTAGCAATGGCTACCAAAACAGTTCAAACAATAGCCGAGCCCATGGTATCAAGTTTACCCAATCCTCCAACACTGGCACCATCACACAATCATCGAAAGCTAGACAATGCCAAAGCACCCGTTATTCGAGAGCCTAAAGCATTTGGTTCCTCGGTACCTTTAGTAGTGAGTCCATTTAGTAGTAAAATTGCAGAAGCACCAATAATTCCACAAGTTGTTACAGAGAAAGGGACTAAACATCTCAGTTCATCAGATCGAGTTGCCACTAGTCACATGACCACATCCATAACTGAAGAACACAACACACATCTCAAAGAGTCAGAAGTTGGCAAGGAAGGACCGAGAAGTAGACGACTAGGAAGGCACCACTCGACCGATAAGTCCATTGCAGGGGGTGGAGTAATCTTGGTGGGGCTTGCAACTACTTTCATTGTTTCAATTTTCTGTTATATTCGAGTAACTGGAAGGAGAGACAACGATGGCTTAAATTAAGATCTTTGTCTAATATTATGTACATAAATACATGGCTTCTATACCAATACTGGCTGGTCCTTCAAACCTCAAACTACACGTTGTTCAAAATTCAAATAAGTTCAAGAAAAGAAATCTATATGTATATATGGTATAGCCATCTGAAGATTCTAAGGCATTGAAGCTTATTCAGCTTTTTTATATGGTAATATATAAATAAATGTATGGAAATAGGGTTTTTGTTAAGAGAGTTCATTTTTATCATCACAAGGAGAGGGTGCTATTTATTTTTAATTTCCTTCTATAGGAAGCTAAACTTGATTTCTGTAGGACCACGTGAAGACCCGATGTCTAGAATCTAATAATTGATGACTGATCAAAAGTAGTGCGATAACCAGCTTTTTATAATCCTTTCAACATAAAGTTTGTTGTTACCCAAGACCAGACACAAATCATACCAACTTGACTTGTTTGAAAAGGGATTGATCTGTTGCAGATTATTTACAATAATCCATCATTTAAAAATTTCTTCTTTGCATTTGGTACAATTTTTTTTGCTTTTCTTCCTTGCACTTGGTACATTTATTTTTTGTTGTTGTAGGCAAGCAATCATTCATATGATTATATTTTGGAAAATTTACCAAAAAATTCCACGTCACTAAGGTAGAGAAAATATAGGCGGTGTTTGTTTGCACTATTTTTTAGCGCTTATTGCTGAAAAAAATTAAATTCAGCACTTTTGTCAAAATAGCGCGTTTGTTTACTCTATATTTTCAGCGCTTATTGTTGAAAATAAGTGAAAAAAATTCAGCACTATTTTGATGCTGAAAATAAGTGCTGAAGCGGTAAGTACTTCGCTTTTTTCAACACGGACAAGTATGCCCTTTGTTTTTTTCAGCATGGATAAGTATGCTCTTATTCTTAAAAGGATATTACCTCTTATATCCCATGGATAAGTATATAAATACCCCACAAATTAATAAACCCACACCATAGCTAAATTATTTTGTCTTATATGGGTTAAAAGTTTTGGAATGAATTGATTTTTGGTGAGGATGATCTCTACAATGAGGAGATCATCCTCACAAAAAATCAGCACATCTTGAAACTTCTAATTCTATCAAAACAAGTTCAAGAACCGTAAATTGTCCCTTTTTTTTTTTGAAAATTATTTTTGACGAGTTAGAAGTTTCAAAATAGATTGATTTTTGGTGAGGATGATCTCTAGACCATATAGACCATCCTCACTAAAAATTTGCTCATTCCAAAAACTTTAACCAACATAAAACAAAAAAAAAAATGGCAATAGTGTGGGTTATCCTTATTAATTCATAGGGTGCTTTTATAATTACACATCCTTCATTTCCATCGAAAATTGTTCATCCAAAATTAAGTTCTTTTAAAGTTGATTTCAAATTTTGGTGACTTGTATGACATTATTATTTTTAATTTGAAATTTGCAGGCTTTTATAAATAGAAATTATTATTTATAAATTGAAGATTTGAGTATTATTTATTATTTAAAAATAAATTGTATTTTAATTTTATAAGAAATAATATATTTTATTGTGCTTGACAATAAATAAGCATTTAAAACATGCAAACAATGTATAATATGATTGTAAGGGTAACAAAGACAATTTACCAGTTTCAACAATGTGTAACAAACATGATTCAACATCTAAACAAACAACTTTTTCAGTATTTAAATTTAGCGCTTATAAGTTTCAGCGCTTAATGCTATTCAGCATTTATTTTTTCAGTTTAACAAACAACACCAAAGTAAAAAAAGAAACTAATAGGTAGGGATACAATTCGGGTAGGTTGGGGATCAACCCAGCCCAACCCAAACTTGACAAATACCAACCCGTGCCCTTGCTCAACCCGAACCCTAGCCAAGTTAGGGTTGTTCAGGTTGGTCGGGTTAATGCATTCCTCATTAATACTAGGTAATTTACTATTGGTAAGGGTTTATATAAAGATAAGTGGCGTGCAAAAGAACTAAAAATTTACAATTTTTTTTTTTTTAAATTGATTTCAAAAGTTTATATACATAAAATTATAAGAAAATTTAAAGAGAGAAGAAAAATAATAAGATTAACTAAAATAAATATTTTTATTATTATTAATAATCCTAATTTTCAAGAAAAGAAAAAAAAAATTAAAGTTGAAGTATAATCATTGTATGACTATAGAATTATATTAATCATGTTATGCCTCAGAATATCTTGTTACATGTTCTATCATGTTAAATTAGACATAGTTGCATGAAATAATGCATTTGCTAGAAAACTGATTACGTGTATGTTCATCGTGTAGGTCAAAGATTAAAATATCAAAATTAAACACCAAAACAACCAATCAACTTTGACTGACAAATATAAGAGCCAAAGAAAGAATCAAGCCAAGACTCAATCTCGTGTGAGCTAGCTTCACCATGACACGACATTCGCAATCCGTAGTGCGATAAAAGGTGATTGGGTTACCCTAAAATTGCACGAAAGGTTACGTATACATAAAGCAATCAAAACATGATGATGTCTTGATAAGGATTCTTCCATACTTAATTTATTCTATAAATAGGATCTTAGCCTATGGTGGAAAGGGCCCTTGGACCTTGTTCCACTTTTTTAGTCCTTTGACAAGTAGTCAATTCTTCTATTTTTTCTATTTTTAGATTAGGTTTACTTTAAGTTTATGTAAATAGTGAGAGAGAAGAGAGAGTGTAAAGACTCTAGTATTCAATGAATACACGTGTTTTGTTCTTCTTCTATCTTTCTTTCTTCCTCTCTATGACCTTAGGCTAGTCTCTCTCTATTAGAGAGGAGTAGCTCGGAACAAGTTTATGTTGTTGTAATTTAATTTTTCATCCTTTTAATTTAATGTAATGCATATGGGTTCTCTTCAAAGCTTGTCCAGCTCTCATGGATTAAGACTAGAGATGATTTCTTGTACCCTTTATGCTAGAATTTGATGTTGCATACTTAGATAAGCTCAAGGTGCTCCATGCATGTTTTAGATATTGGGTTGTACGGGTTTCACATTCTAGTGAGTGGAGGAACCCTAACTTAGTTTCCCAAATCAGTTTTATTACTAAATCTTCCAATCCAAGGAACAATACCAAGTTAATTAGATTGAATTTAAAAAGAAGATAAATTAGATGAGGCTAGATAGATGGCTCAAGGTGGACCCTTATCTCTAATGACTTTAATTTCAGTATTTTAATTTAATTTCCAACAATATTAATTTATGTTTTTGTGACTCCCAATCTACTAAAATTGTTTTAAGTTCTAGGTTTGATTCAATTAGCTTTTCTTTTCATGATTCCACCCCCTTTCCCTTGTACTTCAACCCTTACCTGCCATCCAATTTAAGGTTTAAAATATTAAATTCTATTCCCAAATCAACCTTCAACAATACTCATATCAGAATTTTGATGCTACTACCGAGGAAAGGTGTACTGGTTTTAGTTTTGAAAGATTTTGTCTCATTTCATTATATTTTCTACTTCTAGTAGTCCAATATTTTTTTTTCAAAAGAATCAATTTATTTTCTATTCATTACAATCAGTGGGTTGACAAAAGAGTTCTGTGAAAAACAATCGAGAATTTCTCTGTCTTTGTCGGACCATGTGATGTTCTTACCATGTCACAGTCAGATAGAAAACTCTTGCTCTTGGTTTCTCCCAAAAGCTTATGTGACACTCGGGATTGCATTGTCGCTCTTTGTTTTCTTTTCTGTTATCTTTTTAATGCAATTTTTAATTCATTATTTTCTTTTGTAGGTTTTTCAATATTGGAGGAAGAAGCCAAAGATTGATCAAAAGAAGCCCCAAGAAGCATTTTAATTTTTTGTTTTCTTTCCATTTTTTTAGTTAGATTTAATTCAATAATAGATACTTTGAATTAGGCATTTTTTATTTTCTTTAAATATCCAAGAAGGCTTTGATTATAATAGACTAGGGAAGGATGACAGTTAGACGATACTGTCATAGCTCTTTAAGTTTGCACACGAAGTCTAGAGTTGGTAGCCTAAGTCAACTCAACTCGTGTTTCTCCGTTTAACACGGGAGGTAATATCGACAACACCCATATACCCCTTGCTAGTAGGTTACTCCTTACTTGTAACATCCCGTGTTTTTAACTCGTATCTCGAAGATATCAAATAGTATTAATTCGAGGAATATTCTAAAAATGAAACTTAGAGTAAAGTGCCCGGATTATACCATGTTCATTTTTGTTGAAAACCGACTTCGCCATTAATTTCAAAATGACCGAAATATATATTTTAGCCAGTAAGAAAGTTTGAATTCAAGTTCGGGTGGAAAAAGTAAACAAATCCTCGAATTTCATGTTGAGCGGGACCCAAAATAGAAATTTTTTGTTAGAAAGAGAATCAGGAAGACTCGACCACACCATTAGGTTCGCAACAAAAAATTATTCGAAATGGTATATTAATTTGTCATTTTTCGAGTCTGAATAGTTATGTTACGATCGAAACTAGAAGTGATGGGAAAATTACATGTATGCCATCAGCTTTTTATAAAAGAAAGCAAACTTTCTTTCATTCTTGTTTCTCTCTTCTCTAAAGAACCCAAACATTAGCCATTTTCTCAAACCTAGGATTTTCTTCTCTTCACCTCAAGATCTGTTGAGAAGGAATGACCATTGAACCCCGATGAAGAAGACAAAGTTGTCGGCTACGACGATAGCTACAACCTCACCCGCCTTGTTAACCCATTCATGTTCGTTTTCCTCACCCTCCATAAAAAAATCAGTAAGTAAATTAGGGTAAAATCAAACTAGGAGGTTCACCTTGTTAGTAGAGACTCGTCTTCTAGTGTAGAAGTAAAGGAGAGTGCAGTCGTCGAAGGAGTTGCAAACCCTCGCTCACTTTGCACCAAACTCAACCCAACATCATCTCTTTTACCACCAACCTTGATTATTGTGTGAGTTCATCACTTTCGACGTTCACAAACCAAGTAGGGGACTTTCAATTCCTATTGGTAATTTTAGATTTCGAAATGTGCATTTAGGTTTTACAAAACTTGTTAGTTATTTGTAAATCGTAGAAATATTTGTTAAATTTTCAATCTATGATTAGGATTAGGGATTTGATGTTGTTTTATCAATTTTAAATGTTGAAGTTGTAGGTGGGTCGAAGGGTTTGAAGAACTGAAAAGAAATCCGAAATACGATCGAAAAATCCAAAATTCGCAAGAGTGTTCAGTGCTATAGGCAGGAGCCGTCAGTTCCACCGACACTTACCGAAGGCCATTCTATCGGTCCCACCGACATAATCATGTTTCTGCCACCAACAGAACAATTTGATCAAAACTACTTCTGGCTTTTAGGTTGTCTTCCTCATGACTTGTACATGATTTTTCACCCTTCATTTCATTAAAAATATTTAAGTAAATGTCTTTGTAATAAAATTAAGGTTTTACCTCTCATTTCGGAACAATGAGAATGATTTCAAGATCCAAATCTCAAATGATCAAAATCCAAATTTTGGTTTCAAGAACAAAACGTAGATTTCGACGTTTTCGATAAAATTTTAAAATGTAATAACTTTCGCGTTACTTTGAATTAGGCTATAAAATTTATATGGTGTCAAATCTCGTGCTTGATGCTTTCATTTCCAAAAATCCATTTTCAACTTCGAAAATTTTAAAAAATTGAGCTTTTGACACTTAGCCAAATTTTCACCAGCTTTCCTTGTCTTTAACAGCTTTGGTCCCGTGCATCATTAGGATCTCATTTTGAGTAAACTTTGATGATTTTCGATGAAAAGAACAAAAATGACTTTGAAAGATTGAAAATGAATGGTACGATTTGAAAAGACGGAAAGTGAGAAGGTCGAGAGAATGGAAAAGGGGATGATCGGTAAAATGACAGAGTCACACCCGAGGGGTGACGTCTGCATTTTACATTGTATGTTGTATGTAGGTTGGTGAAAGGATATACAGGTTATTAATGAAAGGGTTGCATGTTTATTTAAGATTATGTTAGCGCGTGTGCTGAGTACTGTTATTTATTTTAGGCCGGGGGTTCATAGTTGCATGGTAGGAATTGGATATCCATTTTCAACCTTGTTCTATTAATTTCTCTTTTGTTTTAAATGAAAAAAATAATATATATGTATGTAGCTATTTTGTGAGCTGTTAAGGGGTCTATGAATGCCTGAAGGGATAGTGCGTCACATCATTCGGAGGGGTGCACTATCTTGGGATGTACGGTAGGGACCACCATGCTCACATGTGGTATGGGACGCGTATGAGAGTGGAGTCACAACTGGAATCCAGGTCCATTCGTTTCTTATCTTTACCAGTGAATGTGTATTGTAAAGGTGGTCGTATACTAGTGGAGTGTTATTTTGGGAATCACATGCACGCTTGATAGGCATAGACGAAGATGATTGGTCAGTGATCACTAACAATCTAGTAGGAGTCGAATGTTTTGATACATCGAAAAGAGACCCATTATTTATGGCCACATCAAACGGCCCGCCTAAGCCAGATAAATGGTCACCAGTGTGGTAAGCGCAACGACCTACTACGAAATCAGGAACTAAAAGCCAGATTTACGTTGTAACATCATGTCCCGACTGGGAGTGATCTAGTCATGAATCCCAACGCTCAAATTCCATTACTCCACCACTTGTACTATGTATCTGTTTTTATATGTCGAATTATAAATAGAAAAGCATGTCTATTATTTCCATTACTCCACCACTTATACTATGAATTTTTTTGTGCGAAATGGTCTTGAACTTTATGAGGGGCATTTTTATAATTTTGTCAAATTTTGTAAAAATTGGCATAATGGTTTATTTGGTTTTGATTTGTTATTTTATGTGTTTAAAAGAGTTTTCCTAAGTGTAATGTAGGCTCTAGGGATGTTTTGATATTAGGGGTATTTTGGTAATTTGGTCATTTTTTAATGATTTTTATCATAAAGCTTCTTTTTATCGGCAAGATGATGATTTTTACATTTTTAGGATTATATTTTCCTAGCGTAGCGTGGTTTCTAAGGTTTTGTTAGTTTGAGATATCTCATCCGAATTTCTGAAACACATCTAATAACAAATAAAGTATTGGAATAAACATCCATCATTAGGAACCGTTGGATCGGGTTGACGAGTTGATTAATCAGGCGAATGCAAAAATGGGGTGTCTACAGATGCCCCTCTTTGGAAGAGGGTTGAAGCAGACCAGATAGCAAATCTATTTTGGTAGATAGTGCGATATCCGAATGCCAAAGCTAGTAACAGTTTATTTTGCAGCTTGATTTAGCAATTCATGACGACGTTCAGATCCTTGAGGGTAAAACTCTCCCCGAACTAAGAAGTTGTCAGGTCATTGAGCGCGAACTCTCACTGATGGTGTCAGATCTTTGAATTTTAGAAAATTCTCCTTGACTAATGAAACAAATGTGTAAGTATGTGCATTTGAAATCTGAGATAAATCTCAGAGGGTCTAAGTGAAAATTGAGTAAAATCCGAGACAATCCTCGGCGGCAACTGGTTGAGCATAATTCGAGCAAACTCTAGGCAGCAACTAGCTGAGCATAATCCGAGCAAATCCTCGGCGACAACTGGCTGAACATAATCTGAGCAAACCCTTGGCGGAAACTGGTTGAGCATAATCCAAGCAAACCCTCAACGGCAACTGACTGAGCATAATCCGAGCAAACCCTCGGCAGCATCTGGCTGAGCAAACCCTCGGCAGCAAGCAAACCCTCGACGACAATTGGCTGAGCATAATCCGAGCAAACCCTCGACGACAACTGATTGAGCATAATCCGGGTTGAGTATAATCTAAGCGAACCCTCGGTGGCAACATAATTCGATAAAAAATGACAATTCTAGAAAATAATGACTGGATTTAGGAGCTCTATTCTACCTATTCTGGGCGAAAGAGTACTGAACTATTTTTTTTAGAAAAATCAAATATGAGATCAGAAATGCTTTTGTTTGAACTTCAAGATTTTTTTCGAAAGTTTTATGAATTTAAAACCTGAGTTTTTATTTCTTTTGAACCTTAAGGATTTTCAGAAAATTGTTATCAAGAGGGTAATCTTAAGTTTGGGATTCCTTTTATCTTTTAGGATTAACATTGTTCAAAAATAAAATGCCCCTAATTTGACAATAAACATGACATTAGAGATAATTGAACACATCATGCAAAATTAAAAAAATTCCCCTAGTATAAGGAGAAAACTACATATTTAAAGGAAAAAGAAAATTCCCCTTGTATGAAGGTTTGAAATATTTGATTACCAGAAGTGCAATAAAGATCCAACTTTTTATTGAAGATTTTGAGTCAGGTTTAAAAGAACAAAATATTTCCTTTTGAGACTCATCATAGAATTCACCCTTCTCCCCCTTGGTTCACTTGGAGAAGTTGATAATTTTTAGATCGATCATAGACACGATACTTGTGGCTTCTGAGTCTATGCCTAGTTTAAGCTAAGTATTGAACTTGATTATTCGGACTTCTGATGTTTCAGCTCGGACCGCTCTTAGCTTTTATTTTCTTTTGCTTTGTTGCTCTAACTTTTGCCTAGATCACCTTTTCAGATTTTTGATCTAGTGAGCTTGCTCTAACTTTTGCCTAGATCGCCTTTTCAGGTTTTCAATCAAGCGAGCTTGCCTTAATTTTTTGCCTAAGTCATCCTTTTCAGATTTTCAACTTAGCAGGCTTTATCATTTTTTTTTCTTTTTCTTCCCTTCTGAACTTCTAGAGTTACTATCTGATCATGCTTTACTACCTTCCATGACTTTTTCATACAGTACTTAGGAGGACTTTCATAGGTAGGCTTAAGACTGGGTATAAAAAGAAAGGAATTCTAAGGCTCAAAAATCCGAATGCCCCTTGTGTGGCATTTTTCTTTTTATTTTGAACTTTCTTCCCTATTTGACAATATTTTTTTTTTGTAGGGAAATATATTTTTTTTGATGTGGTCGAACCTAAAGTAACTTTTCAAGTTGCCTACATACCCCAAATTTTTGGGATCAGACCAAAACGTAGTTCGGATTTCCCCTCCCATGGGTTAGGTGATCAGGCTTAGAAAGAAAAGGGATATATGTTTTTTTTTTTTTGAAAAGACAGCAAAGGGCTTGAGAAAAAATATATTGAACTGGGTAATGAGAGAATTGATTCGACCAAAGATGGCCTCCTTAAATGTAGTACCGTTTGATTTGGTCAAGGTTCGTTGGTTCTGATAATTCAATTCCATCATGGTCTTGAAGTTTGACAGCTTTTCCTGGTAATATTTCCTTGATGATGAACAGTCCTCCCTAATTTAGTTTGAACTTCCCTCTAGGGTCAAAGATAGGTACCTGATTTTCTTTGAGTACCAAATCCCCGACTTGTAAGTATTGGGCCTTGATCTTTTTGTCAAACGCACGGGCGACTCTTATTTGGTAAGTCTGCACGTGGTACAAAGCTGTAATGACTTGAAAATCTTAAAAATGAATCTCGAGGAAAGAATTTTAGATCCATGCATTGATTTAAAAATATGGATTCTTAATTTTTAATATTTGAGGAAAATTAACTTCACCAATAGATTTAGAAGGATCAAAAAACATATTTTAACCTGTAAGCACGCTTAAATCTGAAGTCGATTGAAAAAATTATCAAATTCTCAAGTTTCACATTAGTTATTTTTTCAACATGTAAACGACACTTTAGAGACGTAATTTGAGGAAACTGATCATACTATTAGATTCATATCGAAAAATCACCCGAAATAGAGTATAAGTTTGTCCAATTCAGCATTCAGGAAAAATAATTCCCAAAATGACAAGTATGTCCCAACTTAAGTTATATAAATATCTGAATTCTATTAGAAAAATCAGATTTTTCTTATTCTCCTCTCTAAATAAATCTCAACCATTTTTTCTCGATATTTGAAACTCAGATCTACGCCAAACGAGAATGATCCGAGCTTAGTCGCAAGAAAGAAAGTTGTTCCTCTCGTCGAGGGTTACGCGTGGACGCAAAGAAATCCGATTTTCGCTAGAAGAAAATTTTGAAGATTGGCCGGAGGTGATTTTAAGCTCCGTTTAACCGTTAAAAATAGCTTGAAGTAGGTTGCCTTCCCTTCTACCTTCTAGTTATGCGATAATTTCATAGAAAATCCATGTGATTGTCGATAAATCGATCGTTTCGTTAACTTTATACATATTTGAACAATTTGAATCATGTTTGCACGCTTATTTATGATTGGCTTTAGTTCATTTGATGTAAAAGAAGTATTTTGTAGTTGGTATAATATTTGAATCAATTTTGATCGAGTTTCGAAAAAAAAAATCAACAATTCAAAAATATATTTGAATGTTGAGTTTGGTTCTAATTTTTTTTTGTTGCTTCCATATAGTATGTATACTCATTTCCTACTTTTATTTCATTAAAAATAGTTAAGTATTACTTTAAGTTCTTTAATAAATCAATAAATAACCCATTTTAAATTTCGACTTTGAAAAATCATTTTTTCAACACTTAGCCAAATTTTCATAGATTTCCAGCTTTTACGTCTTATGGTTTTATCTTTGTTTCCGAGTCTTTCGACTCAATCAAAATCATTGAATGAAATTCGTTGATGCTATATGGATTTTGAATTACTTTAAAAGTAAAATTACTTTGATAGATATGTAGAAAATTAGATGATAGATTGATCGATTTAATTGATGGATGGATAGAGAGAACGTATGTTCTCGACTGATTGATGGGACAGTGCCTCAAGTTCTACGTAGTGGCCATGCCACGTAAAATGTGATTGATAGATAGAGGGATGAGATGGTTGATAGATGGAAATGACAAATAACTGTCACTGGAGGGCACTACCAGACTTTGTTTGTATTTTCGATTAAAAGAAATGATATATTATATATAAAATAAATTATTTTGTTTACCAGTAAAGGTTTGTAGAAAATCCATAAAGAGTGACGCGTTGCTGTGTATCCGGAAGTGGCGAGTCAATCTAGGATAACACTAGATGTCATATGTTCTTCGGTAGTATGGGATACCTTAGAGCATATTACAGCTTATGAAATTCGAGAATTTCTCCTACTTATTTCCTAGGGAACGTTGTGTGTAAAGGCGGTGTCTGTATAGTGTAGAGCTAGGCGGGGTTCACATGCATTGTCTCTTGATAGGCTTCGACGCGAGGGGTCTCCTGGGCTAGTTAGTGATCACTATTAGTCTGTAGTCGTCAAACGGACGACCTCACCGTTACTTGAACTCTGTATTGGATTCTTGATCAACGGCCAGTATAAGCCGGATAAATGGTCATCCAACTGTGGTATGCTAGACCGGTCACAAAATCAGATTATAACGATGGGATTCCACATCGGAGGTTAATTTTGGAATATCCTATTGCCATAGCCGAGGTGGTTATATCGACGTGTTCCTCTATTCTCTTATCGATTACACCGTTGTGTTCTTATTATGTATCTTTTCCTTATTTTGTAATGATTGATAGATGTTTTCATTTAAAAGATGCATATGCTACTTTAAATGATTGAAAATGATAGATTAAAAGTTATTATAACTGTTTACTGAGTATGCTTAGACATTTATCATATGTTACATTAATAAAACTTGCATCATTTAATTGTTCTGATGATTACTCGTGCATGTATGACTCGTTGTTAGAACGGTGTTCATCTTGCTGAGTAACATTCCCTTGTTACTCACCCTATCCTTCACATTTCAAATTATTCAGCTCTTGAGGAACCGTTATTTGAGGAGATCCCCGAAGAGGAGCAGATTGATGTCTTGCCACCACCGTGTCTTTGAGGATTAGTAGAGGATCCTAGAGGTTTTTACTTGTAGATAAGAAACATGTTAGTTTAGAAATTTTTAACCTGATGTATTATGAGATTGAAGATCTTGACTTATATCAGTGTTTGTCAAATTTTTTCGCTTACTCTAGACTCTCGTATAGATGTTAGTTAAATGTTTATTCCGCTGCGTATATTTTCTTTTCATAAGTATTATTATTTCTGAATGTTCTATTAGGTTGTGTGATTGATTACCTCACACCTCGAGATTCTGACTGATGAATCGTAGGGATTCGTGTTGGGATTTCGGGGCGTGACAAAAGCTCTTAGTCATTTTTCTTCGATTATATTTAATTCTTCGTACCATTGATGAACCCAATCTGCTTCTGACAACTGACTTTCCAATAAAATCATAAGAGATGGGATTTTCATTTCGACTGGCAAGACTGCTTTTATGTCATATATTAAGGAGTAAGGAGTAACTCCTATAGAGGATCAAATTGAAGTTCAATAGGCCCATAGTGCAAATGGTAGTTTTTCTGACTAATCTCGATGTGATTGACACATTTTTCTGATGATTGTCTTCAGATTCTTATTAGTCGCTTCAACTGCTCCATTGGTCTGAGGACGGTAAGGAGATGAGTTGTGGTGCAAGATTTTGAACTTCGAACACAGTGTAATAACTTCGACTTTGAAGTGTGATCCATTATCAAAAATCTATTCCGATGGTATCCCGTACCGACTGATGATGTTCGTTTGGATAAACTTTGCAACTCGAGACGCAGTGAGGACAGTATAAGAGGCAGCTTCAACCCACTTAGTAAAATAATCGATAGCAACTAGAATTTATTCATGCCCATTTGATGTTTACGCGATATTTTACCAATAATGTCAATTCCCCAAACTGATAATGACCACGATGAAGTCAGACCAACTAATTGAGAAGCTGGCACATGTATGAGGTTTGCATGTATTTGGCATTTGTGACAGGTCTTGACCATATGATGACAATCTGTTTTCATAGTGGGCCAGTAGTACCCTTGTCTCATAATTTTCTTAGCTAACATTTTCCCATTCATGTGGGGGCCACATTCTCCTAAATGTAGTTCAACCATTATCTGTTCAGCTTGATCTTCATCAACACACGACAAATGAATCCCATCATAAGACCTTTTGTATAAACTTCCTACGCACAAGATGAATTGAGATGCTAATCTTACCAAGGTTTGTCGTTCCTTCCTCGATGCTTCTTCTGAGAATTCTTGCTTTTCCAACACTCTCTTTATATCTGTGTACCATAACTTCCCATCGGATAGTTGAATAGCAATGTTGATCTGATAGCAATACGCAAGTTTGTCTTTGACTTCGATAGTGATCAGCCTCAATTCCATACCTGGATGCAAATGAATCATTGAAGATAGAGTGGCTAAAGAGTCAGCAAATCTATTATCTTCCCTTAACAAGTGTTGGAGTAGGATAACTTTAAACTTACTCACTAAGTTTAACAAATACTCATGATAAGGCTTCAACTTTTCATCCCTAGTCTTTCATTCTTCCAACGACTGATATATGACTAAGGCTGAATCCCTGAAAACTTCAATTTCTGTAATGCCCAAATTCAAAGTAGCTTCTAGCCCAGCGATACACGCTTCATATTCCATTGTATTATTGGTGTTAGAAAATGTTAACTTAATAGCAATCAGAATGTGGCATCCTTTCGGAGAAAATAGGACTGCCCCTATTCCGTATCCATTTTGATTGGCGGTTCCATCAAAATACAGCTGTCATGTTTGGTTCTGCGGTTCTTCTTTAACATGCAAGATATTCTCATCTGGGATGTGATTAACAGGCTTTGTTCTTTCTACTACTGGGTGATCTGTAAAGTATTCTGCCACAACTCTCTCCTTGATAGATTTTTGTGTAACATACGTGATGTCAAACTTTGATAACAACAATAACCATCGTGCGGTTCTTCCTGTCAGTATCGGTTTCTCGAAGAAATACTTGAGAGGATCCATCCGAGATAACAAGATAATTGAATGAGATAGCATATAGTGCCGGAGTCTCTAAGTAGCCCATACTAGTGCCAAACAAGTTTTTTCTAGAGCTGAATACTTTCGTTCATACTTTAACATCTTTTTGCTGATATAGTAGATAGCCATTTCTTTGCGATTACCTTAGTCATACAGTGCAAGCATACATCCCATAGCTTCTTCTGTGACTGACAGATAAAGAATAAGTGGTTCACCGGTGTAGGTGAAACCAAAATAGGTGGGTTCAAGAGACATTCTTTGACTTGATCGAAAGCCTTTTGACATTGTTCATTCCAAACTATTGGTTCATTCTTCTTGAGAAGCTTGAAAATAGGTTCGTAGACATTGGTTAGTTGAGCGATGAATCTGCTGAGATACTGGATTGTGCCTAAAAAATCTCGAATCTGCTTTTTAATCTCAGGCGGTGGCATTTCTTGGATAGCTTTAATCTTCACAGGGTCCACTTTGATCCCTCTTTGACTGATCACAAATCCCAATAATTTTTCAGAAGTTACTCCAAGTACACATTTCTGCTGGTTGAGTCGGAGTTGGTACTTTTGAATCCTTGTGAGAAACTTTTCTAGTGCAGTCACGTGTCCCAGTCGTTCCTTAAACTTGACTATCATATCATCTACATAAACTTCGACTTCCTTGTGAATCATGTCGTATAGTAAAGTCGTAGCTGCTCTTTGATAGGTGACTCCAGCGTTTTTCAGGCCAAAAGGCATAACTTTGTAGCAAAAGGTTCCCCACTGTGTGATGAACAACGTTTTTTACATATCCCAAGGATCCATTTTTATCTGATTGTACCTAGAAAAACCATCTATAAAAGATAGCAACGCGTGCCCCACCGTACTATCTACAAGAACATCTATATGTGGTTTGGGCTTGCTTTGTTTAGGTCTCTAAAGTCCACACACATTCTGACTTTTACATCTTTTTAGGCACTGGGACGACATTAGCAATCCACTAAGGATATTCTACTACTTCTAAAAATCCAGCGTTAATCTGCTTCGTAACTTCTTCTTTAATCTTCAGAGTCCATTCCGGCTTCATATGTCGAAGGTTCTGTTTGATTGGTCGAGCATTAAGATATAATGGAATCCGATATTGAACAATATCTATGCTTACTCCCGGCATATCCTCATAAGACCACGCGAACACGTCTTTGAACTTTTTGAGCAAGTCTACTATCCCCTTGTGTTTATTGGGGGATAAGGTGATCCCAATCCAAATCTCTTGAGAACTTTATTTTGTTCAAAGATTGATAACATCTACTTCCTCTATTAAAGGTTGAGCTCTACTTTCATTTTCTTATTCAATTAATTTGATTATTTCAGGGAGAGTTTCTTCGTCAGAAGATTCTCTTTTCGAAGTTAGATTATTAGTTAAATTATCATTGCGCTTAGGGTAATCAAAAATTTCTTTTATTTCATTAAAAAAATTTGGGGTAACAGGACTCATTGCAGACTTAATAGACTCACTTGACTCAGAAGGAAAAACAAACTTACTTGACTCAGTAGAAACAACTAACTTGCTTGACTCAACAGAAATATGGACTTTCCAGACAAGTCGGACTGAACAAGACTAATAGGACTGACAGAATCAGTCTCGACATATAACACAGGACTCATTACATAATAATTAGAAAGAAACTCGACCGCGAGTTTGATTACAAACTGAAGATTTGGGATCCCCTTCTCAACTGACAATACTAGGACACTGCGATCTTCAATGAATAACTGATCAATATTGAGAGAGTCCAGATTGAGCTGCCAATCTTGAACTTCTGTGCTTGCTTCCTTTTCAGGCCATTTCATGCCAAAGAAGATTTCAAATCCCGATAAACGAGTACCTGTGATGTGATCAATGAACGGCTCTGGGAACCCACAGTAACGAAAATCTTCTCATTCTTTTACTAAATAACCATTAAGGGTCTTACGATAAGGCTTCATTTTAATCAGATTCGTGGTGCGTCCTTGCCTTTTGACAATTGTCTTGTCCCGCTTTGTCTTCCAGCATTAGGCCCAATCTTCTTTAGTAGGCTTATATCCTAATCCAAATATGTCGATGACTTCTTTAATTGCTGGTACCTCATTAATACCTTGTTGCTTGCAACCTAGGCCCATACCAGGAAAAAATCTCATTTTTCTAAACATATTGGCCATGTAGCAGTTAGAGGTATTCTCAATAGGAAAATATTCTTTCACCGAGTGATCCCATTGGACTAGGCATATCTTTTCAAATTCACACCCACTGAGCTCTACCCCCTGTTATTCTGGTTGAATCTCAAGTAACGGTTCATTCTTCATTTTGGTACTGTTCACAATCTCAGCATCTCCATGAAGGGTAATTACTAGTCCATCGTTTATAAATTTAACTTTTTGGTGTAGCGTGGAAGGTATGGCTTTGATCTGGTGTAACCATGGTCTCCCTAACAGCAAATTGAAAGAGGACTAGATATAAATAACTTGAAATTTCACCAAAAATTCAGCTATGCCTATGGATAATCGAAGGTGCAAAATTCCTAGTACATCCTTCTTAGTGTTATCTTATGCCCTAACACCTTGATTAGTGGGCTTGAGATTTTCAACTTTAAATCTAAGACAAGTAGCAGTCTTCAGAGGGTAACATTCAATGCACTTCCATTATCAATTAAAACCAAAGGTACTCTCATCGCATTACTGTGATGTACAACGACTTAGTGTGGCTTGCTCCCTCTTTTGGGAGATCTGAGTCTAGGAAGGATAGGATATTCTCTACGTAAGTTGCCCCTACTATACTGGCCAGCTGACCTGGAGAAGTATCAAGGAAGACTTAGGCTGTATTTAAAGCTTTGAGAATAACCTCCCTATGGGCAATGGAAGCCATGAGTAAACCCCAAACCGAGATATTGGCCAGCTGACCTGGAGAAGTATCAAGGAAGACTTAGGCTGTATTTAAAGCTTTGAGAATAACCTCCCTATGGGCAATGGAAGCCATGAGTAAACCCCAAACCGAGATATTGGCCCCTGATTTCTTCAACTACTTAATCACAGCATCATCTTCCTCGATGTTCTCTTTGATAGGATCTTCTTTTCCTTTTTTAACCAAGGATGTAGGATCATCGACACAGAGTTCTTGTGGCTTAAAAATTCTTTTCCTCCTGAGTCATATGTTTGACTTCATCACAAGAAAGGGAGAAAGACTCATCTTCTTCAGTCAACAAGTATGAATTTTCTTCTGTCAATGAGATGGGGCTTTTCGGATTTATTTGAGCCAAAAGATAACTAGTGAATACAGGACTATCATAACGAGGTGGAGATAGACAATATGCATCATCTGGGGTTAAATCGAGAGGTTCACAACTTGTGGTAAAGACTTCGTTGATGAAATCTATTCTGACAATGGGGCTACTGGATGGTTTGACTTGGATGGGATGGATGAGAGAGACAGGTTCGAATGGCAACTGGGTGTTGGAAACCATGTTCATGGTTTGTGGAGGTTGATAGGCAGGTAGTGGATTAGTGGTGACATTTTGTGACGTTGGGCTAAGGATTGTGACCTTTATTGCATTGATAAGATTCTGAATGGCATGATGGAGATTGATACACCGATCGGTGTGATGGTTAGTGTTTTGATGGAATTCGTAGAATAAATTAGAATTATGTCCGACTGGCAAGGGATTTGGTAATGGTCAGGGTTGTATCGCGGTAAGAAGACCTTTTTTCAATAGTTTTTGAAAGACTTCGGTAAGAATCATCCCTAGATTGGTAAATTGACGTGGAGTTCGAGGTTGACTTGGGTGAACTTGGTTATTAGTCCGGGTTGGGTGTTGAGCTGGGGTAGTTGACGTATTGGTTATATATACATGGTAGGTACTAGGTTTGGGAACATAAGGTTTTTTAGATTTGTTATTCGAGGGGTTAGAAAGAACCCAGAGGTAAAAGCATCATCGAGTTGGCTCCCGACTTGTAATAGGGATTCAAAGGTAGGAAGATATTGAGCAACCAAATGCTGAACATATCCTTGTGTAAGGTTTTTAAGGATAATGACTACTTGTTCCTTTTCTGATGGCTTATCCCACATTTAGGCAGCTTTGGCCCTCCAACAGCCAATAAAATCAGTAAACGTCTCCCCGTTCTTCTGTTTAGTTGATTCCAAATCCCTTTTTGAAGTCTCAATCTCGGTACTGTACTTATACTGATGCCAGAAAGCTTTTGACATTTTTTCCCATATACCTACGGTAACTGGATCTTGAGACATCAGCCAACGTAGTGCTGATCCTAATAGAGCTATCTGAAATAATAACGTCATCTGTTCATCACTAAGCCTCATAGTGCGCATGTTCGTAACATACACCATAAGATGCGTTTTTGCACAACCTACACCACTAAACTTGTTCATTTCAGGCATTACAAACTTCTCTGGCAAATGAATTCTAGGGATGCGGTTCAGAGCTTCAATGCCTGTTACAATTTCATCGATACCCTTTATACTCTTCATAGCTGACTCTAACTGAGACATTCTGTTAGCTAACACCTGATTTTCATCGAACTGTTCTTCATCTTCGTCAAGCTCAAAAACTTCATGTGCACGTCTCGCTGCATTTTCTTCTACCTTTTTCCTTTTGGATCATCAAGGGGATTGCCTGTTGATTCTGAAATCTATTCTAAAACTTCCACTTTGTCTTTTATACTGTTGACATCATTGGCAAAGGCTACCAAAATCTTACGAATCTCTATAAGCTCAGACTCTGAAGCCATTTCTGGCTGTTGACTTGGTACTGACGTTCACTCTAATCGACTGGACTTACGACTCCAACTAGGAGGTGGACGCTTGAGTTTGGGCGCAATGATAATCCTAGACACCCCATTAAAGATAAATTTAATCAATTTCACTGTTATCCCCTTGATAACATTTTTAAGGAGTCATTTTATTGAAGTTTGTGCACCAATCCATTCACGCAATGATCATTCAAAAGAGAAATAAATATTTATTCAAAAGAAAATAACTTTATTGAAAATTATTGACAAAGAAATGTTCTCCTTAACATCTTTTAACAAATCTGATTTAAACTATTCTTTACATAGATGCTTGGCTTTGTCTTGGTGGTCATTAGGATTGCTATCAGGCTTGATCCTTTTGGCTCTAACAACTGACTCTTTGAATTCTACTGGTCTTTCTGGATATCCTAAGGTGTGTTTGTTTCAAGCATTCTCAATGAGATGCACTAACTTTTCATTCAATGACTCGGGAGGGAAAAAAGCTTTGTGCTGGGGTAAAGATAACTCTATGAGTACGTCGTACTATTCTGGGATCAACGCAGGTTGGTAAAAATACGTTTCTTCTAAACTGATCAGACGGACACAGTAGGATCCTTTGGTTCCTAGAACAGGGGGATCAATCATCTACCAAGGACATTTTAAATCAATATGACGGGTAAGGCGAGAGTCTAACCATTTGTTCCAAGCCTTGATTGAGTTGTGATGCACTAACAGGTTTCTTTTGGAAAAGTGTTCAGGCCCATATTCGAGGTTAGAAAGGACATCTATGATTTTGAGACGATCACACAGTCACATATAGAGTAAGTGGGGGCTTCCTTTGAAGCTTTCCCGCTCACCATTTTTTATGGCATTTAGACATAAGAAAGTTTCAACTAGGATGAGAGGTACAGGGTTGACTTTCCTTGAGAGTTGAGAGGCTATTTCTATGAAGGACTCAGGGATAGTTTGGCTATCACTTTTGGAGGTCAGCATGTATTGGGCTAAAATACCTAAGCACGGATAATAATCTCTAGTAGTTAGCCAGGTTTCGGGTTTTACATTGACGAGATGACTGCGGGAGTGATACGGGCCCAGTAAAGGTATTAAGTCCAATCTCCTGTTATGGACTAGGACCTTGGCTTCTTCTTTTGAAATGTTCAATCCTGTGACAAAGTCACCAGAATATCCTATCTTCAATGAGGACCTGGCTAGAGGTCCTGAAGTAGATATCCCCATGATGCCACAATAATCCTCATGAGTGGGGCACAAGTGCATATGCCCAATATGGAATATGTAAAGGTAGGGGTTCCAACGCTTAGCTATAGCACATAATAGGTTCCAGTCTATTTCAAACTCATGGAAGTAGAGAGCACTCCTCAACATAAATTTCTCAAAGTTGATCTTCTCTACAGGGTGCATCCCTATGATAGTTGTCTTGGCTAACTGGTCGATCGGATTATTACATGTGGCTAACATCCTGATTTGACACAAAAGGGTATTTTAGTACACTTTCAAGGTCCATGTAAAATATCAATAAGTTTTTCTTTTGAAAAATCTTGTTCTTATGGAAAACATTTTCTAGAAAATATTTTTTCTAGAGAACATTTTTTTTTAAATACTTTCCTTTTGTAAACCATTTTTCTTCTTTGAAAATGGGTTGAAACTCGAATTTAAAAAAGAATTTGATTTCCATTTTGATTTAAATGGTCTGGCCCATCATGATTGTTGGGTCAAGATGGATTGGGTCATTATGAATAATTACAACAAATGGATTCTTTATTGAGTCGGTGAACCCATTTTAATAAGGTAAAACAAAACTTTAATCCTTGAAGACAACCATACATTCTGATCTCATAATTCATATCATTCACATACATTCATCAATCATAGGTCTCATTCAATAAACAACACAGGAACACCCACGATAAGTTTGAGTCGTGACTTACAGGGGAGGTTTCTAGACTTTAAGCTTACTACGTACAATGCATTTTTATCTGGCCACCCTTGCCCAAGTACACCTATATACCTTTCGAGCATACTCAATCAGACAGTACGTGGTGACTTGGTTTGATATACCGTATAGGGGATAATCTAAAACTTCAACTAATTTTTTTGAAGCCAAAACAACCAGTTTAATCCCCAGATCAGAAGTGGCGCGCGATGCTTGAATAAAGACACTCTTAAATCACCTCTTTTCTAGAATAGATGTAGTCTATCCTCCTAGTACCCTAGTACATCAGAGCAGGATCTCGCTTAGACACTGGTTTTGACCAAGAAGTGCAATTGATGTACTTGGATCATCTTTGATATACCTATGAGTACGAGTCAATAGTTGTAGCTTTCATAAATGGTTTGGTATCCCACGAGGGGACCAACCACGTACTAGTACAACGTTGGCAAACGGGACATGTGACTATGCGGCTTACAATAGGTTAAAGGCTCAGTCGCTCCAGCCTGGGTGCATCGATATACCTTTCAGAGTCACCTGATCAAATGGTACTGATGCCCTAATTTTATATACCCTAAGGTATATGACTGGAGTTGTGGTTTTCATGAATGACTTCGCATCTCCGAAGAGACTGGACCACGCACTAGTGCCACGTTGGCTATATTGGGACATGCAAGCGTGAAAAACATTAAACGTGCTTATGGTGTGTGCAAAACAGGGTGGGGTGTGCCCAGGACCTTTTCCAAACAAATGGGCCCATGGGCTTGATCATACCATCATAACATTGATACCACATAAACATGAATAATAATAAAAACATTATTCCAATCTATTATTAAAGGTACGCACATCAAACTTATCAAGATCATAGCACCGGTAGATAGGCAATTGATACAATGAACAATAATTAGATCCGATCATTGGAACAAACTCATTATTTTTTGTCCAAACCAAGGAGATTCTTTTCATGGTCCAATCAAGGGTTATTTTGAGTTGCCCTAACCAAATTGATATTTCAGAGGATTTTATGTGGAGTTTCAAGTTGACCTGGGCTGACTGTCACCGACCGAACAGAGATATTGAATCGGTCTTTGTCGAAGATGATAAAGTTTGGTAAAAGCTGATTCAAGAAGATGAGGTTGTGAAGAAAAAAAAATTTTATTTATGGTACACTAATCACACCAGCACATCGTTGCTGTAAAGAAGGTGTGAAAAAAATAAAAAATAACTTTATTCGTGGCACCCCAACCATTCCATCACATCGTTGTTGTTAACAAGGTTAATAAAAAACCTTTATTTGAGGGATGTCCATGAACAGTACGATTAAAAATAAAAAAATAAAAAAACATACCTACCAATAATCAAACACTTACTTAAGAATTTTTTTTTAAATAAATAAATAATAAGTGTTGTTGACAAATAGATCGCACCCATCTAAAAAGAAAATCTACCCACGTTTCTAAATAATAAAAAAATTCATTGTCCAACCATCATCGTCCCATCTGCGACAAGACCATCCTTTTGAAATCTTGCATTATTTAGGGTCATTCCGAATGGCCCTTAATTAAATCATAGAAAATAATATGTTGGATCAAGGTACTCCAAGTAGAACTGGATGATTAATGATCGGACCAGCAAGAATAATAAGTAAAAAACCGATAAAAAAATAATAAAAAGAAATTAACTAAAAGCGCCCTCGATCCGCTGGGTGCGCGGATCCGCTTTTGACCCTGGAAGTTCGGGAGTTGCCACCTAGTTATTAAGGTCTATGAACCAAACTGACTCTAAAAAAGGCACACATTACTAATCTACGAAAGAAAGAAAAAAGGGTCCATGGATCACGTTACGGGGTTAGAAGGTGTTAGGCACCAACCCCGCCAGGTCAAAGCCGGTCTCTACTAATTTCTCAAATAAATTACATTGCTAAAAAAAACCTAGATAAAAACATTAAGAAATTATACCTTTTCGAAGACAACTTTATCGTTCCCTCAGATCTGACAGAGTAACTCCTTGTTCAGTATTCCTTGCTTCAGTCTGTCTCCAGATCTGATTTCTGATCTCCGAGACGAGGTATCCCTTCCTTAGATCTGGATTCTTCGGATTTATTTATAGATTTTGGGGGTGTTTTTGAAGGGCATCTAGATATTGTTTGAGCTAAAATTGAGGTATGTGTGTTAGGTAAGGAGTTGGAACTCTAAAACTAGGATTTATGGGAGGCTAAGGAGGCTTTTTGACCTACTTCTCTTAGGGTTTATGATTTGATCCGAAAATAGGGTGTGAGGACCTCTATTTATAGATTTTTTTAAGAGTTGATTTAGATAGAATTATTGTTTGATTATGATTCTTTTAGTTAGAGTTGTGTTTTAGTTAGAATTGTTTTAGGTAGAGTTGTATTCTAATTAAAATTGTTTTAGGTAGAGTTGTATTTTAGTTAGAACTCTATTAAATAGAGTTATTATTTAATTAGAACTCTATTAGTATTTTGACTTTTGGTCTTATTTGATTGACTTTAATACCTTGACTTTAGTCTTAATTGATTGACTTTAACATCTTGACTTTAGTTTTACTTAATTGACTTTAATTTTGACTTTAGTCTTACTTGATTGACTTTAGTCTTGCTTGATTGACTTTAATTTTTTGGAGAACCTCTCTTTATTATATCTTTAATTCTTTGGACCCCCAAATGGAGGGGTCCTTAAAGAAATATCTTGCGAACCCTCAACAATTTTGCCTGAGAGCCTGATTGATCGATTTCTTTAGTTCAAAATTTTAAATTAATTTCATTAATATTTCACTTTAATTATTTAATGTTTTATTTGTTAATTTCGAAATTTTTAATTATGAAAATTGTGAAATTACCATTTTACCCCCGGAGAGGACTTTTCACGTTTTAAGTCGATTTTTAATGTTCTAGGATGTTTTAGAATCGATTTTTCATAAGGAATTCAATGAAAATATTAGTTTGTATCATTTATGAAATTTTTTGTGTGAAATGGTCATGAACTTTATGAGGGGCATTTTCATAATTTTGTCAAATTCTGTGAAAATTGGTGAAATGATTTATTTGGTTCTGATTTATTGTTTTATGTGTTCGAAAGGGTTTTCCTAAGCGTAATGTAGGCTCTAGGGTTGTTTTGATGTTAGGGGTATTTTGGTAATTTGATCAATTTTTAGTGATTTTTATCGTGAAACTTATTTTTGTTTGCAAGATGATGATTTTTATGCTTCTGGGATCGTATTTTCCTAGCGTAACGTGGTTTCTAATGTTTTGTCAGTTCGAGATACCTCATCCGGATTTCTGAAACATATTTGGTAACAAAATAAAGTATAGGAATAAACATCCATCATTGGGAATCGTGGCGATCAGGTTGACGAATTGATTAATCAGGCAGATGCAAAAATGGGGTGTCTACACTAACTAAAAAAAATTAGGTCATTGTCAATGTTCCCATACATGGGGTTTTTCAAGTATGATCCTCAATAGTCCCCAATGGAATCACCACTGAAAGTACCATCAATCCGCGGGGTGCGCGGATCAGATTTGATCTTTGAGGTTTGGGAGTCGCCACCTAGTTATTACGGTCTAGGAACTGAATATCGACTCGAAATGGATAAAAAGAAACAACTAATCTACTACAAATAAAAATATTGAGTCTGGGGATCACATTACGGGATTGGAAGGTGTTAGGCACTAACCTCACCCGACAAACGTCAGTCTCTACTAATTCCAAAATAAGACTACATTTTTAAAAAGACCTAACCGTTAAAAAAATAAGAAATATATACCTTTACGAAGACAACGGTCTTATTCCCTTAGATCTGGTAGAATAGTTCTTTGTACAACACTCCTCGCTTCGTTCTATCACCAAATTTGCTTCAGATCTCCAAGATGAAGTACTTTCTTCTTAGATCTGAATCTTATGACTTTTTTTTTCTAGATTTTCGGATGTTTTTGAAGAGCTTCTAGGTATTTTTTTGAGCTAGAATTGGGGTATGGATGTTAGGTAAGGAGTTGGGACTTCAAAATTAGGGTTTATGAGAGTCTAGGAAAACTTTTTGACCTACTTTTTCTAGGATTTATTTTTTGATATGAAAATAGGTTGTAGGGTCCCTTATTTATATATTTTTTTGAGTGTTTGTTTTGATAGAGTTAGTGTTTAATTAGAATTGTTTTAAGTAGAGTTAGTGTTTAATTAGAATTATTTTAAATAGAGTTATTGTTTAATTAGAATTATTTTAAATAGAGTTATTGTTTAATTAGAATTCTATTAGGGTTTTGACTTTTAGTCTCACTTGATTGACTTTAAGATTTTGACTTTACTCTTAGGCGGTGTTTGTTTGCTCTATTTTTCAGCGCTTATTGCTGAAAAAAATTAAATTCAGCACTTGTGTCAAAATAGTGCGTTTGTTTACTCTATATTTTCAGTGCTTAGTGCTGAAAATAAGTGAAAAAAATTCAGCACTATTTTGATGCTGAAAAAAAATGCTGAAGCGGGTAAGCACTTAGTTTTTTTCAACACGGACAAGTATGCCCTTTATTTTTTTGAGCATGGACAAGTATGCCCTTATTCTTAAAAGGATATTACCTCTTATATCCCATGGATAAGTATATAAACACCCCACAAATTAATAAACCCACACCATGACTAAATTATTTTGTCTTATATGGGTTAAAAGTTTTGGAATGAGTTGATTTTTGGTGAGGATGTTCTTTACAATGAGGAGATCATCCTCACCAAAAATCAACACATCTTGAAACTTCTAATCCTATCAAAACAAGTTCAAGAACCGTAAATTGTCCCTTTTAAAAAAATAAAACTATTTTTGACGAGTTAGAAGTTTCAAAATAGACTGATTTTTGGTGAGGATGATCTCTAGACCATATAGACCATCCTCACTAAAAATTTGCTCATTCCAAAAACTTTAACCCACATAAAACAAAAAAAAAATGGCTATAGTGTGAGTTGCCCTTATTAATGCATAGGGTACTTTTATAATTACACATCCTTCATTTCCATCGAAAATTATTCATCCAAAATTAAGTTCTTTTAAAGTTGATTTCAAATTTTGGTAACTTGAATAACATTATTATTTTTTATTTGAAATTTATGGGCTTTTATAAATAGAAATGATTAGTTATAAATTGAAGATTTGAGTATTATTTATTATTTAAAAATAAATTATATTTTAATTTTATAAGAAATAATATATTTTATTGTGTTGATAATAAATAAACATTTGAAACATGCAAAAAATGTATAATATGATTGTAAGGGTAACAAAGACAATTTACCAGTTTCAGCAATGTGGAACAAATATGATTCAGCATCTAAACAAACAACTTTTTCAACACTTAAATTCAGTGCTTATAAGTTTCCGCGCTTAATGCTATTCAGCACTTATTTTTTTCAGTTTAACAAACAGCACCTTACTTGATTGACTTTAATTTTGACTTTAGTCTTACTTGATTGACTTTAAGATTTTGATTTTAGTCTTACTTGATTGACATTATGATTTTGATTTTAGTCTTACTTGATTGACTTTAATTTTAATTAGGATTTCACTTTACATTAATTAATGTTTTAATTATTAATTTTAGAATTTTTAATTATTAAAATTATAAAATTATCGTTTTGCCCTTAGAGATGATTTTTTACGTTTCAAGTCATTTTTCAATGTTCTAGAATGTTTTAGAATCGATTTTTCATAAGGAATTCAATGGGAATATTAGCTTGTGCCATTTATGAAATTTTTGTGCGAAATGGTCTTGAACTTTATGAGGGGCATTTTCGTAATTTTTCAAATTTTGTGGAAATTGACGAAATGGTTTATTTGATTTTGATTTGTTATTTTATGTGTTTGAAAGGGTTTTTCTAAGTGTAATGTAGGCTCTAGGGATGTTTTGAGGTTAGGGGTATTTTGGTAATTTGATCAATTTTTAGTAATTTTTATCGTAAAACTTCTTTTTGTCGGCAAGATGATGACTTCTACGTTTTTGGAGTTATATTTTCCTATCGTAGCGTTATTTCTAAGGTTTTGTTAATTTGAGATACCTTATCCGAATTTCTGAAACACATCTAATAACAAATAAAACATTGGAATAAACATCCATCATTGGGAATCGTTGCGATCGGGTTGACGAGTTGATTAATCCGGCGAATGCAAAAATGGAGTGTCTACACACTCCAAAACTTACCTTTTTCTAGTCCTTAGAAAATAAAACTACCACTTTCGCAGGCACCTCGATTGCATTTAGCGAATGTAGCAAGCCCTTGAACCGCTAGGTTACCCCTAGTGGACGAGTTTGATTTGTGAGGGTTTGTAGAAAATGATATACCCACAAAATTCCAATACTTTACAGAAATATCAAAATCAAGATCAAAGTATATAAGACGAACATAATGATATTTCACAAATTAGTCAAAGGTCATTTACGTTTGAACAAAATTCTAAGTTTTTATTCCTCATGTTATAAAATTTCAAAGATAACTTGAATGCTTATGTGATTTTCTGATTTTTTTTCTTTTTAAAATAAACTTTTTTTAGGAACAAGATTTCACCTCCTAATTGATAAGAATAGTCGATTCTACCTAAGTTCTAACTCGAAATTATGCATCCTATCTGGGATTGTGAAAGGTGTGGATATTCACTTTAATACCTCTAAGGGGCTTTATCTGTGATATTCCAGTTTGCTCATGTTTTTACCATTGGCGGCTTTCACCCTACGAAACTAATTGGTCTCTTTTCATTTTTGTACTTTTTAATTCTAACATTTGTTTTACTTTGGTCTTTTTCACATCTTTCTACTTTTTATTTTCTCAACTTTTTCATACTTCACCATTTTTTATTGTTCTTTTTACAAAAAGCAGGTAACCCTTTTCAAAGTACCCAGACTAATCATATGGCTGCTGTCTAAGTTATTAACCCCAGTTCTATTTTTCTTCTAACCAACTAACCAAAGGAGAAAAAAGTCATAGTTTACTAGATTAGGTTTCCCCTAACACTCTAAACAAAGAAGAGGGTCAACTCTAGTTCCATAAAATCTTATTTTTCTAAGTACTCAATCAAAAGTAAATTTTTCAAAGTAATTTTTTCATGATTTTCTTGATGAGGAACAACCAAAAAGAACTTATAATCAAAAGTTAGGACATGAGCCAGATATTTGAAATTCATATGTAAAAATTACATACAAAGATTTTAAAGAAAATATTTTGAAAGTGTTAAATATTATTATTATTTTTTTTTTGAAACATGAAACTAAACTAGAATGAAATATGAAACTAAGCTAGAATGATATACAATGCACTTGTGAGCTAACCTAATACCCCTAAATGAAATATTATCTTCAATATACACGCAGTAAGGAAAGAGAGAAAAATTTTAGATATTACCTGAAATGGATTGGGCATTAATATGCAAAATCTTGTTACAACTGATCTGAAAAGATTGAAAGTTATAACAATTATAATTTCTGAAATACTTTTGCATAAATAAAATACAACTTAAGAATTAAGAAACAACCTAAAAATGTTCTAATCTAAGAATGAAATCCATCCTAATCTGAATCTGAACTTTCAGTGACCTGTGTCTTCTTCTCCTCAATATAGGCCAACATCTATCTCTCTTACTCAATCAACAATTACTCACCAGTCTACAGTCCTAATAACGTTGATTGATTAGTTTGGTTGAGATTTATCTTGAAGAGGAAGAGAATAAGAAATGGATTAGGGTTGGAGTTTTTATTTTTTTTTTTTTGAGAAAGTTTGTTTCCTAACTACAATATTTATTAAAACAAAAGTACATGGGTTGCCTCCCAAGCAGTGCTAAATTTAATGTCTTCAGCCAGAACTATCAAAAGGTCTGATTTTTAAGAACTTTCCTAACATCTAATTTGACAGACACTACACTCGATTTCCCATCCCAAATGATAAGTAGACAGATTTTGATCATCGTTGGGATATGAAAATAATTTTTTAAAATAATCAACATCCCTCGTTTATCCTCAGTTCTTAGTGTCATCACATTTTTGAAACAGTTCTTAACCATCGTATTTCGTAAGAGAATGGAAGTTGTAAGATAGGCAGGGTCTTTACAATCTTGTGAAAGGATAGGCTGGATGGGGTACGAGGTTAGATCAGTAGTTGTCGGAATTGGTGTGACTAACAAATTAGAGCTCATCTTTGGTTCTTCCTGAAGAATAGTTTCCTCTGATGGTGGATCAGTTTTCTTAACCAAATTTGTACAATTGATTAGCTCATTGGGAATTTAACACATTGGTTGACTCTCGGGGGTTATCTCATTTGAAAATTGACCATTCTTTTTTTTTTCTAAGGGTACAGTAAGTTGACCTAGTTGAACTTCCATCATTGCTTCGGTTGGAACTGTAACCTCATTGGTTTGAATTTGATCTTCAATTGAGACAAGGTTATCAATTATTGATGGACAATTATCGAAATCTTCAAAAGAGTAGAACTGGTCACTAAGGTTATTTTGAAAGAATGTAGATTTTCTAGGATGGCGATATCCTCATTTTCAAATTTATCAAAATTTCCTTCTTCTAAAGATAGTCGTAGGTGACTCAATTGAGTTCCTATGCTGGCTAAGGCTTGACCTATGTCCTATTATTTTTTAAGGAGCTGTTGTTGTTGGATGAACTGTTGTTGTTGATTTAACAACTCAGTCATCAAGGATTCTAATGATGAAGTTGGAAGAGAGGACAAAAATTAGTCATTGAATCTTGAGTTTAGCTCTACAGCTCTATATTTGGAGAAATGTTGAATCATAAGATTTTTGGGGAATTATGGTTGTATTCATCATCGAGGTGTCGTGCATATAAAAATCTTTATGGTTATCAAAATGACTACTTTGAGTGAACTCGTTCTGACACGGTATAGTATCCGAGGGAAACCAATTATCTATGTGGTATGGTTGATCGAACAAACTAGGTGTCGGTATCGAATAATAATTTTGAGAATAATGCATATTAGCTTGCGTAGCACGAAACATGGGTAGACTTGGACAACACTTGGGAGGATGACCATAATTATCACATAGGACGTATGGGATCTAAGATTCTCTACAAAACTCCATGACAATGCAAATCACACAGTTAATCAAACAATCACGAAAAGAAAAGACTGGACCTAAATAGGTTGCCTAAAGCTAGACAGCTCCTAACTGGGTAGAAATAGCGCAACTAACCTTCCAACTCGGTTCTATGAAGTCAATTTTTAATCATTCGGATCTTCAGATCAAACGTGGTGCACAATGCATAAGCAAGGGCACTCTTAAATCACCTCCTTTCTTGAATAGACTGAGTCTTTCCCATCAAAGGACAAGATCTTACTAGATACAAAAGATAATCAAGAAGCGCAATTGGCATAACTTAAAGCAGAATTTCTCCTATTGAGCTTGTGGGCCCTATAGTCAAGTCTAATTGGTTTATTTAATTTGATTGGGTGACTAGTGAGTTGATTATCTAATTAAAGCAAGAAATTGGTAATGACTTCCAATCCTTATCTTATCATGCCATCCCTAGGAGAGGAGTGCTCTTTACTACTTAATTAACTATTCCAAGTGTGTGCAAATTGAAAAAATAGCACACAAAGGCAAGGAGTAACCCATTAGCATAGAGAGGCGTGGGTGTTTCGATATTACCTCCCGTGCTAGACGGGGTGAAGACGGTTTGAGTTGACTTAGACCACTAATTTCAATTTTGGTGTGCGAACCTTAAGAGTCGTGACAGTATTGTCTACCCGTCGTCCTTCCTTAGTCTATTACAATCCAAGCCTTCTTGGATAATTAAAAAAAATTACAAGGAGTCTTATACAAGAATTTCTAAAACAAAAAAATAAACCTAACTAAAGATTAAAGGAAATTGAAAGAAAAGAAGAAAAAAAATGTTCACATACAAGGAGCAAAACATAAATGTTAGTAGGGATAGGAAACGGACTCAAAAATAGATTTTGACTTACCAAAATCATGCTGATTTTGTCACATTTTATAAAAAAATTCGTTCTACCCCAAATCGATATACTATAATAGTTAATTAGATATCGGAGTAGAAAGTTATAGCCACTTTAAGTTCTGTTGTCTAGGGTGAAAAAGAAAACGGGAATGACTTTTTTTTTCAATGTTTTTTCTTTCTTCTCTTTTAAAATCTTAAGAACACTTGAACTTATAGAAAGAAACAAAAAAATAAAATAAAATAAAATAAAATAAAATAAAATAAAAAAGAAATGAATTTTAAATCAAAACTTACCACTACTACCTTAATCTTTTTCCGGCAGCGGCGTCAAAATTCTGATGAGACTATCATTGTTCTTCTCACCGGAGTTAATATTAATCTTACTTTTACCTTACTTGTGAGGCAAGTATGAGATCGAACCCAAGAGAAAGGAGGTGTAGAGTTAAGCTAAGAGTATAAAATTCAAATTAATTAAAACTATTTTTCTTTGTATTTTTGAACTTATAAGAAGATGTAAAATTGCTAGAAAATGAACTAAAGTAAATGAAATTAAAAGCAAGTAAACTTATGAAATTAAAGCACCATTGGAGGTGGATCTACCTAGAACATATTGATGAGTAAGTCCTAGTCTCTAGTCTTTTTATAACTCAATCGTAAGGGTTTGGTGTTAACTTTTTAGATCGAAAAGTTTTGCAAATGAAATCAAATGAAGAAACATAAACATAGTAGAATTCTTTAAAATCTTCCTACTAGCAATTATCTAGTTTAAACATACTTTATCTTGATTTAATCTAAGCATAAAGTATCTATATTAAGAATAAAATGTACAAGAAATTTTAAAGAGAATTCATAAGCATTTTAAATAAAAGAAAGGAATGAAATTAGAAACAACACAAGAACTTGCTCTAGGTTTTTCTATTTTCCAATGGAGGGGAGCTTAGCCTAATGTCATTATAAGAGAAGGAAGATAAGAGATGAAAGAATTTTTTTTTCATTTCATGGAGAAACTTACAACTTCTTCTTCTTCTTTTTCTTCTTCTTCTACTTCTTACAAAACTCTTAGCCACATGAAAATAACTAGAAGATAAAAATACAAAAATAAGATAATAGGCTAAAAGCCTTAGATTAAAAGAGTCTTGGATAAGAGAACCAAGAGGGGACCTTTCTCTAGAGATTGATGCTCTATTTATAAAGAAAAATGTGTGTAGAAGAGTCTAAAAGTAGTCTCCACTTTTCTTTGCACAAAAAGACAAAATAAAAGAATATGAGTTAAGGATTAGGGCATTCCAAAGTGGGCCAAATGCTATTGTCGTGAGATTTTAATTCCAAAATGTTGATTTTCTACACAATAAACACATGTAATTAGATTTATCTAATAAATGAATTTATTTATGTATAATTAAGCTTAATTAACATGCAATATGGTGTTTCGAGGCTTATCATGATTATTACCTTAATACGAAGAAATAGGGATAAAAATCAAGATAAATGTCTGGAAAATGTGCATATAATTGAGTGTTTCGAGACACTCATCAGTGACCTTGCTTACACATTGTGCACCACCTCTGATTTAGATATCAGACTAGTCAAATTTTATTTCATAAAATTGGATTAGAATGCTAGTTTTGTTATTTCTACCTAGTTAGGAGTTGTCGAGAGTTAGGCACTCTACCTAGGTCTAGTTACTTTTTTATTACCTTAGATCAACTATGTGTTTTGCATGGTTGGTAAACGTTCAAGGAGTGGTGTGTTAGAACTTCTAAATTTCAAAATCGAACGTACCATCAGTAAAATTTGTAGGAAATCATCATTACTCATGATGGGTGATTGTGGCCGAAACCCACCCCACCTACTTGCATATTTTACCATTCGACAATGCTGGTCAATTTGAGATTAGGCTGACTACCATAAATGTGACGCCCACGAAATACTAACATAAAGTCCTATGTTAGATCCCGAGGAACTAAGTGGAGATTCGAAATTTCACATGGTTTCCTCTATTTATGTCAACGTTCCAAGGTACTCAAAAACGTGTTTCACATGATAAACGATATCAATAATATCCTGTATATAATAAAAAAAAGTGAAAGTCTAAGTACATCTGCTAACGTAGGATAAATCAAAGTGCAAAAGAAGTAAATAACACATAAGATTTTTATATAGTCTCCTACCACTAACAAAATCCTAACGCTCATACAAAACCTATGATATAACCTGGACGAATTGACGTGGCTAGTAGGTACAACTCTAGTGTTCACTAGGTAATAGGCTCTAGTAATCTATCTGACCCACTAGACGATTCTCATTAGCTTGCTCTATACCTTCATCGTCAAATGCTGGATCTAAAACTAAAAAAATGATAAGGAAATGATGAATAACACGAGTTATCCAGTAGGTAAACAAACAATTTTGACTAATAACCTCTCTTAACATGAATGAGTAAGCATTCTAAATCATTTCAATACATGCAGAGCTTTACCGAATAACTGCAATGAACTGATACATATAGCTAGGGATAAGTAATTAAACAATTAAAATTCACATTACATCTATCAACAATACTCATATTATAACATTTTCTTTTTATACAATTCAAAGTGATAAACTTGAAATAGTAAACATATTTTTCAGATTATAATTCAAAATAATGCAACAGATACATAATACGCAATGGTGGAGTATTAAATTAAAGAGTTGGGATTCTAAGACTGGATAGCTTCCAGTTAGGATATCGTGCTCTAGTACTTCACTGGTGTGCAACTCCACTGTTAGTTCCAGATTTTGTGGCCAGTTACTCCAACTTACCACACTTGGGTGACCATTTATCCAGCTCAAGTTGGTCATTTGACGTGACTTAATAAAAATTCTAATGTTGTCATTATCTCATAAGAAATTAATATTTTTATACTTTGCATAGTTGGATAGCTTCCAATTAGGATATCGTGCTCCAGTACTTCATTGGTATGGAACTCCACTGTTAGTTCCTGATTTTGTGGCCAGTTATATCAACTTACCACACTTGGGTGACCATTTATCCAGTTCAAGTTGGTCATTTGACATGACTTAATAAAAATTCTAATGTTGTCATCATCTCATAAGAAATTAAATTTTTATACTTTCCTTATTTGGTGGGCAAGTAAGGGATCGAACCCAAGAGAAATGGGGGATGTTACCAAGTTAGCAAAAATGAAGTTAATCTAAGTTACAAATTTGAAATTTGATTTTGTATTTTTGTAAAACAAAATGGAGAGTAGATGTTGTTGGAAATTAAAGCTATAGAAAATAAATGTATATTAAAAATAAGATAAACTATAGGTTTGTATTCAAGCCCAAGCTCTACTAATTGTACAACCCACTTTGCCATTCTGCTCGATCCCCCTGTCATTCCTAGGACAAACTTCAAGGGGTACCCTGTGATGACCTGTACTCAGTGTGGCTAGAAGTATAGTCTCCCAACTGTAAAGTCATGTAGACTAAAACTAGTCTCATTTTCTCGATTATGGAATATCGTGTTCTACATTGGTAAAGGTCTAACTTAGAAAGTAGATGGACTACTCAGCCACTATCATTACTCTTACCAAGATTGAATTGAGCGCTTACTCAGAAATAGTTAGGTATAGCCCAAGTTCTTCCCCAACTTCTGATTTTGAGAGTATAGGTAGTTGACTTAGGTACTTTTTCAGCTCTGTAAGAACTCGTTCACATTCCTCTATCCATTCAAACTTGGTGTTCTTTTGTCGTAACTGTATAGAGGCCTGTATTTATCTGAAGACCTGGACATAAATCTATTCAGAGTTGCGACCCTTCCTGCCAATTTGTAGAGTTGCTTCTGCGTTTTTGGGGATATCATTTCTAGTAGTGCTCTGATCTAGTCCGGGTTAGCTTCTATACCTCTTTTCATAAGTAGATAGCTTAAGAATTTCCTTGAAGTTAACTGAAAAATGCATTTTTCCAGGCTAAGCTTCATCCCAACCTTCATCACTCGAGAAAAATCCTTCTCTATATCAACAACATGATCTTCTTTCTTCTTCTTCTTCATTAGCAAGTGAAAGCACCCTCGATCCGCAAGGTGCGCGGATCTACTTTTTATTTTTGAGGTTTGGGAGTTGCCACCTAGTTATTACGGTCTAGGAACCGAACATCGACTCTAAATAGATAAGGAAAACTACTAATCTACTAAAAAATACTGAGTCCGGGGATTACATTACGGGGTTGAAAGGTGTTAGGTACCAATCCCGCCCGGCAAATGTCGGTTTCTACTAATTCGTAAAAAATGATTACATTGTACAATAGACTAAAAAAATAACAAATAATAATAAAAAATAAAAAGAAAATTATCTCGCGGATTAGAACGATTCCCTCAGCACTGGCGGAGAATATCCTCGTATGTATTTCCTTGCTATTCGTCCGTCACAAGATCTGATTTCTGATCTCCGAGTTGAGGTACCATCTTCTTAGATCTATGAGTTTTCTAATTTTTTGATGAATTTCAAGGTGTTTTAGAAGGGTTTTGGGTGTTTTTTGAGCTAAAGTTGGAGTATGGATGTTAGGTAAAGAGTTAAGGCTTCAAAATTAGGATTTTGGGAAGGTTGGGGAGGCTCCTTTACATATTTTTTCTAGGATTTTCTCTTGGATACGAAAATAGGTTGTAGAGGTCCCTATTTATAGATTTTTTAAGTGCTTTTTAGATAGAGTTAGAGTTGGATTATGTTTATTTTTGATAGTTTTAGAGTTTAATTAGAATTCTATTAGGGTTAGGGTTTGACTTTAGTCTTATTAGATTGATTAGGATTTTGACTTAAGTCTCACTTGATTGACTAGAATTTAGAGTTTTGACTTAAGTTTTACTTGATTGACTTGATTTTAAGATTTTGACTTAAGTCTCACTTAATTGACTAGATTTTAGGATTTTTACTTAAGTCTTACTTGATTGACTAGATTTTAGGATTTTGACTTAAGTCTTACTTGATTGGCTTTAATTTTAATTAGAATTTCACTTTACATTAATTAATGTTTTAATTATTAATTTTAAAATTTTTAATTATTAAAATTATAAAATTATCATTTTGCCCTCGGAGAGGATTTTTTGCGTTTTAAGCCATTTTTCAATGTTCCAAGATGTTTTGGAATCAATTTTTTGTAAGGAATTCAATGTGAATATTGGTTTGTGTCATTTATGAAATTTTTGTGTGAAATGGTCGTGAACTTTATGAGGGGCATTTTCATAATTTTGTAGAATTTTGTGAAAATTGGAGAAATGATTTATTTGATTTCGATTTGTTGTTTTATGTCTTTGAAAGGGTTTTCCTAAGCGTAATGTAGGCTCTAGGGATGTTTTGAGATTAGGGGTATTTTGATAATTTAGTCATTTTTTAGTGATTTTTATCATAAAACTTATTTTTATTTGAAAAATGATGATTTCTATATTTTTTGGAGTCATATTTTCCTAGCGTAGCATGGTTTTTACAGTTTTGTTAGTTTGAGATACCTCATCCGAATTTCTGAAACATATCTACAAATAAAGCATTGGAATGATCATCCATCATTGCGAACTGTCGCAATCAGGCGAGTGCGAAAATGGGGTCTCTACAAATGCCCCTCTTTGGTAGAGGGTTGAAGCATATTAGATAGCAAATCTATTTTTGTAGATAGTACGATATCTGAATGCCAAAGCTAGTGACAGTTCATTTTACAGCCTGATTTAGCAATTCGTCAGGACGTTTGGATCCTTGAGCGTATAACTCTCCTCGAACTAAAAGTTGGCAGGTCCTCGAACGCGAGCTATTACTGACAGCGTCACATCCTTAAATTTTAGAAAATTCTCCTTGCTAAAGAAACAAATGTTCAAGTGTATGCACTTAAAATCTGAGATAAATCTCAGAAGGTCTAAGTGAAAACTGAGTAAAATCCGATAAAACCCTCGGCGACAACTGGTTGAGCATAATCGGAGCAAACCCTTGGTGGCAGTTGGCTGAGCATAATCTGACCAAACCCTCGACGACAACTGACTAAGCATAATTCGAGCAAACCCTGGGAGGCAACTAGCTGAGCATAATCTGAGCAAACCCTCGGCGACATCTGGCTGAGCATAATCCTAGTAAACCCTCGGCGGCAATTGGCTGAGCATAATCTGAACAAACCCTTGGTGGCATCTGGCTGAGCATAATCCGAGTAAACCCTCGGTGGCAACTGGCTGAGCATAATCTGAGCAAACCCTCAACGACATCTGGTTGAGCATAATTCGAGCAAACCCTCGGTGGCAACATAATTCGAGAGAATGGATAATTCTAGGAAAGAATGACTGGATTTAGGAGTTTTACTCTACCTACTCAGGACGAAAGAGTACTGAATTATTTTTTGGGCAAAATCAAATATAAGATCAAAATGCTTTTGTTTGAACTTCAAGATTTTATCAAAAGTTTTACGAATTAAAAACTTGAGTTTTTATTTCTTTTGAACCTCAAGGATTTTCGAAAAATTATTATCAAGAGGATAACCTTAAGTTTGGGATTCCTTTTTGTCTTTTAGGATTAACATTGCTCAAAATTAAAATGCCCCCTAATTTGACAGGAAACATGACATTGGAGATAATTGAACACATCATGTAAAACTTAAAAAAACAAAAAATGCCCTTAGTATAAGGGGGGAAAGCTACACATTAGAGAAGAAAGAAAATGCCCCTTGTATAAAGGTTTGAAATATTTGATTACCACAAGCGTAATAAAGATCCAACTTTTAATTTCAATTTTTTTATATTTTATATTTTTTTTATTTGAAGATTTTATGTCAAGTTCAAGGTAACAAAACATTTCCTTTTAAGACTCATCATAGAATTCACCCTTCCTCCCCTTGGTTCACTTGGGGAAACAAAAATTTTTAAATCAATCGTAGACAAGATACTTGTGGCTTCTGAGTCTTTGCCTGGTTTAAGCTAAGTATTGAACTTGATTATTCGGATTTCTAATATTTTAGCTCGGATCGCTCTTAGCTTTTTAACTCAGTGAAAATTCTTTTATATTTCTAACTTTTGCCTAGATTGCCCTTTCAGGTTTTCAATCTAGCGAACCTTTTTTATTTTACTTTGTTTCACTCTGAGTGTTGTCAAAGTCGTTCTTTCGGATTTTCAGCCTTGCGAGCTTGCCTTAATTTTTGCCTAAATCGTTCTTTTTTTTCAACCTAGTAGGCTTTATTTCTTTTTTTTTTTCTCTGGAGTTACTGTCTGATCATGCTTTGCTACCTTCCTTGACTTTTTCGCACGGTACTTAGGAGGACTTTCATTGGGATTGAGCATAAAAAGAAAATAATTTTGAGGCTGAAAGAACCCAAATACCCCTTGTGTGGCATTTCTTTTAAATTATTTTTTTCCTTAAAATTTTTTTCCCTATTTGGACAATATTTCTTTTCTTTTTCCTTTTTCTTTGTACGGGAATCTATTTTTTTTTATCTTGATGTGGTCAGGCCTGAAGTAACTTCTCAGGTTGCATACGTACCCCAGAATTTTAGGAACAGATCAAAACATAGTTCGAAACTTTCCCTCCCCTAGGTTGGGTGATCAGGTTAAGAAAGAAAAAATGTATTTTTCTTTTGAAAAATGCGGCGAAGGGTTGAGAAAGAATATATTAAATTGGGTAATAGGAAAAATCGATTCGGCCAAATATGACCTCCTTAAATGTAGTACCATTTGATTTGGTCAAGATTGGTGGGTTCTAGTAATTCAATTCCATCATGATCTTGAAGTCTAACAGCTTTTCCGGGCAATATTTCTTTAATGATGAAAGGACCTCTCCAATTTGGTTTGAACTTTCCTCTAGGGTCAAAGATAGGTGCTCGATTCTCTTTGAGTACTAAATCTCCGACTTGTAAATGACGGGCCATGATTTTCTTATCAAACGCATGGTCGACTCTTCTTTGATAAACATGCACATGGTACAAGGCTCTTAGTCATTTTTCTTCGATCAGATTTAATTCTTCATACCGTTGACGAACCCAATCTACGTCTAACAACTGACTTTCCAACAAGACCTTGAGAGATGGGATTTTCATTTCGACTGGCAAGACTGCTTCCATACCATATACTAAGGAGTAAGGAGTAGCTCCAGTAGAGGATCGAATTGAAGTTCGATATGTCCATAGTGCAAATGGCAGTTTTTTTAATCAATTTCGATGTAATTGACACATTTTCCTGATGATAGTCTTAAGATTCTTATTAGCTGCTTCGATTGGTCCATTGGTCTGAGGACGGAAATGAGATGATTTGTGATGTGTGGTTTTGAACTTTGAACACAGTGTAATAACATCAGCTTTGAAGTGTGATCCGTTATCAGAAATCAATTCCGAAAATACCCCGTATCGACTGATGATGTTGGTTTGAATAAACTTTACAACTCGAGATGCAGTGAGGACAACATAGGAGGTAGCTTCGACCCACTTAGTAAAATAATCAATAGCAACTAGAATGTACTCATGCCCGTTTGATGCCTTAGGCAATATTTTACCAATAATGTCAATTCTCCAAACTAAAAATGACCACGGTAAAATCAAACCAACTAATTTGGAAGGTGGCACGTGTATGAGATTTGCATGTATTTGGCATTTGTGGTAGGTCTTGACTATGTGATGACAATTTGTTTTCATTGTGGGCCAGTAATACCCTTGTCTCATAATTTTCCTGGCTAATATTTTCGTACTCATGTGAGGGCCACAGTCCCCTGAATGTAATTCAACCATTATCTATTCAGCTTGATCTTCATCAACACATGACAAATGAATCCCATCATAGGACCTTTTGTATAAACTTCCTACGCACAGGATGAATTGAGATACTAATTTTAGTAGGGTTTGTCGTTCCTTCCTCGATGCTTCTTCCAGGAATTCTTATTTTTCTAGCACTCTTTTTATATCTGTTTACCACAACTTTCCATCGGATAGTCGAGAAGAAATGTTGATCTGATAGTAATATGCAGGTTTGTCTTTGACTTCGATGGTAATCGGTCTCAATTTCATGCCAGAGGGTAAATGGATCATTGAAGAGAGAGTGACTAACGCGTCAGCAAATCTATTATCTTTCCTTGACAGGTGTTGGAACATGATAGCTTTAAACTTACTGACTAAGTTTAACATACACTCATGATAAGGCTTCAACTTTTCATCCCTACTTTTTCATTCTTCTAACGACTGATGTATGACCAAGGCTGAATCCCCGAAAACTTCAATTTCTGTGATAACCAAACTCAAAGCAGCTTCGAGTCTAGCGATGCATTCCTCATATTCGACTATATTATTGGTGTAAGAGAAGGCTAATTTAATAGCGATAGGAATGTGGCATCCTTCAGGAGAAAATAGAACTGTCCCTATTCCATACCCATTCTGATTGGCAGCTCCATTAAAATATAACTCCCATGTTTGATTCTGCGGTTCTTCTTGAACAAGCAAAATATTTTCATCTGAGAACTAATCAACAGGCCTTGTTCCTTCTACTACTGGATGATCTGCCAAGTATTTTGCCACGGTAGCCCCTTAATAGATTTATGCGTAACATGTGTGATGTCAAATTCTGATAACAACAATAACCATCGTGCGGTTCTCCCTGTCAGGGCCGGTTTCTCAAAGAAATATTTGAGAGGATCCATCCGAGATAAAAAGATAACCGAATGAGATAACCTATCGTGTCGAAGTCTCTGAGTAGCCCATACCAGTGTCAAGCAAGTCTTTTCAAAGGCTGAATACTTTCGTTTAGATTCCAACATCTTTTTATTGATATAGTAGATAGTCCTTTCTTTGCGATTATCTTTGTCATACTGTGCAAGCATGCATCCCATAGCTTCTTCCGTGCCTGATAGATAAAGAAGAAGCGGATCACCCGGTGTAGGTGGAACCAAAATAGGTGGTTTTAAAAGATACTTCTTGACTTGATCGAAAGCCTTTTGACACTGCTCATTCCAAACTGTTGGTTCATTCTTCTTGAGAAGTTTGAAAATGGGTTCGTAGACGTTGGTGAGTTGAGCGATGAATTTGCTAACATACTGGATTCTACCCAGAAAACCTCGAATCTATTTTTCAGTCTCAGGCGGTGGCATCTCTTGGATAGCTTTAATCTTCACAAGGTCTACTTCGATCCCTCTTTGACTGCCACAAATCCTAATAATTTTTTAGAAGTTACTCCAAATACACATTTCTACAGGTTGAGTCAAAGTTGGTACTTTGAATCCTTATGAGAAACATTTCTAATGCAGCAACGTGCCCCAGTTGTTCCTTAGACTTGACTATCATAGCATCTACATAAACTTCTACTTCCTTGTATATCATGTCATATAGTAAAGTCGTAACTGCTCTTTGATAGGTGGCTTCAGTGTTCTTCAAGCTAAAAGGCATAACCTTGTGGCAAAAAGTTCCCCACTGTGTGAGGAAGGACGTTTTTTGCATATCCCAAGGATCCAATGATCCATTTTTATCTGATTATACCCTGAAAAACCGTCCATTAAGGACAACAAAGCGTGTCCTGCCATACTATCTACTAGAACATCTATGTGTGGTAAAGGAAAATTATCTTTTGGGTTTGCCTTGTTTAGGTCTCTAAAATCCACACACATTCTGACTTTTCCATCCTTCTTAGGTACTAGGACGACATTGGCAATCCACTCAAGGTACTCTACTACTTCCAAAAATCTAGTATTAATCTACTTCATAACTTCTTCTTTAATTTTTAGAGTCCATTTCAACTTCATACGTCGAAGTTTCTATTTGATTGGTCGAGCATCAGGATATAATGGAATCCGATGTTGAACAATATATGTGTTTACTCCTGCCATGTCCTCGTAAGACCACACGAAGAACTTTCTGACCAAGTCTACTATCCCTTTGCGTTCATCAAGAGATAAGGTGATCCCAATCTGAATCTCTTGAGGACTTTGTTTTGTTCCGAGGTTGATAACCTCTACTTCTTCTATTAGAGGTTGAGCCCGATGTTCATTTTCTAGTTCAAGTAATTTGATTATTTCAGGGGGAAGTTTTTCATCAAAAGATTCTCCCTCTGAAGCTAGATTATTAGTTAAATTATCATTGCGCTCAGGGTAATCAATTTTTTTTTTCATTTCATTAATAAGAGATAGGGTAACATGACTCATTGCAGACTTCACGGACTCACTTGACTCAGCAGAAATAACAGACTCATCTGACTCAGCAGAAACAACTAAATTACCTGACTTAACAGAAATAGAGGATTTATCAATCATGTCAGACTGAACAGGACTAGCAGAACCAGTCTCGACATGTAGCACATGACTCATTACATGATAATTAGCCAAAAACCCAACCGCGGGTTTGATTACAGACTAAGGATTTGAGGTCCCCTTCCCAACTGAAAACACTAAGACACTACAATCTTCAATGAACAACTGATCAATGTTGAGGGAGTCCAGGTTGAGCTGCTAGTCTTCAGCTTCCTTTTCTTCTGCTCTTGTGCTTGTTTCCTTTTTAAGCAAATCCATACCAAAGAAGATTTCAAACCCCAGCAGACGAGTACCCGTGATGTGATCAATGAACAGCTCTGGGAACCCACAATAACAAAAATCTTCTCCTTCTTTCACGAAATAGCCATTAAAGATCTTACGATAAGACTTCATTTTAATCAGATTCGTGGTGCCCCCTTACCTTTTTGCAATTGCCTTGTCCCGCTTTATCTTCCAGTATTTGGCCCAATCTTTCTTAATAGGCTTATATCCTAGTCTGAATGTGTCGATGACTTCTTTAATACCTTGTTACTTGTGACCTAGGACCATACCAGGGAAAAATCTCATTTTTTTGAACATATTAACCATATAGCAGTTAGAGATATTCTCAATAGGAAAATATTCTTTCACCGAGTGATCCTATTGGACTAGGCATATCTTTTCAAATTCAAACCCGTTGAGCTTTACCCCTTATTATTCCGGTTGAATCTCGAGTAACGATTCATTCTTGGCTTTGGTACTGTTTACAAACTTTCTAGTGTAGCGTGGAAGGTATGGCATTGATTTGGTGTAACCATGGTCTTCCTAACAGTAAATTGAAAGAGGACTGGATATCAATAACTTGAAATTCTATAGGAAATTCAGCTATGTGTATGGACAATCGAAGGTGCAAAATTCCTAGTACATCCCTTTTGGTATTATCATATGTCCTAACACCCTGATTAGTGGGCTTGAGATCTTCAGCTTTAAATCCAAGGCAAGTAGTAGTCTTCAATGGGCAAACATTCAATGCACTCTCATCCCGTTGCAGTCGATTGTGATGTGCAACAGCTTAATGTGGCTTATTCCCTCTTTTGGGAGATCTAAGTTCGAGAAGGATAGGATATTCTCTACATAAGTCGCCCCTACTACTGGTCAGCTGATATGGGGAAGTATCAAGGGAAACTTGGGTTGTGCTTAGTACTTTGAGAACAGCCTCCCTATGGGCAATGGAAGCCATGAGCAAATCCCGAACTGAGATATTGGTCCCTGATTTCTTCAATTGCTTGATCACAACGTCATCTTCCTCAATGTTCTCTTTGATAGGATCTTCTTTTCTTTTTCTAGTCAAGGCTATAGAATTATCGACACAGAGTTCTTGTGGCTTAAAAGCTCTTCCCCCCTGAGTCACATATCTGACTTCATCACAAGAAAGGGAAAACGATTCATCTTTTTCAGTCAGCAAGTATGGATCTTCTTCTGTCAATGAGATGGAGCTTTCCAGATTCATTTGAGCCAAAAGATAACTAGTGAATGCAGGGCTATCATAATGAGGTGGGGACAGATGGTTTAGACACCCCATTTTTGCACTCGCCTGATTAATCAACTCGTCAACTTGATCGCAATGATTCCCAATGATGGATATTTATTCCATTGCTTTATTTTGTTACCAAAAATGTTTCAGAAATCCAAATGAGGTATCTCGAACTGATAAAACTTTAGAAACCACGCTGCACTAGGAAAATATAACCCCAGAAGCTTAGAAATCATCATCTTGCAAATAAAAAGAAGCTTCACGATAAAAATCACTAAAAATTGACCAAATTATCAAAATACCCCTAATATCAAAACAACCCTAGAGCCTACATTACGCTTAGGAAAATTCTTTCGAACACATAAAACAACAAATCAGAATCAAATAAATCATTTCACCAATTTTCACAGAATTTGATAAAATTACGAAAATGCCCCTCATAAAGTTCACAACCATTTCACACAAAAAATTTTATAAACGACACAAACTAATATTTCCATTGAATTTTCTATGAAAAATCGATTCTAAAACATCCTAGAACATTAAAAACCGACTTGAAACATGAAAAGTCCTCTCCGGGGGTAAAACGATAATTTCACAATTTTCATAATTAAACATTTCAAAATTAATAAATAAAATATTAAATAATTAAAGTGAAATATTAATAAAATTAATTTAAAATTTTGAACTAAAAAAATCGATCAATTGGACTCTCATGAAAAATTGTTGAGGGTTCGTGAGATATTTCTTTAAGGACCCCTCCATTTGGGGTCCAAAGAATTAAAGATATAATAGATGGGGGTTCTCCAAAAAATTAAAGTCAATCAAGCAAGACTGAAGTCAAGATATTAAAGTTAATCAAATAAGACTAAAGTCAAAATTAAAATCAATTAAACAAGACTAAAATCAAGATATTAAAAGTCAATCAATTAAGATTAAAGTCAAAATATTAAAAGTCAATCAAATAAGACCAAAAGTCAAAATCCTAATAGAGTTCTAATTAAATAATAACTCTATCTAATAGAGTTCTAATTAAAACACAATTCTACCTAAGACAATTCTAACTAAAACACGACTTTACCTAAAGCAATTCTAACTAAAACACAACTCTAACTAAAAGAACTATAATTAAACACTAACTCTATCTAAATCAACCCTTAAAAAATCTATAAATAGAGGTCCTCACAACCTACTTTCGTATCAAATCATAAATCCTAAGAGAAGTAGGTCAAAAAGCCCCCCTAGCCTCCCATAAACCCTAGTTTTGGAATCCCAACCCCTTACCTAACACCCATACCTCAATTTTAGCTCAAAAAATACCTAGAAGCTCTTAAAAAACACCCCCAAAATCCATAAACAAATCCAAAGAATCCAGATCTAAGGTAGGGATACCTCACCTAGGAGATCAGAAATCAGTTCCGGAGACAGAACGAAGCAAGGAGTACGGTACAAGGAACGGTTTTTGTCAGATCTGAGGGAACAAGATCATTGCATATCAAAAGGTAAAATTTCTGTTATTTTTCTATCTAGGTTTTATTGTTAGTGATGTAATCTTACTTGGGAAATTAGTAGAGACCAGCTTTGGCCGGGCGGGGTTGGTGCCTAACACCTTCCAACCCCGTAACGTGATCCCCAGACCCTTTTTTCTTTCGTAGATTAGTAATGTTTGCCTTTTTTTAGAGTCAGTTTGGTTCCTAGACCTTAATAACTAGGTGGCGACTCCTAAACCTCAAGGGTCAAAAGCGGATCTGTGCACCTCGCGGATCGAGGGCACTTTCAGATGGTATGCATTATCTAGGGTTAGATCGAGAGGTTCATAACTTGTGGTGAAGACTTCGTCGGTGAAAGTTATTCCGACAATGAGGTAACTAAGTGGTTTGACTTGGATGTGAAGAATGAGAGAGACAGGGTCGAACGGTAACTGGGTGTTGGAAATCATGTTCAGGGTTGGTGGAAGTTGATAGACAGGCAGTGGATTAGTGGTGACATTTGATGATGTTGGGCTAGAGATTGTGACTTTTTTTGTATCGATAAGATTTTGAATGGCATGACGGAGAGTGATATACCGATCGGTCTGATGGCTAGTGTTTTGATGGAATTCATAGAACAAATTAGAATTATGTTCAACTAGCAGGGGATTTGGCAATGGTTGGGGTTGTATCGGGGTAAGAAGACCTTTTTTCAATAATTTTTGAAAGGCTACGGTAAGAGTCATCCCTAAATTGGTAAATTGACGAGGAGTTCGAGGTTGACCTGGGTGAGTTTGATTATTGGACCAGGCTGGAAGTTGAACTGGGGTAGCTGATGTGTTGGCTATGTAAACATGGTTGGCACTAGGTTTGGGAACATAGTATTTCTTAGACTTGTTATCCGAGAGGTTAGAAAAAATCCTAGAGGCAAACGCATCCTCGAGTTGGCTTCCGGCTTTTAATAGGGATTCAAAGGTAGGAAGATATTGAGCAACCAAGTGTTGAGCATATCCTTGTGTAAGGTTTTTCAGGATAATGGCTACTTGTTCCTTTTCTGATGGCCTATCCCACATTTGGACAGCTTTGGCCCTCCAACGGCCAATGAAATCAGTAAAATTTTTTCCATTTTTCTGCTTAGTTGACTCCAAATCCCTTCTTGAAGTCTCAATCTCGGTACTGTACTTATACTGATGCCAGAAAGCCTTTGACATGCTCTCCTAGGTACCCATGGTAATTGGATCTTGAGACATTAGCCAATGTAGTGCTGATCCTGATAGAGTTCTCTAAAACAATAACGTCATCTGTTTGTCGCTGAGCCCCATAATGCGCATGTTAGTAACATACACCTTAAGATGTGTTTTTACACAACCTATCCTACTGAACTTGTCCATTTTAGGCATCACAAACTTCTCTGGCAAATGAATTTTAGGGATACGATTCAGAGCTTCAATGCCTATTGAAATTTTATCGATACCCTTTATACTTTTTAGGGCTGACTCCAACTGTGACATCTTATTGGCTAACATCGGGTTTTCATCGATATATTCTTAATCTTCATCGAGTTCAAAAACTTCATGTGATCGTTTCTCTTCTATCTTTTTTCCATTTGGGTCATCAAGAGGATTACCTGTTGATTCTGAAGTCTGTTATTGAGCTTCCACCTTGCCTTTTATACTATTGATATCATTGGCAAAGACTGCCAAAATCTTACAGATCTCTGTAAGCTCAGATATCGAAGCCATTTCTGCCTGTTGACTTGGTATCGACGTTCGTTCTAACCGACTAGACTTGTGACTCCAACTAGGAGGTGGACACTTGATTTTGGGCGCAATGATAGTCCTAGAACCCCATCAAATATAAATTTAATCAATTTCAGGGTTACCCCCTTGATAACATTTTAATGAGTCTTTAGATTTTATTGAAGTACGTGCACCAATCCATTAAATAACCCATTCATGTAATGATCATTCAAAATAAATGTTTATTCAAAAATAAAATAACATATTGAAAATTGATGACAAAGGAAATAACATTTTTTTTACTTAAACTATTTTTTACATGGACGCTTGACTTTGTCTTGATGATCATCGGGATTGCTAGAACTATCAAGCTTGCTCCTTTTGGCTCTAACGACTGGCTCTTTAAATTCCTTTGGTCCATCTAGATACCCTATGATGTGCTTGTTCCAAGTTTTCTCAATGAGATGCACTAATTTTTCAGTCAATGGCTTGGGAGGAAAGAAAGTTCTGTGTTGAGGCAAAGAGAACTCTGTAGGTACTTCGTACTGTTCTAGGATCAAATTAGGTTGGTAAAAAGATGTTTCCTCTAGTCCAATTAGACGAACATAATAGGATCCTTTGGTTCCTAGAATAGGGGGGTCAGTCATCCACCAAGGGCATCTCAAACTAATATGACGGGCAATGAGAAAATCCAACCATTTGCTCTAAGCCCTGACGGAGTTGTCACGCACGTTACACAGAAATCTATCAAGGGGAGAGTTATAGCAGAATACTTGGTAGATCACCCGGTAGTAGAAGGAATAAGGCCTATTGATCAGTTTCCAGATGAGAATATCTTGCGTGTTGAAGAAAAGCCTCAGAACCAAACATGGCAGTTGTATTTTGATGGAGCCGCCAATCAGAATGGGTATGGAATAGGGGCAGTCTTGTTTTCTCCGGAAGGATGCCACATTCCGATCGCTATTAAGTTAGCCTTCTCTAACACCAATAACACAGTCGAATATGAGGCATGCATCGCTGGACTTGAAGCTGCTTTGAATTTGGACATTATAGAAATTGAAGTTTTTGGGGATTCAGCCTTGGTCATACACCAGTCATTGGAAGAATGGAAGACTAGGGACGAAAAGTTGAAGCCTTATCATGAGTATTTGTTAAACCTAGTGAGTAAGTTTAAAACTATTTTGTTCCAACATGTGTCAAGGGAAGATAATAGATTTGCTAACTCGTTAGCCACTTTATCTTCAATGATCCATTTGCCCCCTGGCATGGAATTGAGGCCGATCACTGTCGAAGTCAAAGACAAACCTGCATATTGTTACCAGATCAACATTGCTACTTGACTACTTGATGGAAAGTCGTGGTACACAGATATTAAAAGGGTGTTGGAAAAATAAGAATTCCTAGTAGAAACATCGAGGAAAGAACAACAAACCCTACTAAGATTAGCATCTCAATTCATCCTGTGCGCAGGAAGTTTATACAAAAGGTCTTATGATGGGATTCATTTGTCTTGCGTCGATAAAGATAATGGTTGAACTACATTCAGGAGAATGCGGCCCTCACATGAGTGGAAAAATGTTGACTAAGAAGATTATGAGACAAGGGTACTATTGGCCTACGATGGAAACAGATTGTCATCACATGGTCAAGACCTGCTACAAATGCCAAATACATGCAAATCTCATACATGTGCCACCTTCTTGATTAGTTGGTCTAACTTCACCATGGCCATTCTCAGTTTGGGGAATTGACATTATTGGTAAAATATCATCTAAAACATCAAACGGGCATGAATACATTTTACTTGCTATCGATTATTTTACTAAGTGGGTCGAAGCTGCCTCTTATGCTGTCCTCACCGCATCTTGAGTTGTAAAGTTTATCCAAACGAACATCATCAGTCGATACGGGATACCTTCGAAACTGATTTCTGATAACAGGTCACATTTTAAAGTTGAGGTTATTACTTTGTGTTCAAAATTCAAAATCTCACACCACAAATCATCTCCTTATCGTCCTCAGACTAATGGTGCAGTCGAAGCAGCTAATAAGAATCTTAAGACTATCATCAGGTAAATGTGTCAATCACATCGAAATTGATCTGAAAAACTGTCATTTGCACTATAGGCATATCGAACTTCAATTCGATCCTCTACTAGAGCTACTCCCTACTCTTTAGTGTATGGCATGGAAGCGGTCTTGCCAGTTGAAATGGAAATTCCATCTCTCAGGGTCTTGTTGGAAAGTCAGTTGTCAGAAACAGATTGGGTTCGCCAGCAGTATGAAGAATTGAATTTGATCGAAGAAAAATGACTGAGAGCTTTATATCACGTGCAAACTTATCAAAGAAGAGTCGCCCATGCATTTGATAAAAAGATCAAGGCCCGTCATTTACAAGTCGGAGATTTAGTACTCAAAGAGAATCGGGTACCTATCTTTGACCCTAGAGGGAAGTTCAAACCAAATTGGGGAGGTCCGTACATCATCAAGGAAATACTACCAGGAAAAGCTGTCAGGCTTCAAGATAATGATGGAATCGAGTTACCAGAACCAACCAACCTTGACAAAATCAAATAGTACTACATTTAAGGAGGCCATTTTTGGTCGAATCAATTTTCCTACTACCCAGTTCATTATCTCCCTTCTCAACCCCTTTGCAGCCTATTCAAAAAGAGAAAAATTATGCCTTTTACTTCTTAACCTGATTAGCTAACCCAGGGGAGGGAAAAATTCGAATTACATTTTGGTCTGATCCCAAAATTTTGGGGTACGTAGGCAACCTGAGAAGTTACTTCAGGCCCGACCACATCAAAATAAAAAATAGATTTCCCGACAAAGAAAAAATCTAAAAAGAAAAAATTCACAAGAAAAAAAAATATCATTCAAAATGGGGAAGAAAATTCAAGAATTTTTTTAATGAAATGCCACACAAGGGGAATTTCGGTTTTTGAGCCTCAAAATTCCTTTCTTTTTATGCCTAGTCCTAAGTTTACCTATAAAAGTCGTCCTAGGTACCGTGTGAAAAAATCAAGGAAGGTAACAAAGCATGATTAGACAACAATTCCATAAAGAAAAAAAAAAAACCCTGCTAGGTTGAAAACCTGAAAAGGGCGACTTAGGCAAAAATTAAGGCAAGCTCGCAAGGTTGAAAATCTGAAAAGACAACTTTGGCAACAATCAGAGTAAAAAAAAAAAGCTCACTAGATCGAAAATCTGAAAAGACGATCTAGGCAAAAGCTAGAGCAAGCTCGCTAGATTGAAAACCTGAAAAGGCGATTTAGGCAAAAATTAGAACAACAAAGAAAAATAGAAGAAAATCTCAAGCTGAGAGGGGTCCGAGCTGAAACATCAGAAGTCCGAATAATCAAGTTCAATATTTAATTTAAACCAGGCACAGACTCAGAAGTCACAAGTATCTTGTCTACGATCGATCTGAAAATGTTTACTTCCCCAAGTGAACCAAGGGAGAGAAGGGTGAATTCTGTGACGAGTCTCAAAAGGAAATATTTTGTTCTCTTGAGCTTGACTCAAAATCTTCAATAAAATTAATCAAAATTAAAAATTGGATCATTATTGCGCTTGTGGTAATCAAATATTTCAAACCTTCATACAAGAGGCATTTTCTTTTTTTCCTCTAAATATGTAGTTTCCCCCTTATACTAGGGGCATTTTTATTTTTATTTTTGCACAATGTGTTCAATTATCTTCAATACCATGTTTATTGTCAAACTAGAGGTATTTTGTTTTGGAACAATGTTAATCCTAAAAAATAATGGGGACCCCAAACTTAAGGTTACCTTTTTGATAACAGTCTTTTGGAAAACCCTTGAGGTTCAAAAAGAAATAAAAACTCAAGTTTTAATTCATAAAACTTTTGGATAAAATCCTGAGGTTCAAACAAACGCATTTTCGATCTCACAGAGGAGATAGGACATTCATTGTGTCCCAAATCTATTTATTCCTAGATTCAACCACTCTTTTCCAGATTCATTTTCAATCGTTCTTTCCCAAATTTATTCCTTCATTCTCAGTTTTACTCAGCCACTTACCGTCGAGAGTTTCTCGGAATTATACTCAGATGCCGCCGAGGGTTTTCTCGGAATTATGTTCAGATGCCGCCGAGGGTTTTCTCGAAATTATGTTTAGCTACTGCTGAGGGTTTTCTTAGAACTATGCTCAGTTACCGCCGAGGGTTTTCTCAGAATTATGCTCAGATGCCGCCGAGGGTTTTCTCGGAATTATGTTCAGTTACCGCTGAGGGTTTTCTCGGAATTATGCTCAGTGCTGCCGAGGGTTTTCTCGAAATTATGCTCAGTTGCCGTCGAGGGTTTTCTCGGAATTATGTTCAGTTAGCGCTGAGGGTTTTCTCGGAACTATGCTCAGATGCCGCCGAGGGTTTTCTGAGAATTATGCTCAGTTACCGCCAAGGGTTTTCTGGGAATTATGCTCAGTTACCGTCGAGGGTTTTCTCGGAATTATGCTCAGATGTCGTCGAGGATTTTCTCGGAACTATGCTCAGATGCCGTCGAGGGTTATCTTGGAATTATGCTCAGAAACCGCCGAGGGTTTCTCGGAATTATGCTCAATTGCCGCCGAGGGTTTTCTCAGAATTATGCTCAGATGCCGTCGAGGGTTTTCTCAGAATTATGCTCAGATGCCACCGAGGGTTATCTTGAAACTATGCTCAGATACCGCCGAGGATTTCTCAGAATTATGCTCAGTTATCGTCGAGATTTTTCTCAGAACTATGCTCAGATGCCGCCAAGGGTTTTCTCGGAATTATGCTCAGATGCCACCGAGGGTTATCTCGGAACTATGCTCAGATACCGTCGAGGGTTTCTTAGAATTATGCTCAGTTACCGTCGAGAGTTTTCTCGGAATTATGCTCAGATACCGCTGAGGGTTTTCTCGGAATTATACTCAAATGCCACCGAGGGTTATCTCGAAACTATGCTTAGATACCGTCGAAGGTTTCTCGGAATTATGCTCAATTTATGCTCAGTTATATTCACTTTATGCTTAAACTCTTTGAAATTTATCTCAGATTTTAAGTCACATACTTGCACAGTTGTTACATCAATCAAGGAGAATTTTCTAAAATTCAAGAATCTGACACTGTTAGTGAGAGCTCTCGCTCAAGGACCTGACATTTTTTAGTTCGGGGAGAGTTTTACCCTCAAGAATCCGAATTGCTAAATCAGGCTGCAAAATGAACTGTCACTAGCTTTGACATTCAAATATCGCACTATCTACCAAAATAGATTTGCTATCTAGTTTGCTTTAACCCTCTACCAAAGAGGGGCATCTGTAGACACCCCATTTTTGCACTCGCCTGATTAATCAGCTCATCAACCCGATCGCAACGGTTCCCAATGATGGATGTTTATTCCAATACTTTATTTTGTTACCAGATATGTTTCAGAAATCCGGATGAGATATCTCAAACTGACAAAACTTTAGAAATCACACTATGCTAGGAAAATACGACCCCAGAAACATAGAAATCATCCTCTTGCAGACCAAAAAGAAGCTTCACAATAAAAATCACTAAAAATGACCAAATTACCAAACTACCCCTAACATCAAAATAATCCTAGAGCCTATATTATGCTTAGGAAAACTCATTCAAACACATAAAACAATAAATCGAAACCAAATAAATCATTTCGTCAATTTTCACAAAATTCGACAAAATTATGAAAATACCCCTCATAAAGTTCACGACCATTTCATACAAAAAACTTCATAAATGACAAAATCCAACATTCCCATTGAATTCCTTATGAAAAATCGATTCTAAAACATCCTGGAACATTGAAAAATGACTTAAAACGTAAAAAATCCTCTCTGAGGGTAAAACGGTAATTTTATAATTTTAATAATTAAAAATTTTGAAATTAATAAATAAACCATTAAATAATGTAAAGTGAAACATTAATAAAATTAATTTAAAATTTTGAACCAAAAAATCGATCAATCAGGCTTTCAGGCAAAATTGTTGATGGTTGCTAGGATATTTATTCGAGGACCCCTCCATCTAGGGGCCCAAAGAATTAAAATAAAAGGGGGTTCTTCAAAAATTAAAGTCAATCAAGTAAGACTAAAGTCAATCAAGTAAGGCTAAAGTCAAGATATTAAAAGTCAATCAAGAAAGACTAAAGTCAAAGTATTAAAGTCAATCTCGTAAGACTAAAGTCAAAACCCTAATCTAAACTAATCAAGTCAATCTCATAAGATTAAAGTCAAAACCCTAAATTAAAACCCTAAAGACTAAGTCAATCTCATAAGACTAAAGTCAAAACCCTAATCATAAGCCCTAATCAAACCCTAATTCTTTTAAAAAACTTTACAAATAGGAGCCTCCACACCCTATTTTCGTATCAAAGAAAAAACCCTAGAAAAAGTAGGTGAAGAAGTCTCCACAACCTCCCCAAAACCCTAATTTTGAAGTCCCAACTCCTTACCTAACACCCATACTTCGATTTTAGCCTGAAAAACACCTAGAAGCCTTTCAAAAACACCCAAAAATCCATAATAAATTTGAAGAATTCAGATCCAAAAAGGAGATACCTTGCCTCGGAGATCGGAAATCAGATCCGGAGACAGAACGAAGTAAGGCGTACGATACAAGGAGCAATTTCATCAGATCTAAGGGAATATAACCTTTGCATATCGAAGGTAAAATTCCTGTTATATTTTTATCTAGGTTTTGTCATTAGCAATGTAATCTTATTTGGGATAAGTAGAGACTGGCATTGCCAGGCGGGGTTGGTGCCTAACACCTTCCAACCCCATAATGTGATCCCCGAATTCAATTTTTTTGTACTAGATTAGTTTTTTTATCCGTTTAGAGTCATTGATCGGTTCCTAGACCATAATAACTAGGTGGCGACTACCAAATCTCAAGGGTCAAAAGCCGATCCGCGGATCGAGGGCACTTTCACTATCACTCTTGGAGGCTAGTATGTATTGGGCTAAAATTTTTAAGCATGTACGGTAATCTCTAGTGTCTCGCCAGGTTTCTAGTTTTACATTGGTGGGATGACTGCGGAAGCGATACAGGCCCAGTAAAATTACTAAGTTCAATCTCCTGTTATGGACTAGGGTCTTAACTTCTTCTTTTGAGATGTTTAGTCCTGTTGTGAGGTCACCAGAATATCCTGTCTTCATTGAGGGCCTGACTAGGGGTCCTGAAGTGGATATCTCCATGATGTCACAATAATCCTCATGAATGGGACACAAGTGCATATGCTCGATATGGAATATGTGAAGGTAAGGGTTCTAACACTTAGCCATATTACGTAAGAGGTTCCAGTCTATCTCAAACTTGTGAAAGTAAAGAGCACATCTCAACATGAATTTTCCCTATGATGGTTGTTTTAACTAATTGGTCGATCGGGTTATTGCCTGCGACTAGCATCCTAGTTTGACACAAAAGGGTATTTTAGTACATTTCCAAAGTCCATGTAAAATATATTTGTAAGTCATTTTCCATGAAAGAACAAATCATTTTGTCTCTTATTTTCTCTTTGAGAAACATTTTCCTTTAAAGTACATTTTCCTAGAAAAACATTTTTCTTTTAGTAAACTCTTTTTTTTGGAAGACATTTTCTGACAAACATCTTTCCCAAAAGAGTTTGAATGCCATTTTGATTTAAATGGCCCAGCCCATCATGACTGTTGGATCGAGATGGACTGGGTTATTATGAATTATTGCAAAAAATAGATTCTTTATTGGGTCGGTGCACCCATTTTAATTTCAAATCAGGTTAAACAAAACTTTTAATCCTTGAGGACAACCATACATTCACCCACATTTTGATTTCATCATTCACATACATTCATCATTCACAAGGTCCCATTCAATAACCCAAGAATACCCACGATAAGTTCGAGTCGTGACTTACAGGGAATGTTTCTAAACTCTAAGCTTATTACGTACAATGCATTTTTATCTGGCCACCCTTGCACAAGTACACCTATATACCTCTCGAGCATACTCAATTAGACGATACGTGGTGACTTGATTTGATATACCGTATAGGTGATAATCTAAAATTTTAACTCACTTCTCTGAAGGCAAAAGTTGGCAGTTTAATCCCCAGATCAGAGGTAGCACGTGATACTTGAGCAAATGCACTCTTAAATCACCTTTTTTTTAGAATAGACGTAGTTTATCCTCCTAGTACCATAGTACATCGAAGCAGGATCTCTCTTAGGCATTGGTTTTGACTAAGAAATGAAATTGATGTACTTAATTATCTTTGATATACCTATGGGTACGAGTCAAAAGTTGTAGCTTTCATAAATGATTTGGCATCCTATGAGGGGACTGACCACGTAATAGTACTACGTTGGTCACAGGGACATGTGACCGTGTGGCTTACAATAGGTCAAAGGCTCAGGTCACTCCAACCTAGGTGCATCGATATGCCTTTTAGAGTCACCTGATCAGACGGTACTGATGCCCCAATTTAATATACCGTAAGGTACATGACTAGAGTTGTGATTTTCATGAATGACGTCACATCTCTGAAAAGACCGCGTCACGCACAAGTGCCATGTTGGTTATATGGGACATGCAAGCGTGCAAAGCAATAAACGTGCATATGGTGTGTGCAATACAGGGTGGGGTGTGCCCGGGGCCTTTTTTCAAATAAATGGGCCCATGAGTCCAAATTGAACTATACAAGAAAATGTATTAAATCATACAGGTAAAGGCATACATTGATCAAGACAGATTAGAGACATCCATATGGTTCAATTTAAGATTAAAACATGCACATCTCCTGCATACATAAATTATGGTAAATCAATCAGTGAATATAGCATATGATAATTGATCACATCCAATCACTACAATAGGCACAACTTTTTTATATTTTTTTATGGTCCAATCAAGGGTTACTTATGAAAACCCGAAATAATCTGGAATTTCAAGGGATATTGAAAATAGAACAATGATTAATGAGATGAGGAGCAAACTTTTTTTTTCTTTTTGGAAAAACATCTATCTCGTCTACCATTGACATTCTGTTAGAACTCGAAACTGAAGCAAAAACCCTCATGAAACAGCTTCCACAGACACCATATGCCATAATTTCCACTCATTCCTCCGTTATCGGATCAAGAATCACGAGAACTCTAGTGTTGCAGGTTTGATTGAGAACACGACAGTAAAATTCTTGATTTACATTGAAATCCAAATCAGATTTTCAAAATAAAAAAAAAACAACGCAAATTGTTATTAATTTTTTTTTAAATCTTCAAGTGAAATCCCAACCTTTCCCTCCAAATCAAAAGCTTATCACTGATTAGAATCAACAACTCTGAGATATTTCTTCAATCGATGAAAGAAAGCTCGATTGCCTTTAAAACCATTCAATATCAAATCGATTTCAATAGGAGTCGACGATTCCAAGCTCCATATCTTTCATCAGAAGGATTCAAAAAATCTCTTCAAATATTAGTGGTCCTAAATCGATTGGAATGGGAGCTTTAAACCAATTGATTTCTATTGATGTCGACGGCGTTGTGTAAAAGACGATGGTCTCTTTGTTAAACATGATGAACAGGATGTTATAAATTAGAACATTAAGGGTTTAGAAATTAAAAACGATCTTTTATTAAAAACACACCACTCATAAAGTTAAAACATGAAGGGTTTAAAAAACAAAAGACTGTTCTTGCTAGGGACACACCCTTTAAAAAAATAAAAATAGTTTAAGATCCTCCTATTCTCGCTGTTGCTAACAACAACTCAAAAATTGTTTTTCCTTCTCTTCTTTTTGTTCGATTGCTGTCAATGGACAGAGCAACACACGCCCCCAAAAAAAAATCATTTGTTTATATATATATATATATGTATTTTTATAAAAAAACAAAATTGTCAAAGGACCGATACGCCCACAAAACAAACAAAGAGCTTTTTTTTCTTTTACATACTGTTAATGGACAAATCGGCACTCACTTATAAAAGAAAATCTACACATGTACCTAAAAAAAAAAACTTCATGGTTCATTAATTATCACTCTATCCTCAATTAAACATTTTGATATCTTTAATTATTTCGGGTCATTCTAAATGACCCTCGATTGAACCATAGAAAAATTATATGCCAACGCAAAATATTCAACATCCAAACCAATGATCAATAATTGAGCCAAAAGAATGCTAAAAGAAAATAAATAAAAAAATAAATAGATAAACAACTAAAAATAATAAATAAATAAAAAGGTCCTACTGGCAATGCTTCCCATACTTTAGACTTTTCAAGCTTGATCCTCAAAGGTCACCAGTGGAGTCACCACTGAAAGCGAGTTCGATCAGCGGGGTGCGCGGATCCGCTTTTGATTTTCAAAGTTTGGGAGTCGCCACTTAGTTATTACGGTCTAGGAACCGAACATCGACTCTAAATAGATAAGGAAAACTACTAATCTACTAAAAAAATACTGAGTCTGGGGATTACATTACGGGATTGGAAGGTGTTAAGCACCAACCCCGCCCGGTAAATGCCGGTCTTTACTAATTTCCAAAAATGATTACATTGTACAATAGACCAAAAAAATAATAAATAATAATAAAAAATAAAAAGAAAATTATCTCGCAGATTACAACGATTCCCTCAGCACTGACAGAGTATTCTCGTATGTATTTTCTTGTTATTCGCTCGTCACCGGATCTGATTTCTGATCTCCGAGTTGTATATTCTTTTTAGATCAGTGAGTTTTTTTATTTTATTTGTTGGATTTCATGGTGTTTTAGAAGGGTTTTTGAGTATTTTTTGAGCTAAAATTGGGGTATGGATGTTAGGTAAAGAGTTAAGGCTTCAAAATTAGGATTTTAGAAAAGTTGGGAAGACTCCTTGACCTATTTTTTCTAGGAATTTCTCTTGGATACGAAAATAGGTTGTAAAGGTCCCTATATATAGATTTTTTTAGGTACTTTTTAGATAGAGTTAGAGTTGGATTATGTTTCTTGTAGATAGTTTTAGAGTTTAATTAGAATTCTATTAGATAGTTTTAGAGTTTAATTAGAATTCTATTAAGGTTAGGGTTTGACTTTGGTCTTATTAGATTGATTAGGATTTTGACTTAAGTCTTACTTGATTGACTAGAATCTAGGGTTTTGACTTAAGTCTTACTTAATTGACTTGATTTTAAGATTTTGACTTAAGTCTCACTTAATTGACTAGATTTTAAGATTTTGACTAAAGTCTTGTTTGATTGACTAGATTTTAAGATTTTGACTTAATTCTTACTTGATTGACTTTAATTTTAATTTTAATTTCACTTTACATTAATTGATATTTTTATTATTAGTTTCAGAATTTTTAATTATTAAAATTTTAAAATTACCATTTTACCCTTAGAGAGGATTTTTTACGTTTTAAGTCATTTTTCAATGTTTCAGAATGTTTGGAATCAATTTTTCATAAGGAATTCAATGGTAATATTGGTTAGTGTCATTTATGAATTTTTTTGTGCGAAATGGTCGTGAACTTTATGAGGGGCATTTTCGTAATTTTGTTGAATTTTGTGAAAATTGGTGAAATGGTTTATTTGATTTCGATTTGTTATTTTATGTGTTTGAAAGGATTTTTCTAAGTGTAATGTAGGCTCTATGGATGTTTTGAGATTAGGGGTATTTTGGTAATGTGGTCATTTTGTAGTGATTTTTATCGTAAAACTTATTTTTGTTTGAAAAATGATGATTTGTATATTTTTTAGAGTCATATTTTTCTAGCGTAGTGTGATTTCTATAGTTTTATTAGTTTGAGATACCTCATCCGAATTTCTGAAATATATCTAGTAACAAATAAAGCATTGGAATGATCATCCATCATTGGGAACCGTCGCAATTGGGTTAACGAGTTGATTAATTAGGCGAGTGTGAAAATGGGGTTTCTACAGCAAGTCGTCAATATAAACTTCCGTGGTTTTCCCCAACAGGTCTCTAAAGAGTTTTTTTACTAGTCTCTGATAAGTTGCTCCTGCATTCTTCAACCCAAAGGGCATAACTTTATAGCAGTAAAGCCTCTATTCGGTAATGAATGATGACTTCTCTTGGTCTGCTAGGCTTAGCTGTATTTGATTGTAGCCTAAATAACCATCCATGAAAGACAACCTTTCGTGACTTTAAGTAGCATTTACTAGTTGGTAAATCCTTAGCATAGGAAAGTTATCCTTAGGGCAGGCCTTATTTAGGTTTGTAAAATCGATACAAACCTTAACTTTCCCATTCTTCTTTGGTACTGCCACTATGTTCGCTATCCAATTACGAAACTATACCTCCTTGATAAACCCTTATCTAATCAACTTATTCATATCTTCTTTTATTACTTCTCTGAAACAAGATGCTAATCTTCTTGACTTTTATTTTAATGGCTTAACAGCTAGCTTTATGTTCAAATGACGGCAGATCACTTCGAGGCTAATCTCTAGCATTTCTTCTATGTACGAGGCAAAAACATTTTTATTCTTCCTTGGGCAATCTGTTAGCTCTTTCAGCTCTTTTGGTACCAATTCTACCTCTACCCTAATCTACCTTCCTTCCCCTACATCTACCATCTAGGTGTTCTCCAGAAATGGGGGCTCTCAAGGCTTTGCCTCCCCTCATTATAACTATTATTGTTGAGTATTGCCCTCGGAGAGTTCTTCCTTGTCTAGCTTACACACCTGGATTGCTACCTGATCTACTCATATGTCCCACATCCCTTGTTACATTAGGAATCTCAAAATTTGGTAGTACATTGAAGGTACGACCCTTATCTTATGGGTCCACTACCTATCGAGTATGATATTATATGGGGAATTTGTTTCAACGACCATAAATCTAGTCATCAAAGTTATTGGTCCTGCCTGCATAAGCAAGACTATTTCTCTTCACGATTGGTTTGTCTTCCCATTGAACCCAATCAAAGGGACTTCTTCTTGGGTGAGTACGCTTTTGATAATACCTATCTTTAGAAAAGTTGAAGCGTATAGGATGTAGAATGAACTGTCGTTGTCAATCAACACCCTTTTGAGAGTAAAAGTGCCTACTTGGAGGGTTATCACCAATGCATCATAATGGGACCTTGCCACCCCTTCCAAATTTTTTTTGTGAAGGCCACGGTCTACTTTGTGGGCCCATTTCTTAATGTATAGTCGTGAGAAAGGTACTCAGCTCGCCGCTTCTTGGTTCTTTCGTTAGCCATATTTCCTGGTTCCTATTTTAGGACAATATGTATACTACTACCTTTTCATCCTACCCTTCAATAAGTGGCTGACCAAGCCTTTGATTCTTATCTCAAGGATGATTCTCTCTATGTCTTCTAGGTAGGTCCCTCAATCTACCTTGCTCTGCCAATCTCTACAGAAACCTTCTCAAGGCCTTGCACCTATTAGTGGTATGGGCCTGCACTTTGTGATACTCGTCGTAACGCTCATATCGATTTATTTAATCTCGAGGAAACGGTGCTGGCCATTTGAGATAAGGCTCATTCGTGATGAGGGTTAAGATTTCGCTGGGGGCATAGAGAAATATGTCCCCTTTCTCCTCTACTCTTTGTCCTGTTCAAACAGTCTTTTCATACTCTTTGTCATGTTCAAACAGTCAATACATTTCCTTACAAACTAGAAGGGAACAACCTACACATCAAGCCCTTGTTCCCTTCCCACAGTGCAAGCATCTATCGGAAGTAGAATAAATGTTTTATTAGGTCCTTCGTCCCAGAGTAAGGGGTGAAATGTGGTGGCAAGAACTTCTTCGGGATTTTTTCTATGAAGATCTCCACTGTAAAGGGGGATTTTTGAATACCCCTGATAGCTTGTGTTGCCACCATGCCAATAGCTACACTTTTTATTGTCTCCTTCTCTTTTTAGACCATCTCTATGATCTCCTTAAGAGTTATACCCATTGTGGGCGTTTTCTCAAGTAGTACCAATGGTAGCTTATGTTTCTCCCTCTCTAGTTGGATTCAATGGTTGAAATCTTTCTTCTACATTTGAGATGCAATCATCTCCAGTAGGAGGCTAAGGATCTTTCAGTAGGAGATCTTGTCTTCCTGGTTGTTGATTCTCAAAACACTGACTCAGGTTTTGCTTCTATTAGATCAAGTCATTCATCTTCTTTTGCATTTCTTATTTTTACTTCCTCATGATTTCTAACATTGCTAAAAGCTGAGCATCTGTGGCTGGTACCGCGAGTGGATGTGCATTGACTTCAGTGGTTCTAGTGGAACTCCCCATTGTTTCAATTGAAATCAATATGCTATTGAGTTTCCCACAGACAATGCCAGATTTGTGAGGTTACATTCTGGTGAGCGGTGCTGATGGACTCTGCCTCACAGATCCGAAGTCGCTCATTCCACCTCATTACTAGCACCGACATGGTACCTACCAAAAACTCACTGATGCTCAAGTTAGATAAGCAGAGGAATAATTGAATATGTTGGTTAGACCTCCAAGCCGCCAAAAAATCTTTCGATCTATACTTATTGTGCTATTTATAGATCCTTTCTCCGAATCAGACTTTCTCCTTTTCATGGGAGGTGATTACCAAGAATCCCCTAATTCTTAGGATCCTTAACAGAATGAGGATCTTCTAAATTAGATATGTTATATTGGATCTTCTTCGAGATCTCTCGGCTTGGTTTGCACAAACCAAGATTATGGATATTTTTTGATCAGGTATGCCTTGCTTGGTAGACAAGGTCTTGTTCAGTACCGTGCTACCCTTCTAGCCGGGCAAGGCGCAATTTACCTAGACCTACCCTTCTACTGGGCAGTACTCCAAATGCTAATAACTGTGCAATTATTTCCCACTACATATATGTTATATATTGTTAATTCTTTATTCGATTCTGATCAAGCTAAGAAAACAAATGCAAAATTGACCCTTTGAATTATTTTCGCCAAGAGCCTATTGTTCTTGTCGAATTTGGCCCATGGTGCCACAACAAATTCTAAGTGAATCAAAGGCCCTTCGATACCATTGTACTTTTCCAGTTGCTTGTGTTTGAAGTCTGCATGTAGAGCGAAGTTCGATTAAAAGTGTAGACACCCCAGTTTGAACGGGCCCCTACTCGAAAGGACTAAAAAACACTGATTTTCTAAATAAATAGGTCAACGAGCCTTAAGGGCCCAAGTCATTGAAAAGTGACATTTTGATCGAACCGATGGCCCTAAAACCTCCTAATGGTTTAGGGGGCCCACCAAAAGGCCTTGGCCTACCCTACGTTTTTCCAATGTTTTTCACTCCGCTTCCAAAACAAAAAATGCCAAATTTTCAAAAAGTTCACCAACGGGCCTAAAAAGCCTGATTTGCCAACACGTGGCATTTTGATCAAACCAATGACTTTCAAAACCTCAAAAAATGAATAAAATTAAAAATCGAGACTTGGGACACCTACTACCTCCTTTACCCTCCACCGCTCCACTTCCAAATTCAAAAATACCTTAAGCCCACATAAGGCCCATAAACCCTCAATCCTCCAAAATCAATCTCTCACCTTCCCCCCTAACCTAAACTTAATCTCACATCACCTAAAATCTAAAACTAGCGTTAACCCTCATAATCCAATTCAAAATAATCCCAACCAATTCCTAAATCCCCAAAACCTTTCCTAAAACCCAAGCCCAATGCCTCTAAGTCCAAATCCATATCCAATTCATATCTAACTGAAAGCGCCATTGATCCGCAGGGTGCGCGTATCTACTTTTGATTTTTGAGGTTTGGGAGTCGTCACCTAGTTATTACGGTCTAGGAACCGAACATTGATTTAAAACGGATAAAAAAATAACTAATCTATTAAAAAAATACTGAGTCTGGGGATCATATTATGGGGTTGGAAGGCACCAACCCTATCCGGCAAACGCCGGTCTTTACTAATTGTCAAATAAAACTACATTTCTAAAAAGACCTAAATAAAAAAAAATATTTATCTTTACGAATGCAACGATTTTATTCCCTTAGATCTGATAGAACAACTCCTTGTACAGTACTCCTCGCTTCGTTCTGTCACCGGATCTGATTTTTGATCTCCAAGTTGAGGTATCTTCTTCTTAGATTTGTGAGTTTTCTGATTTTATAAGGATTTCAGGGTGTTTTAGAAGGGTTTTTAGGTGTTTTTGAGCTAAAGATGGGGTATAGATGTTAGATAAGGAGTCAGGACTTCAAAATTAGGGTTTTGGGAAGGCTTATTGACCTACTTTTTTTATGATTTATTTTTTCATACGAAAATAGGTTGTAGAGACCCCTATTTATAGATTTTTTAAGTGTTTTTTAGATAGAGTTAGTGTTTAATTAGAATTATTTTAAATAGAGTTAGTGTTTGATTAGAATTATTTTAAATAGAGTTAGTGTTTAATTAGAATTACTTTAGAATAGAGTTATAGTTTTAATAGAATTATTTTAAATAGAGTTAAAGTTTAATTAGAATTATTTTAAATAGTTTTAGAGCTTAATTAGAATTCTATTAGGGTTAGAGTTTGACTTTTAGTCTCACCTGATTGACTTGACTTTAGGATTTTGACTTGAGTCTTACTTGATTGACTTGACTTTAGAATTTTGACTTGAGTCATACTTGATTGACTTTAATTTTAATTAGAATTTCAATTTATATTAATTAATATTTAAATATTACTTTCAGAATTTTAATTATTAAAATTGTGAAATTATCTTTTTGTCCTTGGAGATGACTTTTTACGTTTTAAGTCATTTTTCGATATTCCTAGATATTTTGGAATCGATTTTTCATAAGGAATTCGATGGGAATATTATTTTGTGTCATTTATGAAATTTTTTGTGCGAAATGGGCGTGAATTTTATGAGGGGTATTTTTATAATTTTGTCAAATTTTGTGAAAATTGGTGAAATGGTTTATTTGGTTTCAATTTGTTATTTTTTTTATGTTTGATAGGATTTTCCTAAGCGTAATGTAGGCTCTAGGAATGTTTTAAGGTTAAGGGTATTTTGATAATTTGGTCATTCTTTAGTGATTTTAATCATGAAGCTTTTTTTTGTCTGCAAGATGATGATTTCTATATTTTTGAGATTATATTTTCCTAGTGTAACGTAGTTTCTAAGGTTTTGTTGGTTTGAGATACCTCATCCGGATTTCTAAAACATATTTAGTAACAAAAAAACATTGGAATGATTATCCATCATTGGGAACCATTGCGATCAAGTTGACGAGTTGAATAATCAGGCGAGTGCAAAAATGGGATGTCTAGAGATGCCCCTCTTTGGTAGAGGGTTGAAGCAAACTAGATAGCAATTCTATTTTGGTAGATAGTGCGATATCCGAATGCAAAAACTAGTGACAGTTCATTTTGCAGTCTGATTTAACAATTCGTCGGGATGTTCGGATCCTTCAGCGTAAAACTTTCCTCGAACTAAAAGTGATCAGGTCCTCGAGCTTGAACTCTCACTGACAATGTCAAATCCTCAAATTTTAGAAAATTCTCATTGACTAATGGAAAAGTGCACGTGTGTGCATACTGAGTAAAATGTGTCAGGTCCTAGAGATCTTCTCTCACTGACAATAATGATTCAAAATTGAGATGTGCTTATGCAACGAAAACAATCATGGCAAGGTTGAACAAAGAGGTAATTGGAGTCAAAACATTGTAGGAACTTCATTAAATCATATTTGAAATTCTTTTTTAGAGTTCGAAAAAACGCTTCTCGGACTAAGGAACTTAAACAATCCTGTTAATTCATTCTATAATTCAAAAAAGTTGGAGTCTCGTTTCTCGGACCCGAACTTATTAGAGCCACACTTCTCGGACTAAGGTTTACAGGAACTTAAACAATCCTGTTAATTCATTATATGATTCAAAAAAAGTTGGAGTCTCGTTTCTCGGACTTGAACTTATTAAACCACGTTTCTCGGGCCTAGATTTATAGGAACTTAAACAATCCTATTAATTCATTCTATGATTCAAAAAAATTAGAGTCTCATTTATCGGACTCGAACTTATTAAGTCACATTTCTCGTGCTTAGATTTATAGGAACTTAAACAATCTTATTAATTCATTCTACGATTCTAAAAAAAAGTTGGAGTCTCGTTTCACGGACTCGAACTTACTAAGCCACATTTCTCGGGCTTAGATTTATAGGAATTTAAACAATCCTATTAATTCATTCTATGATTTAAAAAAAAGTTGGAGTCTCGTTTCTCGGACTCAAACTTACTTAGTCACATTTCTCGGGCTTAGATTTATTGGAATTTAAACAATCCTATTAATTCATTCTATGATTCAAAAAAAAGTTGGAGTCTCGTTTCTCGGACTCAAACTTACTTAGTCACATTTCTCGGGCTTAGATTTATTGGAATTTAAACAATCCTATTAATTCATTCTATGATTCAAAATTGAGCTCAAAGTTTGAAAGATCGGGCCTTTACTGGCTTATCATGCATCTGGATTCATAATTATCATTGGACTTTATCGGACTTTTAAATAAGATTTTCCTTTTTATCATGTGATTAAGAACAAAACTTTAGAATTAAATAACTTTCAAAAATGCCCATAGTTTCAAGGTTGGCTTTAATTGAAACTTGACTAAGAGACTGATGGAATGGATTATGCTTGAAAAGTATGGACTCTGATGTATGACAGATAGAAAAGCTGACATTCCCTTCAATTCAAGACTCTTAAGATTATCACATGTGCAATAAGGGATTGATCATTTTTTTTCGAATTTTTTTCGAAAAATGCTTGAGCCGGACTTAAAAAATCTTGATAAATATTAGAATAAGAGATCTTTCTCTTCAAAGTGGTTGATGATTCTACATCTTCTATTAGCAAACACTTGAACAAGTAAACATACTCTTGAAGATCTTACAATATTCAAGATGACTTCTAATTTTTTTGACTTCAACATTATCTTCATCAGATGTGAGCTCTTGGCTGAAAAACGAATATTGTGGCTTGAATGGTTCTGCATTTTCTAGTTTATACACAAGCTTCTTTCTGAATTTTTCTTTTTGATGAGACATTTCTCTAATTTGATGATGCCCTAATTTTTGCCTAGATCGCTCTTCAGATTTTCAATCTAGCGGCTTTGTTTTTCTTTTTCTAATGATGCCTTGATTTTTGCCTAGGTAGCCTTTTCAGGTTTTCAACCTAACAGGCATTCATTTTTTTTTTTATTTATTGTTATGCCCTAACTTTTGCCAAAGTCACCTTTCAACTTAGCGGGCTTTCTTTCTTCTTGATGATCTTGAATAACTAACTCAACAATTTCTTGGTTCCCTGCACCTTAACCGAGTCAATTAGTATTTAGGAGGACTTAATAGGTGGGCTTAGAATATGGTTTAGAAAGAAAAGATATAAGGTTCAACTTTCCAAAATACCCCTAATTTGATATTCTCTCTTTTCTGTCAATTATTTTGATTTTTTTCTAAAAGTCCCTAGTTTGGCATTATTTTCTTTTTATCAATTCTTTTGATTCTTTTTTCTAATGCCCCTAGTTTGGTATTCTCTTCTTTTGAACCTTTCAATAGGAGATTTTCTTTTTGGATGACACTTTTCTTAAGAGAATACATTTTTTTGCGTGACCGGACCTGAAATAACTTCTTAGGTTGCTTATGTACCCCAAATATTTCTTTTTTTCTTTTGGGATCAGGTTAAAACGTAGTTCATACCTAGACTTCCCTCTCAAGGTTAATTGGTGTGGTTTATAAAGAAGATGCTATTGATTTTTTTTATTTTTTTTTTAAAAAGGTTGCAAGGGGCTAAAGAAGTTTATCTTTTTCTTGATAAGACATGAAAATAGTTCGACCAAAGAAGACCTCATTTGGTGAAATACTACTTGATTTGGTTAAGATTTTAGGAACTTGATGGCTCTGTCGAGTAAGGTCTTCTTTTGTGAATGAGAAATCTTCAATCTTCTTCTGAAAAAGAGTAATCTTAAATCTTCTTCTACGAAATTGAGTGTAATTGAGTTCTTTGTATTTAACTGTTCAACTTTTCCAAAACTTTCAGAAAAACTTTCATTTTTTTTGTGAATGAGAACTCTCTCTCTCGAGTGAAAAACATGAGGGATCCCTTCTTGTAGTTCTTAGCATCTTTGTCGATGGTTTCATCTACATCATTCTTGACCGATAAACTCCGACTTTGAAGTTCACCCTTGACTTTATGTCTTGATTTATTCTGATGCAATCTATTCTGATTAGACCATGCAAGAATATTATTGAATTTCTCAAGTAAATTTATTATTCTTTCATGTTCCCTTGAGGATAATATATCACTAATTTGCACTTCTTGAGTATACTCTTTAATTCCAATATTTATTAAGTTTGATTAGTGAGCTCTAAGTCAATCTTCATGTTAGATATTATACTCAAATCATTATTACACGCATTATAATCAGAAGTTTCTATATTTTATTGGAATTGAAAAACATAGATTGACAAACTCGACTAAAACTTGAAAGTTGAAGAAAGACTAACGTAACTGAAACAATTAACTAGATTTATAGATTGACGAAAATTGGATTGAAACTCAAAGAAAACTAGGGGCAATTATCTACAAATAGAGGTCCTTCTGGGTGGATGGACTATTTGGACTTGACATTGGTACTTTGACTAGACGACTCTTTTGAAGGCCCCAAAATGATACAGATTAGGGTTTAGAATGTTTAGAGGCATCTAAGATTAACCATCGATTCTGAAGGTTTGACTCTTAACTACATGATTAAAATTTTGATATAAATTAGCCCTCCGGTGGGAAATATCGAATCCAAATACACTATAAGTTTATATTGACCAAGAATGTAGGAAAGATTAGTCACGGGTCTACCCTTGATTAGGATAGAACCTTTGATCAGACAATAGGTCAAAGGCTCAGGTCGTTCCAGCTTGAGTGCATCGATATACCTTTCAAAATCACCTGATCAAACGGTACTGATGCCTCAATTTTATATACCCTAAGGTATGTGACTGGAGTTGTGATTTTCATGAACAACGTCGCATCTCCGAAGAGACTGGACCATGCACTAGTGCCACATTGGCTATATGGGACATGCAAGAGTGCAAAGCAATAAACGTGCCAGTGGTGTGTGCAAAACAGGGTGGGGTGTGCTCAAGGCGTTTTTTAAACAAATGAGCCCATAGGCCTGATCATTACATCACAGTATTGATACCACATGATTATATACTAATTCAATCATATCATTAAGATAAAAAATAAGCACATATGTCAAGATCATGGCAATATTAGATAGGAATTCAACACAATGACTAATCATCGGATTCGATTGTTTGAACAAGCATACAATTCTTAGTCCAAACAATTTTTTTTTTTTTTATAGTCCAATCAAGGATTACTTTGGGTGACCCTAACCGAATTGAGATTCAAAAGAATATTGAACTAAGTATGGAATGATAATTGTTGGAGATAAGGAGTTATGAATTTTTTTTTTTAAATAAGAAAAACTAAATTCAGTTTTAAAAAAAAAATTGTCCCTTATTATGTTTTTAGAGAAAAATCAAATATTGTTTAAAAAATTTTAAAACAAAAAAAACTTTTTTTTTTAAATATTTTTTTTTTACTTTTTTCTTTTAAATTTTTTATTTCTTTATTTTTTTTAACGTTTTTATTTATTATTTATTTTATTTAAACATTTTTTTTAACAAATTTTTTATTTCCTTTTTTTTTAAACAATTTTTTTTTTAATTTTTTTTAACATTTGTTTTTTTTTTTTTTTTTTAAACTTTTTTTTGAATTTTTTAACGTTTCTTTTTTAAAATGTTTTAAGCGTTTTTTTTTTAATTTTTTTAAATGTTTGTTTTTTAAACTTTTTTTATTATTTTTTTTTTAACTTTTTATTTTTTTAAAATTCTTTTTGAATTTTTTTAAAAATTTTAATTAATTTTTTTAAACATTTTTTTTAACTTTTTAAATTTTTTTAACGTTTTTATTTATTTTTTGTAAAACCCCGAGTTCTCGATTCGTATCTCAAGGAAAAATAAATAGTGAAAAATTGAGAAAAGCTTGAAAGTGGGACTTAGGGGTAAATCTTTAGAATATTTCTAATCATTTTTAATGGAATCTGACCTCACCATTGGATTCAAAATGATTGAAAAACATAGTTTAGCCTGTAAACACGCTTAAATGCGAGTCCGAATATAAAAGTTACAAAATCCTCGATTATCGAGTCGGATCAGACTAAAATAGTGACTTTTGTTAGAGTAAGAATATTCAGATTTGATTTCACCATGGATTTATAACAAAATATTATTGAACATGAACTATTTATTTGTCATTTTTAGAGATCAGGAAGTCGAATTATCGTCAAAAACGAAAACGACATCAAGTTTAGGGGGTCACCTCAAGCCAAAAATGTAAACTTTTGATAGAGATATAATTTACAGAAATTGACTATACCATTAGATCTGAAATGAAAAATTAGGCGAAATAGAGTATTCATTTGTCAGTTTTGGAGTCCGGATGACCAAGTTATAATCAATCAAAATAATTGACAAAATACCGAATTCGTCCCAAATTTTATATAAATAAAAATTTTAATTTTTTTTATAACTTCGTCTTCTCCAACCCACCCAAACACAACCAACGATTTTTTTTAAAAAAATTATTTTTTTCTTTAAACTTCCACCGCAGATCTACGACAAACGGCTCACCGTCGACGACCGCTACAGAAGGGAAAAAGATCCGCAGCTTCGACATCTATAAAACCCACCCAAGATCCATTTATTCATCTTCTCTTTCACCCCATATCATAAAAAATAAGTCGTATTTTTATACGAAGATTTTGTAACTTCGACCTCGGATTTCATTCGTTTCGGGGTCAAACCGTCCTCCGCCGTAGAAGGGAGAAAGGACGACCACATCGAGATCTTTGAAACCATTGGGCCGGTTTTGAAAATCAATAGTTTCGAAGTTCGGTTCGTCTCGATTTCCGCACCAATCGCTTTGATTTCTGTGCACATGCCTCTATCCTTTCGCCTAAAGATTGAAAGGAACTCTCAATTTCTATTAGTAATCGTAGATTGTGAAAATTGCATTTAGGATTTTATCGAAAAAATTTTGGATGTATTTCTAAAATATAGAATTCATTTGTTATTTCAAAAATTCATGCCAGAAATTGCATGTTTAATATGTTTAATTATATTTTTAACAAATTATACATGGGTAGGGTATTTTAACGGGTTATTTCTATAAATTGGGTCTTGTGCACTGCTCGGACCCCGTTTTGATATGAAATTTGTATTCTTTTTCAATATTATTGATAGAAATAAATTCTATAGTTGAAAAATGTGATTTAATATTCAATGAACTCATATTGAGTTGATGAATATCAGAAAATTGATATTTTATTGAAGAGATTAAAAATTGTAAAAATCGAAAAAAGGAAAAAAGGGTATGAAATGGTAAAATGTCAGAGTCACACCCGAGGGGTGATGTCTGTATTTTACGTTGTTGTGTTATGTGTAGGTTGGTGAATAGATATCTAGGGATAATATTGTTGGTTGCATGTTTATTTAAATTTCTGTTAGCGCAAGGCGCTGTTTACCTTTCTGTTATGTTATTTATTTTTATGTCGGGTGGCCACACTTGCATGGTAGGAAACTGGATATCCATTCTCAACCTTGTATTGTTAATTTCTCTTTTTTTTTTCAAATGAAAATAATATATATATATATATATATATATATGTATATATATATATATGTAGCTACTTTGTGAGCTGTTAAAGAGTTTGTGAATGCTTGAAGGGATAGTGCGTCGTATCATCCAGAGTGCTGTACTATCCTGAGATGTACGGTAGGGACCACCTAGCTCATACGTCGTATGCGACACGTATGAGAGTGGAGTCACAACTGGAATCCGGGATATTCCTCTCTATCTTTACCAGTAAACTTGTAATGTAAAGGTGGTCGTATACGAATGGTTTGTATATTTGGGAATCACATGCACGCCTGATAGGCATAGACGAAGATGATTAGTCAGTAATCACTAACAATCTATAGTAGTCGAACGTTCTGATACATCGAAAAGAGACCCATTGCTTACGGTCACGTCAAACGGTCAGTCTGAGCCGGATAAATGGTCAACTAAGCGTGGTAAGTGCAGCGACCGGCCACAAAATCAGGAACTAAAAACCAGAGAAGAATTGTAACATCATGTCCCGACTGGGAGCGATCCAGTCGTGAATCCCAACTCTCTAATTCCAATACTCCACCATTGTGTATTATGTATCTGTTGCTTATTTTGATATATAAAATGAAATCCATGTTTAATGTTTCCATTTGATCAATTAGATTTGTATAAAAAGATAATGTTATAGTGAGTAATGATGATCGATGTAATGTGAGTTTAAAATGTTTAGTTGTTCATCTCTGACTATATGTACCAGTTAATCGTAGTTTTTTCTTTAAAACTTTACATATTTTAAAATGATTCAGTATGTTTATTCGTTCATGTTAGGAGAGGTTATTGGCAGAGAAATTATTTTCTTCCTTACTGGGTAACCATTATTACTCACCCTTTCCTTCTCCAGTTTTTAGTCTCAGATTCAGAGCTTGGCGAGGCAGGTATATAGCACGAATAAGGATCATCTGGTGGGTCAGATAGACAACCAGAGTTCATCACCTGGGGAGTATTGGGGCTATACCCCCTAGTGGGTCGATTTGTCAAGGAGTATTATAGATGCTGTTCTGAGCGTTAGGACTTTTGTTAGAGTGAGGAATCTCTGTATAATCCTGTATATAAATTTTTTTCTTCCGTACTCTGATCTATTGTACATTATTAGACGTATATAGACTTCCGCTAGTATTATATTTTGTTTGTTTATATGTAGGATTGTATGTCATTTATCAGGTGCAGGTTGAACGCCTTGGAATACTAACATAAACAAAGGAGACCATGTCGAAATTTCGAGTTGCTACCTAGTACCTCGAGATCTGACATGGGGATTTGTGTTAACGTTGGCGGGGCCGCCATTTTTATTTTTTTAAACATTTTTTATTTTATTTTCTTTTATTTTAAAACGTTTTTTTTTATTTTTTAATTTTTTTTAAATGTTTTTTTTGTTTTTTGTTTTTTAACTTTTTAAGCTTTTTTTTTCTAATTTTTTTAAACTTTTTTTTTAACGTTTTAAAAAAAAAAATTTAACGGTTTTTTTAGCTTTTGTTTAAATGATTTTTTTAAACGTATATTTATTATTTATTTTTAAATGTTTTTTCTAAATTTTTTAAAAACGTTTTTTTTTAAACGTTTATTTATTTAATTTTTTTTAAAATTTTTTAAAAACGTTTTCTTTTTTTTTTCAACATTTTTCTTTCAAAAACTTTTTTTTTTTTAATTTTCTAACATCACCCCATATCTCCTCAATCGTATGCCCAACAACATCAATCTATTTTGCCTCATTATTTTTTTTTGAAAAATCTTAGATTATTTTAAAGTCTCCAACCCTTCGATTGGGACCACAAAAAATAAGCATCCAAGAATATGATATCTAAACGTTTACGGCTAAAATTATCCTATCCTCAATTCATATGTCAATTTGAATCTTTCATTATTTAGGGATCATAAAAAAGTGACCCTTAATTGATAAAAAATAAAACAATACCCAAAATCCACATAAACGATCCATAATCAAGCCACAATAAAAAAAAAGAAAAAACAAATAAAATAAACTAAATAAAAAAAAACTAGGTCATTTTGGCAATGCTCCCATACTTGGGACTTTTCAAGTTTGATCCTCAATAATCCTTAGTGGAGTCGCCACTAAAAGCGCCATCGATTCATGAGGTGCGCGTATTCACTTTTGATTTTTGAGGTTTGGGAGTCGTCACCTAGTTATTACGGTATAGGAACCGAACATTGACTCAAAATGGATAAAAAAAGTAACTAATCTATTAAAAAAATACTAAGTCTGAAGATCATATTATGAGGTTGGAAGGTGTTAGGCACCAACCCCGCCTGGCAAATGCTGGTCTCTACTAAATTCTCAAATAAAACTACATTGTTAAAAAGACTTAAATAATAATATAAAAAAAATATTTACCTTTACAAATGCAACGATTTTGTTTTCTCAAATCTGATAGAACAGCTCCTCGTACAACACTCTTCGCTTCGTTCTGTCACCGGATCTGATTTCTGATCTTCAAGTTGAGGTATCTTCTTCTTAGATCTATGAGTTTTCTGATTTTTTATGGATTTCAAGGTGTTTAGTAGGATTTTGGGGTGTTTTTTGATCTAAAGATGGGGTATGGATGTTAGGTAAGGAGTTAGGACTTCAAAATTAGGATTTTGAAAAGGTTGGAGAGGCTTCTTGACCAACTTTTTCTAGGGTTTATTTTTTCATACGAAAATAGATTGTAGAGACTCATATTTATAGATTTTTTTATGTACTTTTTAGATAATTAGTATTTAATTAGAATTGTTTTAAATAAAGTTAGTGTTTGATTAGAATTATTTTAAATAGAGTTAGTGTTTAATTAGAATTACTTTAGAATAGAGTTATAGTTTGATTAGAATTGTTTTAAATGAAGTTATAGTTTAATTAGAATTGTTTTAAATAGTTTTAGAGCTTAATTAGAATCCTATTAGGGTTAGGGTTGACTTGTTGTCTCACCTGATTGACTTGACTTTAGGATTTTGACTTGAGTCTTACTTGATTGACTTGACTTTAGAATTTTGACTTGAGTCTTACTTGATTGACTTTAATTTTAATTAGAATTTCACTTTATATTAATTAATATTTTAATTTTTAATTATTAAAATTGTGAAATTACCGTTTTGCCCTCGGAGAGGATTTTTTGTGTTTTAAGTCATTTTTCGATGTTCCGGGAATATTTTTTGTAAGTCATTTATGAAATTTTTTGTACGAAATGGTTGTGAACTTTATAAGGGGTATTTTCGTAATTTTGTCAAATTTTGTGAAAATTGGCGACATTATTTATTTGGTTTCAATTTGTTATTTTTTTGTGTTTGACAGGGTTTTCCTAAGCGTAATGTAGGTTCTAGGAATGTTTTGAGGTTAGGGGTATTTTGATAATTTGGTCATTCTTTAGTGATTTTTACTGTGAAACTTTTTTTTGTCTACAAGATGATGATTTTTATGTTTTTGAGGTTGTATTTTCCTAGTGTAGTGTAGTTTCTAAAGTTTTGTTGGTTTGAGATACCTCATCCGAATTTCTAAAACATATCTAGTAACAAATAAAGCATTGGAATGATCATCCATCATTGGGAATCGTTGCGATCAGGTTGACGAGTTGATTAATCAGGCGAGTGCAAAAATGTGGTGTTTACACCAACCCACAACCCTAACCCATAAATCACAACCCACATCAACCAATCACTCTTTTATCATTAAAAGGTGACATATGTCATCACCTACTTTCACTAAAAAACTCTTACCAAGTCTCACACAAAAAAATACTTCACTCAATCTATTTTTTACTCATCTTTTCTCTACTTCCATACTAATCTTCTAAAAAAAAAGAAAAATATACTCTCACATTCTACTATGGATCTTAGAAGATATTGAAGAAAACGAAGATAAGAAAGAGAAGTAAGGTTGAAGCTTCAAGGTGGGTCAAAGCAAACCCCTCATCTTCCTCTTTACCCTTTCCATCTCCCTCTTCTACAATCCCCCTCCTCTATTTCTTTTTATTTTAAGAATGCCTCTAAGATGTGATTCTCCCCTCCCTTATCTCCGGTAGATTGGACTTTGATCCGGCTGAAAGTACAAAGGTTGTAGCCCTTTTCAAAATCAAAATCGGTTTTAATCCTAAAAAATTGTTTTGAGGCAAGTTGGAATCCGGATTCTTCTCAACCCATGAGAATGGATCCGAAACCTTAGCCAATATTTTTTAATATCAACTATGTCTAAGGCTAATGCACTTTAGAATCATCTCTTTCAATGAGATGATCCTTACAAGTTAAAGCCAAAAATAAATCCCTACTTAGGGTACAAATGCACGACACGTGGCATTTTATTTTTTCGTATTTTTAATTGAAATATCCGAGTTGAGTTGAGGTTACCACTATTTAGTGGGGAGAAAATGGTGCCTAATACCTTCCATTTTCTCCAACCGAGGCACTTACCCTGAATCTCAAGGTTTGATTAGTTCCTATCCATCGTGAGTCACTAAATGTCAAAATGTCATTTTTTCAAAAAAATGTATATCGGGTGACCATTCACACCCACTTACAAGATGAATGGTGGCAACTCCTAATCTTAGTAGATGTGGTCATCGAAATCGCGAAACCACGTATCTACAAAAAGTATAGGTCCTCAAACTTTATTCCACTCTTTTATTCAATCTACTTCAATCCCTTCAATCCATTTGTTAATGCATCAATGCGACTGCTCAGTATCCTCTCTATTTCATTATTTTCCCATATCGTCGCCCAATTGGACTCATCTTTGTGATTGATTTCAATCTAAGGTGCGGGTTGATAAGGTATGTAAATAGGATGATTTGTATGAGGTACAATAATCCTGGCTTGCGTTTATGTGAGAATGCGGTTACTTGATAATTTATTTAGACTTTTCTTCTTCTCCTTTTCAACAGCTTATGTTGTTGCTACTTCTTCTTATCATTCTACTCTTATTCAGTAATTTATACTACTACTTTTATTAATACTACTATTACTCCTCTTCCTACTACTCTTGGGAATTATTCTAAGGAGATTGAAACACTAAAGGAATTGTGTGAAGCTACCCAAAAAACAACATTGCAAAGTAAATCAACTACAGAGTAAAAGTCACTTCTCTTGTGAGTTACAAAAGCCTAGAGAATAGAGCTCTAGGGCCATTAGGAGCCTAGATAGTTTTTCTTTAAAGCTATTATGGATGAGAGAATAGGTCATTAAGTTCACAATGACATCATGGGTCATTAATGATAAACATCATGGGAAGACATTACATGTTATTTGTAAATGGGCTAATTCCATAAATAGGGAGGCTTTTCCCACTCCAAAGTAAGTCAGAACACACTACAATTCCCTACCTTTAAACTTCTTCTCTTTGCTAAACATTTTCTCAAGTTGCAACTTGATTGTTGAAGACCCTTTGGCCAACATCAAACCAATGTCCTTTCAAGTGAAATCATTAGAGATGAAGACCAAAAAAAAAAAGTCCAATCAAACAAGAAGATCGAAAAAAGTGGAAAGTTAATTTTCAATTTGAGGATCAAGGCATTGCCAACAATACAGATCTCAAGGACTAGGAGATCTGAAAGATCGCCTACAAAAATCCATTAGGATTTGAGAAAAAAAGGTAGAAACAATTAATTTCATGGACATCACTTGGATAGTGAAAAGAGTCTCTTAGGAAAAGAAGGTTTTCTTTTCAAGTAGGCCTACCAAGGGTATGTCATTGCCCCATTCCACCATATGAATCCATTTTGTTAGATGCCTTGAGCTTGGGGTCACCTATGAAGAAGCGGGGATGAATAATTTTGACAAAGAAAGGTTTATTTTCAACCCTTTTAACAAGTTCAGATTGTGAGTGGAGCCACAAAAGCCATCCATGTCAAAATAAAGTCAAAAGAAATCATAAAGGGAATAGGAAATTGGAAACGTAAGAAAATAAAACAAAAATGGAAGATATGTTTTATATGATTGTACACAAGCTGTACATAGGAAAGTGGTGGCATGAGAAACATACCTATAATCCTAGAAGATAGGGAGATATATTAAAAAATAAAGGATTTAGTGTGGAATTAAGTACGCTTATATTCATTTTGTAGTTGATTACTATTTTATGTAATTTATTTGTAATGACTAGGTTTTGTAACCAATGTCTAGAGGGTCTTGGTTGTTAATCATCTTTAGATTATTCATTTGCAATGATGTGCCCAAATTGGCATTGAACAAAATTCGGATTATTGATTGATCAATCATTAGCACAATATGAGAAAACTTAAAAACTTGAGAAGAAAAATCAACGGGCCAAAGCCCAAATATTTTAGAAATCAAATTTCGACGGCCCATGGTCAATGAAATTTTTTATGTTCACCAATTCAACGGCATAGAGCCATCAAACTTCTCCCACTCTCCATTAATTTGTCGGTTTCGGTCCATCGACAAAACAAATTTACAATGAAAAATTGACACCTTTGTCCATCAAATTTTCAAGTTGTGGTTCATAGCCCCCACTGACCAAAAATCCTGGCTCTGCCCCTGCCTCTCCAAACATTATAAAAGGAAAGCTAGCAATGTTTGAAGTAGACAACTGTCTTTCCAAGCAAACTCAACAGTCTGTTGAAATAGAAAACATACATGGTTGTTGGAGTGTGATTTCCTCATATCAGGTGATCATTGGAGATTAGGAAGACTTCAAAAATTGCATCATAGATCTCTGAGGTGTTGGGAGATTTTCTTTTGTTTTTTATTTTAGTTAGGCAATCAACGGGTCATCGGTGGTTACGCCAGATCTTGCGTACTAGAAATCAAAAATATATATGAGTCTCTTTATAAAAAGCCAAACCATGTGAGAATCTTTTTATTTCTTTTAATCTGGCCGTGCCTGTCCATACTTGAAGGAATTTGGAACCGCGTGGCATAAGTTCACTAGGTTCTCTTTTTCTAGAAGCCCCACATCTGCTAAAAAATTCAAGGAGAAAACGCCGCACCTTCCTTTATTTTAAAGTATTCTTAGTGTCTAAACTTATCCTAATAATTGTATTAAATATAATGCTTCGGATGCATCGAAGCTCTGTCAGATTTTATTTATTTTGTATGTGAGAATATAAACCCAAGTTCCCCATTACAGTTTGTGCTCAGTCCAAGAGAAATGGGTTTGTCTAAGCGTTGTGTTTTCTTGGTTTTGGTTTTAATGATCCTTGCGGAAGTTCCAAACACAAGATGCGTTGAAGCCAGACCACTTTTTGAGCTAAAACATCAAAGCAAAGCAGGCACTCTCTCTCTCTCTCTCTCTCTCTCTCTCTCTCATATAACTTCATTTTAATTCTCTTACCATTTGATGTGTTGTAGGGTACGCTAAGGTGTTTGCAACGCTTGGGATAAGCTGCAAGTGTTGTGATGGTGTGAGAGGTGGATGCAAGAGTACTACATGGGAAGACGTGTCTTGCTCCAAACTTCAATGTTTTCCATGGAAATTAAGTTGATTTCTTAATGTAACTTACTATTGTAGATATGAAAATATTTATGGTAAAAAAGGTTAGGATTATGTTTAATCATAACTTTTTTGTATAGAACTTTCTATCCATCTGACTGCTTAATTCCTTAAGATTGAACTTTAGGGTAATTTGAATTGGATAGTAGTTATAAAATTTGTCAAGATTGGATTTTAAGGTGATTCAGCCGAAAAACTCGATGGAGTACAAATTTAGAGAATTCAGTTGGTTAATCGTTGACTCAATTTGGCCAACACATCAGCTCGAAAATGCACCTGAATTGGAATGTCCAAATCATTATTATTGCTAATGCCTATAAAAGTATACAATATCTTTGGTTATCTTCACTAGAGTTGGCCTGTGTCTGTGTCTGTGACACAATCATTCTCTTTGGGGTTAGGGGTAAAAGAGGACAGAAAATAACATTGAAAGGAATTATAAAAAAAAGGTAAAAGAGTAAAGGCAACAAAGTTGGAGGGGTACTAATTGCTGAAAAAGCAGGAAAAGAGAAAAGAGAATAAAGTTGGAAGGCTAATATAAGAAAAGAGTCGTGTTGGTGACACAGAGGGAGACACAAGGGTGACAAAAACTCGTGGTGTCGTGAACATTATCGTAGATGCTTTTCTACGAGATAAGAGTAAAATGCATCTATGGTTATATGCGGGCTACCACATCATTTTTGTCACCCTTGTGTCTCCGGTTGTGTCATTCCATCATTTTCCTATTAGAAATGTGGGTTAAAAGAGGAAGGGCAAAAGGAGAGAAAAAGTAATAAAGTTAAAATTATTTCTTGAAATTCGTGTGAGATTAAATCCTAACCCCAACTTATAGGTAGAATAAACATTGGGAAGAGTTTTGTTGTATTTTAATACATAGAATTAATATATATATATATATATATATATATATATATATATATATATATATATTATTTATTTATTTATTTCAAGATATTAAATTATTTTATAAGTAATTTATAAAATTAATCTATTCCACTATCTTGTGCTTTGGAGTTTAGGGCGCCTCAAAATCCAAATGGCATACAAATTGAAATGTCCAAGTCATAATATATATATAAGTCCAGGCTAGAAAGTATATATATAAAGTTAAGACTCTCCATCAACATGACCATTGGGATTTGCAGAAAAAAATAGATTACTTAGACATCATGCTGATGGAAATCCTCAATCCATAGACTACGACCAACATTTTCTATATATATTTTTTTAAGGATAAGCTAGACATGGCTCACGAGTTAATGTGGAGATTATCCATCCTTAGCGGCAGGAGGAGGTAGGGGGAATTCATGTGCTTGAGAGGGGGTAGAAGAAGAAGATTGAGAAGTGTATTGGTCAAACCCCCTAAATAGGAAAAAAGTGGGGTCGACTACTTCAATAGCGTCGACCTGCCTATGATAGGAATGTTGAGTCTCTAATCTTGAAGAAGGTGATGGCCAACTACTTCAAGGAATCCGAGCTACCTATCTTGAAAAGGGAGAGCGTCGGCTACTTCAAAGGGCTGAGCCTCCTATCTTGGAGAAGTAGAGGGTCAACTACTTCAAAGGGGAGTGGGAGTGGAAGGAGAAGAAGCAAAGGGATTATGACGGAGCCTTACATCTTGGGGAATGGTGGAGGATCCTGATGGTATTGACTGATTGATAGAGAGTAGATGAGATGTTACTATGTTATCGTAAGGCTCATTTCAAAGAAATAAACCTACCTTACTCAAAAGGGAAAGTAAGGTTTGGATCCACAAAGATAGGGGCAGAACTTCAAATCGAATTATGAAAGAATCAAAACAAGATTAAAATCAGTTGTTTTGGTAAAAAAAAAAAGAAATCAAATAACTAGAATTAAGATGAAATCAATTTAGGAAAACACATTGAAGAATATAGATCCACCTATAGTAGATCCACAACATATTTAAATTGCAACCTCTTTGAAACTCAACCTAAGGCTTAATTAAGACCATGATGATGCCTTAGGTTGGAAGATCTATATTTGAAAATAATTATGGGTCACTCAAGCTAGGATTCCTTCACTTAAAAGTGTGAATCCCTACTACCCAATCTCTAAGTTAAGCATAAATCATATTAATTCTTATTTAAATATAGTCTATCTAGATTAAGCATAAAGGGTGTAAGGTACTCAACAAAAGATTTGATCGATATGAGTTAGTTAAACCTTGAAGATAATCCACTAAACAATAATCATAAAAACAAGAGGAAACCAAATTAAAAAAATAATTGAACTTGTTTTAGATTTATCTACTTCTCCAATGGAAGGGGAACTTAACTTATGGTCATTGCATTGATGGACAAAAGGTTATACCATTTTTTTATCACTCACAATTATAGAGATTGTATAGAAGTTAAACCTAGAACAATTCGGGACGAAGACCTAAACCTAGAATGCGAAAATGAATAAAAGAGGGAGACAAATTTCAATAGATCTAGGGTCCTCCTTATAGATATTTCCCAAGTTATGAAAGGAATTGGTAAGTGCAATAATCAACAATCAGGTCACCCTTGGGTGTGGAGCATGGACATGGAAAATCATCCTGATTGATCACCCTATCATCATGATGCAGACTGGGTGCAACAAAAATGTTCCTACTTTGGTCCCAAGCTCTCTCATACATCATTGATTGTTATAGTATGCTTGAATTGCTCAACTTTGTTCATATTTGGATTTCTAATTTGAAATCTACACAATCAACCATGCCATCAATAGATTTTTCAGTTTATTCAATTATTCATGTAATTATGCCTAATTAATATTATAAAGCATGAGAATGCTGATATGGGGCATAAACATGATTATTTTATAATTAAGATACAATTAGGGTCTAGAATGTGATAAGTGCTTGGGAAATGTGAACTAAAGTCAAGGTTTTAAGATACTAATCACACACCCCCAAACCTAAATTTTATAATCCCTAGAAAAAAAAAAAAGATATGCCATTTTCGCAAGCCTCTCTACTCCATTTATAGAAAACATTAAGCCCTTATACCCTTAGGTTACCCCTAGTGAGCGAGTTTGAACCGTGAGGATTTGTAGAGAATATACCCACAAAATTCAGGCTTTTTCAAAGTTTAATAATAAAAGTCAAAACTTATACTAAAAAACATTAATCAATATAGATTTATCTGTCGTTTGGGTGTAATATTTAGGATAGAGTCCTAGTCATTATTTCTCTTCTTAGAAAATCTTAGCCTTCAATTATCCATGTTTGTAAATGCAATTTGAATTAGAAACTCTTGAGGGTTAATTTCTTAGAATGATATCTAACCTCCAATTTAACTAGGAATGGTTGGGTTAACACAAAGTCTAACTCCAAACTAAGCATCATGCCTATGGTAGTAAGAAGTGTCAACATTCACTTTAAAACCTTGAAGGGGCTTTATCTATGATATTAAATTTTTTTTTCTTTTTCTTTTGTTTATCTGTGATTTATTTTTTCCCATTACTTTTCTTCAACTTTCTTCTTTTTTTCTTTCACTTTTTCTTTTTTTTCTAAAATTTTGTCATTTTTTTTCTCTTTTCTCACATTATCCAAAGAAAAGTAGGTAGCTCTTTCCAAAGTACCAAGTCTAATTTATTGGTTTTTCTCTAAGACGTAATAAACCCACTTCCATTTTTCTTCTACCTAGCCAACGAAATGAACAAGGAAGTCAAATTTCATTAGACCCGATATCTCCTAACACTATAGGTAAAAAAATAGTAGAACTCATTTAGTTCAACCTAGACTCTTAGTACTCGTATCAAAGTAACTCACAGACTTAATGTAATTCTGTTCCACTATTTTATTAAGAGAAACACCAACGTGGGCTCAAGATCAAAACTTCCAACCAAGGACTGATTTAAGATTTTAACCTAAATGCTTAAAAATATCAACTAAGACCTTCAAAATAATACCACAAAATTGCCAAAATATTTTTGAATTTTTAAAATTTTTATGAATTTTTTAGAATAAGAAAAACTAAAGGAAATTAATATTTATTAAATCTAAGCCCACACCCCCAAATCTAAATTATATATTGTCCTCAATATATCATTTTTAGAAATGCAATGTAGATATTAACTAATATAATAAAAAGGTAAAGAGTAGGTTTGGTATTACTTTAGACAATTTGTTACATACACAACTTCCCCTAAAATTATACAACTCACAACTCACCAATATCGTAGTATCGATTGTATCTGTCATATTAATCATGATCATGTTGTACGATGTCAGATGCAACATGCAAGTTCCTAATGATATAACCACAGTTAATGGTCACTAGGATATGTCGATGAAACACACACCAGTAAATTCCACCTACTCGATGTAAAATAGCAACAAGTTTTGATAATAACAAATTTTAAATATTTTGAAAATAAATAAAAATAAATAAACATCAATAATCTTGATTAAGCTCAAAAACATGTGTAGAGACATAATTATAGAAGTATCAACCAAGTCCACACAAAAACAAAGTCAAAAAAAATAAAAACTATTACTAGCCAATCTAATCAAATCTATTATATTCCTCATCCTTATCATCTTACTCCCTCACTCTTTCCTAGGCTATTTGGTCCTTAAGGTACTAGAAAATCCTAACGTTCTACTTGTGTACCTTGTGAAACCAATGAAAGATCTTGCCAAAGGCGACCTTCTCATCACTCCTCTTGACTTGGTCAAACCAAGTATTGTCATCCAAATCAGGGCTAGACTAACCATCTACTGGCTCACTCGCAAAAATTCTTTCCCATTGGAATGTCTTTAGTGCCACTGCTTCTCCTACTTAACTAAAAATGGTTGGGCCCATGTGTCTCTTAAGAATACGACAAATAAGGTGATGAGACTATCGCTATTCATCTCACTGGAGTTAATATTAATCTTATATTTACCTTACTTGTGAGACAAGTAAGGGATCGAACCCAAGAGAAAGGAAGAATAGAGTTAAGCTAAGAGGATAAAATTAAAATTAACTAAAAGGAATTAAAACTATATTTCTTTGTATTTTTGAACTTATAAGAAGTTGTAAAATTGCTAAAAAATGAACTATAAAGTAATGATGTTAAAAGCAAGTAAACTTATGAAATTAAAGTACCATTAGAGGTGGATCTACCTAGAAGATGTTGAAGAGCAATTCCTAGTCTCTAGCCTTTTTATAACTCAATCGTAAGGGCTTGGTGTTAGCTCCTTAGATCGGAAAGTTTTGCAAATGAAATCAAATGAGGGAACATAAACAAAGTAGAATTCTTTGAAAACTTCCTATGATCAATTATCTAGTTTGAGCATACTTTATCTTGATCTAATTTAAGCATAAAGTATCTATATTAAAAATAAAAGGTGCAAGAAATCTTAAAGAGAACTCATAATCATTTTAAATAAAAGAAATGCATGAAATTAAAAACAACAAAAGAACTTGCTATAGGCTTTTCCACTCTCCAATGGAGGGGAGCTTAGTTTAATGTCATTGCAAAAGAGAGAAGATAAGAGATGAAAGAATTTTTCTTCATTTCATGGAGAAACTTACAACTTCTTTTCTTCTACTTCTTACAAGACTATTTAGCCAAAAGAAAATAACTAGAAGATAAAAATATAAAAAATAAGAAAATAGGCTAAGAGCATTAATTTAAAGGAATCTTGGATGAGAGAACCAAGAGGGGATCCTTTTTCTAGAGATTGAGGCTCTATTTATAGAGAAAAATGGGTATAGAAGAGTTTAAAATTAGCTTCCACTTTTCTTTGTACAAAAAGATAAAAGAGGAGAACATGAGTTAAGGATTAGGGCATTCCAAAGTGGGCCCAAATGCTTTTGCCTTAAGATTTTAATTCTAAAATATTGATTTTCTGCACAAGAAACACGCGTAATTAGTTTTATCTAGTAAATAAATTTATTTATATATAATTAAGCCTAATTAACATGCAACATGGTGTCTAGGCTTATCATGGTTATTACCTTAATATGGAGATATAGGGACAAAAAATCAAGATAAATGTCCAAAAAATATGCGTATAATGGAGTGTTTCAAGTCACTCATCATACCACCAAACTTACCTTTTTCTAGTCCCTAAAAAATAAAATTGCCACTTTCACAGGCACCTTGACTGCATTTAGTGAATGTAACAAATCCTTGAACCGTTAGGTTACCCCTAGTGGACAAGTTTGACTCGTGAGGGTTTGTAGAAAATATACCCACAAAATTGAAAACAACTTTGAAGTAAAAATAGTCAACATCAAAATTTAAATTGAAAAACGTATATTTTTGATTTTGTCAATTAATTGGAAGTAATACTTGGTATAAAGTCCCAACCTTGTTTCTCTATGACAAAATTTAGACTTAAATTGACTTTTGAGTGATAGTAGTTCTAACTCAGAAATTTAAGAGATTCGATTTCCTAGAATGAGTTTCAACCTTCTACTACTCAAGAATAGTTGGAGTAACTTAGGGTTTAATAATAAACTTAACATCCTGTCTGGGGTAGTGAGAAGTGTGGACATTCACTTTAATACCTCTAAGGAGCTTTATCTGTGATATTCTAATATACTCTCATTTTTACACTTGTTGGCTTTCACCCTACTAAAACTTTATATAAACTTTTGGATCTTTGATTTTTTTTAGGGGTCTCTTTTTTCTTTCTATCACTTCTTCACTCTTTTTCTAAGAAAAATAGGTAATCCTTTTAAAAGTACCCAGTTTAATTCAATGGTTGTTGTACAAGGTGTATACAATCCAGTTTTGTTTTTCTTCTAATCAGCCAACCAATTGAACAAGAAAGTCAAAGTTCATCAAACCCAATTTTTTCTTAAACTCTAGGTAGGAAGAAGGTAACAAGATCTCTTAATACAATGTAGACTATTGGTAACCTTATTAGAACTGATTATAAACCAAAAGATAACTTTGGTCTAACTTTTGCCTAAGAGAAACACAAATGGAGACTCTAGATCATACCTTCTAGTGAAAGACTGATTAAATATTTTTAACTCGGTGCTTTAAGATACAAGTTAAGATTTTGAGCAAAATACAACAAAGTCACCAAAAAAATTTTTGAATAAAAGAAGAAAATAATAAATAGAAAATCGACCCATACACCCCCAAACTTAAACATTATTTTGTCTTCAATATTTTAACATATACATGCATAAAAAAAATTGACAAAATGAAATGAAGTGGGTTAGATAGTACCTAAGAAAGACCCTACAGTATTGTTGATATTTAACACAATGTCCTCGTGAAACGTGTGGATTTCCTCCCAGAAACACTAAGTTTAATGTCTTTAGCCAAACGAAAACATAGTTAATTTGATAGATGAGATCATCAAGGAAAAGAACTTCCTCTTGTGGAACATACTCGAGAAAATGTTTGAGACGTTGGCCATTCACTTTGAAAGTGGATCCGTCCTTAGGATTAAGGATTTCAACAGCACCATGGGGGTAGACTATTTGGATAATATATGAACCAGTCCATCGAGACTTAAGTTTTCCTGGAAAAAGGTAGAATCTATTATCATACAACAAAACTCTTTGATTGGGAATGAAATTTCTTCTAAGAATGTGCCTATCGTGAAAAAATTGGTACGCTCTTTGTACCTTTTGGCACAATCATACGAGTCATTTCTAATATTTTCTAACTCGTCTATTTGTAACTTTCGCTTCTCACCGACTTTATCAAAATTAAAGTTGAAGCGTTTGATTATTCAATATGCACAATATTCGAGTTCTACAGGGAGATGACAGGCCTTACCAAAAACTAACCCGTAAGGAGACATCCCTATGGATGTCTTGAATGCGATCCTATAAGCCTAGAGTGAATCACTCAATCTCAAAGATCAATCTTTCCTTGAAAGATTGACTATTTTTTCTAAGATAGTATTTATTTCCCTGTTAGAAATCTTCACTTGTCCACTTGTTTGTCGGTGGTAAGGTGTGGCAACCTTATGCGTTATGAGGTATTTCTTCATCAACGCAGCAAAGATTTTGTTGTAAAAATTTGAGCCACCATCACTTATGATAGCTCACAGAGTATCGAATCTTGAAAAAATCATCTCTTTGATGAATTTTATCACAATCTTGTGATCGTTAGTTCTACATGCCATAGCTTCAACCCATTTTGACACATAGTCAACGGCAACTAGGATGTATTGGTAACCCTGGGAGATAGGAAAGGGTTCCATGAAGTCTATACCCCACACGTCAAAAATTTTGATGATCAGGATATGATTTTGAGGTAATTCATTTCTCTTAGAGAATTTTCCTAATCTCTAACATCTATCACAAGATTCGTTAAAATTGTGGGCATTACGAAAAATACTAGGCCAGAAAAACTGTATTGTAAGATTTTCATAGTGGTCTTCTTACCACTAAAGTGTCCTCCGCAGGTATGATTATGGCAAAACTCTAGGATTTGACTTACTCATAGGTTGAAATACAACGTCTAATGATTTGATCAGGATAATACTTAAATAAGTATGGCTTATCATAGTAATACCATTTTATTTTCGAAAGAAGACGGAGTTTCTTTTGGCTAGTTATTTCGATTGGGAATTGACCTGTAATTAGGTAGTTGACAATGTCCACATACCATGGAGTATTAGATTGAGAGATTTGCATAAGTTACTTATCGAGAAAGGATTTAGAGATGGGTAAAGACTCTTCGAATGGTTTGCTAACTATCCTAGATAAGTGTTCAGCTACGATATTTTCTACCCCTTTTTTATCTTGGATCTCGAGATCAAATTCTTGTAGAAGTAAAATCCAACAGATTAGCCTTGATTTAACATCTTTCTTTGATAGAAGGTACTTCAATACTGCGTGGTCTGTGTAGATCACGACTTTAAATCCTATGAGGTAGGGGTGGAATTTTTCAATGGCATAGACTACTGCTAGCATTTCCTTCTCTGTTGTAGAGTAGTTAAGCTGTGCATTGTTAAGGATTTTATTAGCATATTGGTAACATGATGTTGTTTTTCGATTTGTTGATCTAAAACAATGCCTATTGCATAATCTGAAGCGTCGTACATAACTTCGAATGGAATGCTCCAATTTGGAGGTTGAATAATGGGTGCCGAGGTTAACTCGGACTTGAGCTTGTTGAACGCAGAGAGACATGACTCTGAAAAATCGAAAGAAACATCCTTTCCCAATAGCTCACATAAAGGCTTCAAGATTTTTTCGAAATCTTTAATGAATCTATGATAGAAATCCGCATGGCCTAGGAATGACATAATTTTTTTGATCATTCTAGGAAGTTGTAATTTTTCGATTAGACCTACCTTCGCTTTATCTACCTCAATCCCCTTAGCAGAAACAATGTGCCCTACCGCAATCCCCGATGTTACCATGAAATGCCATTTTTCCCAATTGAGGACTAGATTGACCTCTCTTTGCAACATACAGGGACCAAAGTCAAGTGATGGAGACATTCTTTAAAACTTGGTTCGAAAATTGAAAAATCGTCCATGAACACTTCGAGATATCTTTCTAACATGTTGAAAAATATACTCATCATGCACCGTTGAAAAGTTGTGGTTGCATTGCACAATCCGAAAGTCATGCGACGATACGCAAAAGTTCCAAAGGGGTAGGTGAAAATTATTTTCTCTTGATCGATTGAAGCAACATGTATCTGGTTGTATCCGGAATAACCATCTAAGAAGCAATAGTAAGCATACCCTGCTAAACGCTCTAACATTTGATCAATGAAAGGTAAGGGAAAATGATTCTTAGTAGTCAACGAGTTGAGTTTCCTATAATTGATACATACTCTTCATCCATTTTGAACTCGAGTGGGGATGAAATTCTTTGTCTTGGTTCGCTACCATAGTGATACCAGACTTCTTAGGAACTATTTGTATAGGATTCACCCAACGATTTTCAGAGATGGGATAGATAATACCTGCATCTAGCAATTTCATCACTTTCATCCAAACCACATCTTTCATGAAAGGATTTAGTCGTCTCTAAGGTTCTAAGGAAGGCTTAGCGAAATCCTCTAAACGAATATGGTGCATCACCACAGATGGACTAATTTTCTTGATGTCAACTACGCTCCAACCAATAACTTATTGATGTTCTCTTAATACTCCTAACAACTTTTCCTCTTGAACTTTACTGAGGTGAGAGAAAATAATCACGGGCAAGGTTTGATTCTTGCCAAGAAATGCATATCTTAAGGTCTCTGGAAATGACTTGAGTTCTAATTTTTGAGGCTCGACATGGGAATGAACAAGATTGGATGTGCGCACAGGAAGACTTTCAACTTTTTCGTGCCACCGTACGGAATCTAAGAGTGGAATGGATTCAAGCAAAGCATTGACTTCGTTTATAGACTCTTTTATGTCCAAGTCAAGGCCAAAGTGAGTCAAACATTTCGTTAGGGCATCAGAGTACCCTAACTCTTGATACGTTTGATTGACTAGCGTATCTATCAAGTTTACTTCCTCTATACCATCATCTACATCAATTCCTTAGAAATTGTGGAAAACGTTCAATTTCACTTTCATATCCCCAAATGTTAAAGTCATAATCCCGTTTCTACAATGAATGACTGCGTCAGACGTTACTAAAAATGGACGTCCTAAGATGATAGGAATATGACTATTCAAATTGATGATTGGCTCTGTGTCTAAGAGAACAAAGTCAACAGAGAAATAAAAATCTTTGACTTTAACTATTACGTCATCAACTATACCCTTTAGAATTTTTATAGACCTATCGATTAGACTCAACATGATATCGGTGGGTTTCAAAACCCCCAAACATAATTGTTTATAAACTGAATATGGTAAAAGGTTCACACTGGCCCCTAAGTCCAAGAGACATTTTTCAACTACTTAATTTCCAATATGAATGGAAATTGTCGGACATCCAAGATCCTTAAATTTTGGTACAATTGTTTATTGGATGAGTGACAAAGCTTGGCCTGCCATGATGACTTTCCGAGGAAATGGTGTTTTCCTCTTAGCTGTGGTCAAATCCTTCAAGAATTTTGGATAGAAAGATACTTGCTTAATGGCATCAAGGAATAGGATATTGATATGCATATTTTAGAAGACTTCTAAGACACCCTCAAACTACTTATCTTTTTTAGAATCTCTAAGACGATGGGAAAATGGAACTTTTGAAAATGACAAAATGATGGGAGGATTTTTCACATCTTTCTCCTTCTCTTTTGAAGAATTTATGACTTTTTTTTTAACTTTGTCATTCTCTAGGACTTTTTTCCCTTGTCAATAGGTTGGACCTTGTTGTCCATCTTTTTTCCCAAATGCAAGGTGTGAATAGCCTGGACTGAGTCTTGTGGAGCTCCAGAATGGCTTCCTACTTCGTATTAACCTTTCAATCCGTTTGGAATCAAAGGTTGTCCTCTAGGATTAGGGATAGTCTGACTAGGAAATTGACCTTTCTCTCTCCCACTTAAGAAAAGAGCTAACTATCCCAACTGAACTTCCATCTTGGCTATGGATTATGCAGTGACCTAGTTAATCTGAGTTTGATTTTGATGGGTTTGCTGTTGAGTTTGGATGAACTATTGTTGCTACCTTATGAACTCGGCAATCATAGATTCTAAGGATGATTGTTATTGGGCAGGTTACTGGTAATGGTCATGGGATCTGGTATGATGGCTCTACAATCTATAGATTTTTGGGGTTGATAAGGGACTTGAGGAACAATGGCTTGGTTTGTGAAAGAACCAAATTGCTTAGGAAAACTCTTATTGTAACTTGACGGACCACTAGATTGAATAGGTTCGTTTTGTCTGTACGAAAAATTAGGATGTAACCTATTATCTAGGTGATACATTTGATTAAAAGAGTTTGGATTTGGCTTCCTAAAAGTACTATAGCCATTAATCACATTTGCTTGTTCAGCTTTGATTTGAGGTAAGGTGGGACAACACTCAACTAAATGGTCGTTACCGTCACATATGACGCACAAAGAACTCAGTTCGACAGTTACTTGTGAAATTGTACTAGGGTCTAGGTGAGGCTTGGATGCTGAGATGGTAAAGGCATCTAACTTCTTCATGAGATTGTTCATCCCATTCACTAGACTAGACATGCCATTTTTGAGATCAGGGTCTGTCTTCATCTCATACATGCTTGTCTTCCTAACTGGATCGTCTCTATCAAATTCTTCTTGGTTAGTGCTCCAATTTTGAACACTCTCGACTAACTTTACGAGGAAATTGTACGCTTGGTTGGGAGTCTGGTTCATGATCTGACCTTTATGCATTGACTCGACTAAGGTACGTTGATTTATTGTTAATACTCTATAAAAACTTTACACAAACTGTGTTTTGTCAATGCCATGGTGTGGGCACTTGACAAATAAATCATTGAATCTTTCTCAAGTTTGGGAAAATTCATAATCAGGACGGGCTCTAAAATTTCTAATGGAGTCCTTCATTTTCTCTGTTTTGGTCACGGGGTAAAATTTGACTATAAATTTCTTAGATAGAACATCCTAGGTGGATATGAAATTGGGTGTTAGGGAGTTCAACCACGCAACTACGTGGTCTTCCAAGGATAACGTGAATAGAATAAGCTTGATACTCTCCTCATCTAGATTATGATTTCTAAAAGTTTGACATATAGTCAAGAATCGATTAAGGTGAGTGTAAGATTATTCACGCTCTAAACCATGGAACTTAGGGAGTATATTGATGGTGGCAGCCTTAATTTCAAATTGAGGTGCATTGTTCAATGGTAATACAACGCATGTAGGAGGAAATGCGAAAGCTGGAGTGAAAAACTCATTGAGAGTTCACTCGATCATCCATCATAACTACTGATGGTGTCTTGCGTATTCAACTAAGGGTACATTCGATCTCAAGATAAAATAGTTCTAATACGTTGTTCTGTGAACATCTACCAAGCATGCAAATCATACAGTCAATCAAACAATCATTAAAAGAAAATACTGGACCTAAATAGGTTACCTAAAGCTAGACAACTCCTAACTGGATAGAAATTGCAAAACTAGTCTTCCAACTTGATTCTATGAAGTCAATTTTGAATCATTCGGATCTCTAGATCGAAGGTGGCGCACAATGCATAAGCAAGGGCACTCTTAAATCACCTTCCTTTCTTGAATAGATTAAATCTATCTCCTCAAAGGGTAAGATCTTACTAGATATAAAAGATGACCAAGAAGCGCAATTGGCACAACTAGAAGCAAAATTTCTCCTATTGAGCTCATGGACCCTATAATCAAGTCTAATTGATTTTATTTAATTTGATTGGATGACTAGTGAGTTGATTATCCTAATTAGAGCAAGAAATTGGTAATGACTTCGAATCCTTATCTTATTATGCCATCCCTATGAGAGGAGTGCTCTTTACTACTTAATTAACTATTCCATGTGTGTGCAAATTGGAAAAATAACACACAAAGACAAGGAGTAACCCACTAGCATAAAGAGGCATGGGTGTTTCGAGATTACCTCCCGTGCTAGATGGGGTAAAGAAGGTTTGAGTCGACTTAGGCCACCAACTCCAAATTTGGTGTGCGAACCTAAAGAACCGTGATAGTATTGTCCACCAGTCGTCATTCCTTAGTCTATTACAATCCAAGCCTTCTTGGATAATAAAAAAAATTACAAGAAATCCTATACAAGAATTTCTAAAATAGAAAAATAAACCTAACTAAAGATTAAATGAAATTGAAAGAAAAGAAGAAAAAAATATTCACCTACAAGGAACAAAACAGAAATGTTAGTAGAAATGATAGTAAACGAATTCAAAAATAGAATCTGACTTACTAAAATCTTGTTAACTTTGTCATATTTTATAGAAAATTTCGTTCTACCCCAAATTGATATACTATAATAGTTAATCGGAGATCGGAGCAAAAAGTTACAGTCAGTTTAAGTTCTACTATCTAGGGTGAAAAAATCAACGGGAATGACTTTTTCTTTTTTCAATGTTTTTTCTTCTTTCTTTTCTCTTATAACCTCAAGAACACTTGAACTTATAAAAAGAAACCAAAAGAAAAAATAAAATAAAATAAAAATGAAATAAATAAATTTTAAATCAAAACTTACCACTACTACCTTTACCTTTTTCCAGTAGTGGCGTCAAAATTCTGATAAAACTATCGTTGTTCTTCTCACCGGAGTCAATATTAATCTTACTTTTACCTTACTTGTGGGAAAAATAGGGGATCGAACCCAAAAGAAAGGAGGAATAGAGTTAAGCTAAGAGGATAAAATTCAAATTAACTAAAAGGAATTAAAACTATTTTTCTTTGTATTTTTGAACTTATAAGAAAAGGTAAAATTACTAGAAAATGAACTAAAGTAAATGATGTTAAAATCAAGTAATCTTATGAAATTAAAGTACCATTGGAGGTGGATCTACTTAGAACATGTTGATGAGCAATTCCTAGTCTCTAATCTTTTTATAACTCAATCGTAAGGGCTTGGTATTATCTCCTTAGATCGGAAAGTTTTACAAATGAAATCAAATGAGAGAACATAAACAAAGTAGAATTCTTTGAAAACTTCCTATTACCAATTATCTAGTTTAAGCATACTTTATCTTGATTTAATCTAAGCATAAAGTATCTATATTAAGAATAAAAAGTGCAAGAAATCTTAAAGAGAACTCATAAGTATTTTAAATAAAAGTAAGGCATGAAATTAGAAATAACAAAAGAACTTACTTTAGGCTTTTCCACTCTCCAATGGAGGGGAGCTTAGCCTAATGTCATTGCAAGAGATGAAAGAATTTTTCTTCATTTCATGGAGAAACTTACAACTTCTTTTTCTTCTACTTCTTACAAGACTATTTAGCCAAAAGAAAATAACTAGAAGATAAAAATACAAAAAATAAGAGAATAGGCTAAGAGCCTAAGATTAAAGGAGTCTTGGATAAAAAAACCAATAAAGGACCCTTTCTCTAGAGATTGAGGCTTTATTTATAGATAAAAATGTGTGTAGAAGAGTCTAAAAGTAGCCTTCCCTTTTTCTTTGCACAAAAAGATAAAAGAAGAGAACATGAGTTAAGGATTAGGGCATTCCAAAGTGGGCCCAAATACTTTTGCCTTGAGATTTTGATTCCAAAATGTTGATTTTCTACATAAGAAACACACGTAATTAGATTTATATAGTAATGAATTTATTTATATATAATTAAGCCTAATTAAAATGCAATATGGTGTTTTGAGACTTATCATGATTGTTACCTTAATATGAAGAAATAGGGACAAAAATCAAGATAAATGTCCAAAAAATATGCGTATAATTGAGTATTTCGAGACACTCATCATAAGGTCTGGGAAGACTAGTAATTTATGAAAACTCGCATTAATCTAGTATACGGTGATCATGGTATGGAGGTTCGCCCTAGCCATACAGAAAGTCATATCTCGAGTCTAAATGGCGTGCAAGACATACATCGGGTGCGCATATATGGGGGACTAGTTTCGTGTCCCCAACACGTTTGATGCCACCAACGCCACAAAAGGAGTTGGTTGCAAAAAAATACTTTGCCTTGAGACCTATATCTTTGGCGATGTCTTGTTTTGCCAAACCCAAGCATGTAACAAAGTCATCAAAACTCAAGTCTCATGTACACCATCTATTGACAATGTGTGCGATCCCAAGAATGTCAACAATATCGACGAAGTACACTATGAAATCTACAACCTGAAACCAAACATAGAGTTTAAAATTGATAAGGTTAGCATCGATGATGGGATTGTAAAATTCCCTCACTAAGGACTCGATGTAAGTTTTTGAACCGATGTAAAGAAGAGATTTCCACCCACAAAGATCAATTTGTGAGTAAAGCCAATCGTCTAACTTCGCTTCCAATGCGTTGACATATTCGAATTCAAGCAAGATTGATATTGAATTGAATGACATGGAGGCTAATGTAATGTGGGTGAAAAAAATGATTGAGTTTGGAAAGTTTGGAATTGTTCTGGATTAGGATGACCACCACTTAGTTCTATGCTCACCACAAGATTTGAGGTATGGGTGTGGGGAGACAGATCAGAGTTACTTTTCTTGATTTGTTAATTAAGGATTCAAATATAAATTTGATTTGAATGATATAAGAGTTTTTGAGTTTAATATATATTATGGTAATATGTGCATCACGTTGCATCAAAACCCTATACTTTAATGCCATTTGGAAAAAGGGTGCTGAAAGCACCTTCAATCCATGGGTTACAGATTCGCTTTTTTTGGTTTGGGAGTCGCCAACTTGTTATTATGGTCTAGGAACTAAATCATGACTCTAAACAGATAAAAACATTGATCTACAAAAGAATAGGTCCAGGGATCACATACAGGATTGGAAAGTGTGAGGCACCAATCTTGCCCTACAAACGCCGATCTCTACTTTTTTCCAAAAAAAATTATATTGTTAAACTGACCTAAAAATAAATAAATAAAAAATTATCTTTGTTACCTTGTGTGATTGTGACGGCTGGTTCCCTAAGAACTGGCAGAGAACGTCCTCGTATGAGTTTTCTTATTTTTTACTTATCACTGGATCTGCTTCTGATCTCCAAGATGAGGTATCCTTCTCTTACATCTGAGTATTTTTTAGTTCTTTTGGATATTTTTTGGAGGGTTTATGGGTGTTTTTGGAGGGCTTTTAGGTGTTTTTTAAGCAAAAATCGAGGTTTAGATGTTAGGTAGGGAGTTGGGATTTCAGATTTAAGGTATTGAAAGGCTGAGGGGGGTTTCTGACCTCTCTTTCTTAGAATTTCTCTTGACCTACGAGATTGGGTTGTGGAGGCTCCTATTTATAAAGTTTTTTGGAAGCTTTTTAGTTTGATTAGGTTTCTTTAAGATAAGGTAAATTAGGGTTTAATTAGGATTTCAAATTAGGATTTTAATTCTTATGTACAATGAAAGAATATTTTTAAGTTTTTGAGAGAACCCCCCTGATTATACTTTAAATTCTTTGGGCCCCCAAATAGAGGGGTCTTTTAATAAATGTTAGGTGGGCCACCACTTAAATAGGTCACTACTTAAAGTTTGGCCTGTAGGCTTAATTAATTGGTTTTAATTATTTAAAAATCTTAATTCAATTCACTTTATGTTAATTAATATTTTAATTATTAATTTTGAAACTTTGAAGTTTCAGGGTTAGAAAATTATCATTTTGCTTCTGAAGAGGATTTTTGCGTTGAAAGTTCATTTTTCGATGTTTTAGATGTTTTGAAATCAGTTTTTCGTAAGGAATTTAATGAAAGTGTCGGTATGTGTCAGTTAAGGGTTTACAGTGTGAAATATTTGTAGATCCTATGAAGGGTATTTTTGTAATTTTGTTGAGTTTAGTAAGAGTTAGCGAAATAATTTATTTGGTTTTAATTTATTATTTTATATGTTTGAAAGGATTTTCCTAAGCATGATATAGGTTCTAGGGATATTTTGATGTCAGTGGTATTTCAATAATTTGATTATTTTCTAGTGATTTTTCTCATAAAACATTTTTTTGTCTCAAAATGATGATTTCTATATTTTTAAGTCATATTTTCCTAGTTTAACGTAGTTTCTAAAGTTTTGTTCGCTTGAGATACTCCATTTGAATTTCTAAAACATATCTAGTAACAAACAAAAAACATTGAAATATTCATCTATCATTAAGAACAGTCGTAATTAGATTGATAAACTGATTAATCAGGCGAATGCGAAAATGGGGTGTCTACAGATGCCCTTCTTTTGCAGAGGGTTGAAGCAAACTAGATAGCAAATCTATTTTAGTTGATAGTGCGATATTCGAATGCCAAAGCTAGTGACAGATCATTTTATAGTCTAATTTATCAATTTATTAGGATGTTCTGATCCTTGAGGGTAAAACTCTCCCTAAACTAAAAAGTTGTCAAGTACTTGAGCGCAAGCTCTCACTGACGGTGTTAGATCCTTGAACTTTAGAAAATTCTCCCTAACTAATGTAAAAGTGCACGTGTGTGCAATAGTGTGATTTATCAGGTCATTGAGAATAAACTCTCCAAGATAAAAAAAATGTCATGTCCTAGAGATCTTTTCTCACTGACAATAATAATTCCAATTGAGCTATACTTACACAATGAAAACAATCATACAATATGAATTTATGACAAAGTTGAACAACAAGACAATTAGAGTCATAACATTGTAGGAGTTTTGTTAAATCCTATTTGAAATTCTTTTTTAGAGTTCGAAAAGTTTGAGTCTCATTTGTCTGATTCGAGCTAATTGGAGTCACGCTTCTCGGGCTAAGGTTTGTAGGAACTTAAACAATCCTACTAAAGTTGGAGTCTCGTTTCTCGAAGACAAACTTACTGGAGCCCCGAGAATTTGTAGGAACTTAAACAATCCTACCAAAGTTGGAGTCTCATTTCTCGGAGACGAACTTACTAGAGCCACGCTTCTTGGGCTAAGATTTGTAAGAACTTAAACAATCCTACCAAAGTTGGAGTCTCGTTTCTTAGACTTGAACTTACTAGAGCCATGCTTCTCCGACTAAGGTTTGCAGGAACTTAAACAATCCTACCAAAGTTAAAGTCTTATTTCTCGGACTCAAACTTACTAGATCCACGTTTCTCGGGCTAAGGTTTGTAGGAACTTAAACAATCCTACCAAAGTTGGAGTCTCGTTTCTCGGACTCAAACTTACTAGAGCCACGCTTCTCGGACGAAAGTTTGCAGGAACTCAAACAATCCTACCAAAATTGGAATCTCGTTTCTTGGACTCGAACTTATTGGAGACATGTTTCTCAGGCTAAAGTTTGCAAGAACTTAAACAATCCTACTAAAGTTGGAGTCTCGTTTCTCGGACTCGAACTAACTGGAGCCACGCTTCTCGGGCTAAGATAAGTTAAACACCTGGTATTATCGAGCTCAAAGATTGAGAAATTGGGCCGTTATTGACTTATTATGCATCTGGATTCATAATTATCATTGGACTTCACTGTCTTTTAGGCATTTAAGTAAGTTTTTTCTTTTTTATCATGTGATTAAGAACAAAACTTTGGAATCACAATGACTTTCAAAAATGCCCCTAGTTTCAGGATTGGCATCTAATTAGAACTTGATTATGAAGCTGATAGAATAGATTGTACTTGAAAAATATGAACGAGCAACTATGGACTCTAACATATGACAAACAGAAGAATCAACATTCCTTTAAATTTTCAAGATAAGATTATCATATGTGCAATAAGGAATTGATCACTTTCTTTCAAATTTCCTTTGAAAAATGCTTAAGCTAGACTTAAAATCTTGATAATTATTAGAATAGAAGATCTTTCTCGTCAAAGTAGTCGATGGTTCTACACTTTCCTATAACAAACACTTGGACAAGTAAACACTCTGATATGCTCAAGATGACTTTCGAATTTTGTCAAATTCAACATTGTCTTTATCAGATGTGATCTCTCAAATATTGTGACCTAAATAATTTTTACATTTTCTAATAAACTTGTTTTCGAATTTTTCTTTTCAATTGAAATTTTCCTTTCTTCTTTTTGGTGTCCTAATTTTTGTCTAGGTTGTCTTTTCAGGTTTTCAACTTAGTGGGTTTTACTTTTCTTTTTCTGAAGATGTCTTGATTTTTGCCTAGATCGCCTTTTTAGGTTTTCAACCTAGTAGGCTTTCTTTTTTATGGTTATGCCTTAACTTTTGCCTAAGTCGCCCTTTCGAATTTTCAACTTAGCAAGCTTCTTTATTTCTTGATGATCTTGAATAACCAACTCGACAACTTCCTTTTAAATTTTTCTTCTCAATGTGATTTTTTTTTTCTTTTTTTTGTATACCCTAATTTTTACCTAAGTTGGCTTTTCAGGTTTTCAACCTAGCAGGTTTTACTTTTTTTTTTTGAAGATGATTTGATTTTTTTCTTAGGTCACCTTTTCAGGTATTCAACCTAGCAAACCCTTTTTTTTATGATTATACCTTAACTTTGGCCTAAGTTGCCCTTTCTGATTTTTAATTTAGCAGGCTTCTTGATGATCTTGAATATTCAACCTGACAATTTCTTGGTTCTCTTCACCTTAACCGAGTCAATTAGCATTCAGGAGGATTTAGTAGGTGGGCTTAGGACATGTTTAGGAAGAAAAGGTATAAGGCTCGACTTCCTCAAAATTCCCTTAGTATGATATTCTTTTTTTTAATGCTCCTAGTTTGTCATTCGTTTCCTTTTTTATAAATTCTTTTGATTCTCTTTTTTTTAGTGCCCCTAATTTGACATTCTTTTCTTTTCTATCAATTCTTTTAAGTCTTTCTTTTAATTCCCTTAGTTTGACATTACTTCTTTTGAATATTTTAATATGGGATTTTCCTTTTGGAGGACACTTTTCTTAAGAGAATACATTTTTTTGTAACCGGGCCTGAAGTAACTTCTCAGGTTGCCTACGTACCCCAAATATTTATTTTCTCTTTTGAGATCAGGTCAAAACATAGTTCATACCAAGATTTCCCTCCCGAAGTTGGTTGGTGTGGTTTAGAAAGAAGTGGCTATTGATTCTTTAAAAGCTACAAAATATTAGAAAAGATTATCTTTTTTTGGCAAGATAGGAAAATTATTCGACCAAAGAAGGTCTCATTCGGAGAAATGCTACTTGATTTGATCAAAGTTTAGGGAACTCGACGTCTTGATTGCTCTGTTGAGAAAGTCTTCTTTTGAGATTAAATACTTTTTAGTCTTCTTCTACGGAATTAAGTGTAATTGAGTTATTTGTTTTTAACTGTTCAACTTTTCTAGAACTTCGAGAAAATCTTTTATTTTTTTGTGAATGAGAACTCTCCTGTCTCGAGTGAAAAACATGATGGATCCCTTCTTACGGATCTTAGCACCTTTGTCGATGGTTTCAACTACATTATTCTTGATCGATAATCCTTGATTTTAAGTTAACCCTCGACTTTATGCCTTGATCTATTTTGTTGCAATCTATCAATATATCTTCATGAAACCATGCAAGAACGTTGTTGAATTTCTCAAGTAAGTTTATTGTTCTCTCATATTTTCCTAAAGATAATGTTGTACCAATTTGCACTTCTTGAGTATACTCTTAAATTTCAATATTTATCAAATTCGATTAGTGAGTTCTAAGTCATTATTCATGCTTGATATTATACTCAAATCGTTATTACACGTATGATAATCATAAGCTTCTCCATTTTATTGAAAAAACAAAGACAGAAAAACTTGACTAAAACTCGTAACAGAAATGACCAACTGAATTTCAAGACTGACGAAAATTGAACTGACACTAATAGGAAACTCAGTAACACTTATCTACAAAATAGGGAGATCCTTCTAGGTGAAGGGGCATAATACTATGGTATAAGGTTAGACTACATGGACTTAACATTAGTATTTTGACTTGACGACTTTTTTGACAGACCCAAAGTGGCATAGACAAGGGTCTAGAATGTCTAAGAGTAATCATTACCTGAGTTGAAGTACACCAAGATTAACCATTGATTATGAAGGTTTGATTCTTAACCACATGATTAAAATTTTGAAATTAACCTAAGTCCGATGGGAAACATTAAATCCAAATGCACTATAAGTCTATAGTTACCAAGAAGGTAAGAAAGGTTAGTCACGGGTTTACCTCTGATTGGGATAAAACCTTTGATTAGACAAAGTAATTTGACCCTAAGATTGAATATTTTTTATATAAAATGGTCTAAATCTTTGAAAGTAAAAGCAATTGGTCCAATCAGTTTGGTGTTGATCAGTTTGATCTTTTTGTTGATTGGGCCAATTGATTTACATTTCACACAGGTCGGATCGATATTACAAATTTAGTTTGAACGGTCTGGACCGGTCCGCCCACTTACCTGTTGATTGGATTGAATAGAGCAACTGGGAACACCCATAGTCCGTTAGGGTCGTAACCTATAGGAAGACTCTTAGACTCTAGGTTTACTATATGCAATGCAATTTATCTAGTCACCCTTGCCCAAGTACACCTATATACCTCTCGAGAGTACTCAATCAGACGGTACATGGTGACTTGGTTTGATATACCGTATAGGTAATAATTTAAGATTCTAACTCAAATCTTTGAAGTCAAAAGCAACCAATTTAATCCTTAGTTGAGAAGTGGTGCACGATGTTGAGCAAGGGCACTCTTAAGTCACCTCTCTTTTAGAATAGACGTAGTCTATCCCCTTAGTACACAAAGTACAGTAGGGCAAGATCTCGCTTAAGTACTGATTTTGACCAATAAGTACAATTGGTGAACTTAGATTAACTTTGATATACCGTATAAGTATGAATCTAGGGTTGTAGCTTTCATAAATGGTTTAGCATCCCACGAGGGGACTGACTACATACTAGTACTACGTTGGCAATTGGGACATGTGACTGTGTAGCTTACAATAAGATAAAGGTTTAGGTCACTCCAGCATGGGGTGCATCGATATACCTTTTAGAATCATCTTATCAAATGGTACTGATGCCCTAGTTTTATATACCTTAAGGTACATGATTGGAGTTGTGGTTTTCATGAATGACATCGCATCTCCGAAGAGACCAGACCACGCACTAGTGCCATTTTGACTATAAAGGACATGCAAGCGTGCGATGCAATAAAATAAACGTGCTAGTGGTGTGTACAAAATAGGATGGGGTGTGCTCAGGGCATTTTTCAAATAAATTGGCCCGTGGGCCAGATCAAACTATCAAAACATGAATATCACATGAATATTACCCACACAATTCATCACATCAAGATTAAGATCAAAGCAAGCATATCAAAATATAGATATCATGGCATATTAGATGGGCAATCAATGAATATAACGAAAGAACAATTGATTTGATCCAATATCGAAATAGGCACAAAATTTTATTTTTATTTTTATTTTTTATGATCCAATCTAAGATCACTTTGGGTGACCTCAAAATAAATCGAGATTTCTATGAATATCGAATCGATGATAAAATGATATTTGGAGATGGGGATGAGAAGCTTGAACCCCCTCCCCCCCTCTTTTTTTTTAAGAGATGGGTTTTCCAATGAATTAAACTTATAAACATTAAGATCAAAACAATCAAATTGAGAACAAGATTTTTCAGCATAAGTCTCCAAGCAATAAATCAAATATGAAACCTTAGTTTTGTTTCAAATTTAAACTACAAAACCCAAGAAGTTTTTATGAAAACAAAAACATAAAGAGATGTTGAATCAAACAGATGGCAAGGGTTATATATCAGCAGCAATAAAGTTTTTTTTTGTTTTTAAATCAAGATAAAATTGGAAGATGTCGCACAAGAGAGAGATCAGAAGAATATAGGAGAGAAGGCCTGATCAAATGTTATATAATGGGAAATTATTCTTTCTAAATGGCTCTCCCAAATCGTTGAATAACGATTTCTCAAGTTTTGTCTTTTTGTTCTCTCTTTCCTTCCATGTTAGAAGCCTTGTTCCATTATCAAGATGAAACATAAAATAAAAAATCCGATTTATTAGTAAACGACTTTCGAAAATTGTCACTGCAGTTTCTCAAATTTAGAGATGATGATGAACAACATTTTTTATTTTTAAAATCAAATCTTAGATGAACTTTCGTTTTTGGATCTGAGCCTTGGCAACATCGATCGAGTTCGTCCTCAATATATATCTCAGTTTCAACAAATCAATCAAGGAAGGATTCAGTCAATTCAATAGAGGGTGAAGAGTAAAAATCAGTCTTACATGAGGTGATTTCGAAGAAGCCGACAACATTTGAAAAAGGAGGAGAGAAGATAGTATAGAGATGTCTGATCGAACCATCGATTTGTTGAGGATCTTTCTTCCTTTATTGTAGAAACAATGGAGAACTTGCAAGAGAGAGAGAGAGAGAGACGTTCCTCTCTATTTGCCCCTTCTTTTCTTATTTGAGAAGAAGATGGAAGTAACAAAAATCATTTTCTACTAATGGCACACCACGCATAAAAATAATTTATTTTTTTATTTTTGCGATATTTTCCTTGGAATTCTCTCCTCATCACGAAAAACATTAAAAAAGATAATTTTTTTTATTTTTTAATGCATTACTTACAAATAATTATATGAGAAGAAGATGAAAATTAAAAAACAAAATCATTTTCTGCTAACGGCACACCACACATAAAAATATATTTTTTTGTAAGTTTTTTCTTGGAATTCTCTTCTCATCACGAACAACATTAAAAAAGATAATTTTTTTTTTATTTCTTAATGCATCACTTACAAATAATTATATGAGAAGAAGATGAAAATAAAAAAAAAATCGTTTTCTATTAACGGCACACCACACATAAAAAAAATTTGATTTTTTTTTTATGATTTTTTCATTGAATCCTCTCTTCATCATGAACTACATTAAAAAAGACAATTTTTTTCTTAATGCATCACTTACAAATAATTTATTTTCACAACTCGCCACCCATGCACAGTAACGTGCTAATTTTTCATCCAAAAATTTTCTAAAAAAAATCCATGACTCTCATCCCAACCACCATCATTCTATTCTCAATTCATATGTTACTTTGAATCTTTCATTGTTTAGGGTCATCAAAAGGTGACCCTCAATTGGATAGTAATAAAAAATAAAAATACAACACCCAAAATCCAAACAAATGATCCACAATCAAGTCATAAAAATAGACAAAAAAAAAAAAAATCAAACTAAATATAAAAATAAAAACTAGGTCAATTTTGTAGTGCATCAATTTTTGAAATTTTCAAGTTTGATCCTCAATTATCCCCAACAGAGTCGCCATTGAAAGCGCCCTCGATCCACGGGTTGCAGATTCACTTTTTTGGATTTGGGAGTCGCCACCTAGTTATTATGGTCTAGAAATTAGATCATGACTCTAAATAGATAAAAATATTGATTTATAGAAGAATGGGTCTGAGGATCACATTACAGGATTGGAAGGTGCTAGGCACCAACCCCGCCCGACTAACGCTGGTTTATACTTTTTCCTAAAAAATATTACTTGCTAAACTGACCTAAACATAAATAAATAAAAAAATTACCTTAGTTACCTCGGGTGATTGTGACTGCTGGTTCCCTCAGAGCTAGCGGAGAGCGTCCTCATATGAGTTTTCCTATTTTTTATTCGTTATTGGATCTATTTCTAATCTCCAAGATGAGGTATCCTCCTCCTAAATTTGAGTATTTTCTAGTTTTTTTTAATATTTTTCGGAGGATTTTTGGATGTTTTTTGAGCAAAAACTAGGGTTTACATGCTAGGTAGGGAGTTGGGGCTTTGGATTTAGGGTTTTGGGAAGGTTGGGGGTGTTTCTGACTTCCCTTTCCTAGGATTTCTTTTGACCTACGAGATTGTATTGTGGAGACTCTTATTTATAGAGTTTTTTGGAAGCTGTTTAGTTTGACTAGGTTTCTTTAAGATAAGGTGAATTAGGATTTATAATTCTTACGTACAATGAAATAATATTTTTAAGTTTTTTGAAGAATCCCCCTGATTATACTTTTAATACTTTGGACCAACAAATGAAGGGGTCTTTTAATAAATGTCAGGTGGGCCCCTACTTAAATGGGCCACTACTTAAAATTTAGCCCGTGGGCTTAATTGATTGGTTTTAATTGTTTAAAATTTTTAATTCAATTCACTTTACGTTAATTAATGTTTTAATTATTAATTTTAAATTTTTAAGATTGAAAAATTATCGTTTTACCCCCAAAGAGGAGTTTTGTGTTGAAAGGTCATTTTTTGATATTTTAGGATATTTTGAAATCAATTTTTTGTAAGAAATTCAATGGGAGTATCGATTTGTGTTAGTTATGGGTTTTTGGTGTGAAATGATCGTGAACCTTATGAGGGGCATTTTTATAATTTTGTTGAGTTTGGTATGAGTTGGCGAAATAGTTTACTTAGTTTTGATTTATTGTTTTATGTGTTCAAAAGGATTTTCCTAAGCGTGATGTAGGCTCTAGGGATGTTTTGATGTCATGGGCATTTTAGTAATTTGGTCATTTTTTAATGATTTTTCTCGTAAAGCTTCTTTTTGTCTGAAAATGATGATTTCTATGTTTTTGGGTCATATTTTCCTAATGTAGCGTAGTTTCTAAAGTTTTGTTCGCTTGAGAAACCTCATCTGAATTTTTGAAACATATCTAGAACAAACAAAAAACATTGGAATATTCATCCATCATTAGGAACTGTCACAATTGGGTTGACAAATTGATTAATCAGGCCAGTGCAAAAATGGGGTATCTACAGGTGCATCCATTTGGGTTTTCTATTTCTTAGAGTGTTTCTCTTTACGAGAGTAACTCTAACAAATTAAATCCAACATTTAAATCAAAATACCACTAAGAATCCAAATAGGATTAGGTTACCAAACTTATTGTGGGTTATACAAAGGTTATTTTGAAATAAAGAGTATGTCGCTTCTCACTTTTATAGAGAATTATTTTATGGTACATCTTGAGGCTGGAAAACCCATGTATACGCCATTGTGAGTATTGGAAACTATTATGAGGTTGTTTTTTCACAAATTATAAGACATGAGCATAGATGTGTGAACTGGGCTTTTCAAATATGTTATATAATATCTTTGCATTGCTATTTTTTTATATTAATATTTTTTTATCACTATCTTCGGATGTTATGGATTCTCATATGCATTTGCTAATGTATCCACTGATGACACATAATGGATGATGCAAATGAATTGATTTGGATTTGATACTTCAAAGGTGTGTCTATTTGGTGACTCTTTCTATTCTAAATGTCCTTGTCTATTTGATTTAAAGAAGTTCCTATACTATCAGTGTCGGTTAATCATTAATCGTTCAGTACTTTGGTGTTATTTGTCTAAGTTTTGATTTTTATCTTTTACATGATAATTAGTTATAATTGTTTGTCACGTTTTGAGATATATTGTTTCCAATGCCTCAACCATGTGAAAAATTCTATTTTATTTTATCTTTTTCACTATTATTTAGAGCTCACTTTTTTATTTTTGTGTTCATTTTGCTTCTGTTTGTATGCTTTTTAGGTACCCATTTGTTATATTTGATAGAATTTCAAATCTTAGTATTGTTGATTTCTTGAAAATAACTCAAAATTCAGTTGATAAATGAAGTTCTTCCATTTTTCTTCTTGGGATTTTAGAATGAATGTGGGATTGTTTCTATCTTTTAAATTCTATTAAATGCTTGATAATTTTGTATGTTTTCTAGCTTATTTAATTTGAAGAACACCAATTTCATTCTTTGCATGTAGTTTCTAACTTTCTTTTGTGATGTTTTGTGTGGAACTGTTATGTTTTAATTTGAATTGCATCACCTTCATATATTTTCAATTGATTGTATTTTGGGTGTATTTTTTAGATTATTTTCAAATTAGTTTCCACTTAAATTGTTTGAAATTTCACATGCAGATTGTGTTTTTCGTTGTTGTCGATGGGAGAAATTTGGTTAATGGGTGTGTTCTTGGCAAATTCTAGTTGAAGACGAGAGGCATTTGGGTCTTTTCATGTTGCTAGTTGGGGTCTAAGTCATCAATTTCAAAACATAGGGGGTATCTCCAATGTTTAGCAACATGTGAGGGGGGCAGATGTAAAATCAAAATTTTCTTTTCAAAAGTTCTTATAGCGACGGCCATGACTGTAGCTAAAGACATAATATTTTTTTTAAATACCCTATAGCGACGGTCGGCAACCATAGCTAAAGGCCTAATATATTTTTTATAAAAATACCCTATAGCGATGGCCAATAGTAGCTATTGCTATAAGTCTCATATATAACAAAAGTTTTATGAATAATTGGCTGTCGATAATACATATAGTGTCGGAGCTTTTAACGACGACAATTGACAGCACGACCAGCTGTAGTGAGTTATGAATCCAAATGTATGATACATATATCCCTATTTTACAGTAGTGAGTTATGAATCCAAATGCATGGTAAGCTAATAGAGGCACAAACTAATCTGAGTCAAACAATACTTTGACTCTAAAAATCAAACTCGTTGGTGTAAGACTTCTTAAAGCATCCAAATTTTCAAAAATTTGTTATGAATCCTTTAAGATTTCCATTTATTTTTAAAAATCAAACTAATTGGTATGAGACCTTTAAGGACTCTAACTTTTCAAAAAAAAAAAAATTTGTATGAATCCTATAAGATTTTCATTTATTTTCAAAAATCAAATTCATTGGTGTGAGAGCTCTAAGGCGTCCAACTCTTCAAAAAGTTTGGTATTTATCCTCTTAGGTTTCTATTTATATCACTTTGTCCACATCACTTTTGCAATATCGCTTCATCAACATCACTTTCTCACTGCATATCGCTCTATAGTAATTTTTGAATATAGATTTTCAAATCGTTTTTCTCTAGAGGTTATTCTATTTCACTTTCCACATAATGATTTCCTTCAAATGATTTTAGTAAAACGATTTCTATCTCGTGATTCATATATGATATTATTGCATCTCAGATCTAGTTTTTTCTTGGGATTTTCACTATTTTCTGACTCTAATACCTAATTTGGGATTTCATTTTCTTGCTTTCAAACCCTTTTTCGGATTTATTTTGCTTATTATACTTTAATTTTTGGCTTTATTTTGTGATTTCTATTTTCCTTTCTTATTCACTATTTCTTTATTTGCTTCATTTTCCTCTCATCCTATTCAGTATGTTTCTTTTACCTATTACATATACATACCTTACCCCGAACCCCCGTGCAATTTTCTCAACAACGAAATTAAAAAAAAAAAATTGATATTGGAATGAATTGCACTTGTGATGTTGACTTTGGAAACTCTTTGCAAGTTCAACAATCATTCTTCACTCAAGATCTTGGTTTTCTCTCAGTATTGCTTCTAAGTTAGTTTCCTTTCCACAACACTTTAATCTTCTTGCTTTTAGTTCATGTGTATAACTCAAGAGACATGACTTCGTGGATCTTTAATTTTTGGCCTATATGTTATTATTCAATACCTTCTTGATATGCTCATCAAGTCGCTTCAATAATATAGCCATTTTCTCGCTCTCTCATTTAATGAGATTTATTCGTACTTGTTGTTCGAATTATTTCTCCAATTTGGGTGTGATGCTCGCCTTTGAGTTCTTTTGACTGGTGAGCATCAAGGGGACTTTGTTTATAAGGATCAAATTGGACACACAACAAAATCATTGTCAAGCTTTCCTTGTCTAGAAATTAGACACAATTATGGATGTATAGACCTTTATAAGCTTTATGAAGAAGAAATTGAGGGTTGAAGAATTTGATTATGGAAGACCTAATCGAATAAAGCAAGAGATCAGAGTCATCATATTGTTGTCTAAAATTGTTCTAGAGAACACTGTATCAATCTAAGGGATACTACATAAAAATTGCTACTTCAAGACAAATCGTTATTTCAAGACAAACCACTATATTGCCATATCCCAATATCGATTTTTGGTTATTCAGATCGATTAAGTTATTTCTCACGTGTTTTTTGAATATAATGTAATTGTCTCATGCACATGTCATTATGGTGTAATTTTTCACGATGCTTATTTTTAGACAATACGTAATAAGTACGTCTTTACAATTATTACAACTTTATCACTTCTTTACAATTATTACAAAATAACTCCCCTTCATTTGTAATTACAATTATTATCAAAAATACCCAAAATACATGAAAAATTATAAAATCCTCCCTTCATTTACAAATATCCCTAGTTAATCAAATTAAGAAAAATGTAAACCAATCCAACTACATACCAAATATGCATGTGTTAATTTTACCCTGTAACGCTAGGAGCACATTCTTCATTGTTGTATTTTCTTCTTTTATCCTTCATTAATGTTTTAATGTCTGTTGGATTCACTTTAAGGTTTTGTCCAACTCCATTGGATCAAAGCTATAGTTGAATCCTTACACCTTTTATGTTTAACTTAGATGTTTCATGTCTAGATAAGTTCAAGATGTATACTTAATCTAGATAAATGATAGTAAGGGCTTCATACATTAGTGAATGGAGAAGTCCTAACCTTCCATTATTGTTCAAGCTTCATTTTCCTACCCAAGAAGCCCACACCAAGCCCTTGGAGGTGAGATAAAAGAAGGACATGACTTAGATTAGCTCTAATACTTGCCCTAGGTGACTACTCTTTAATGGTATCTCTTCCTCTAACTTTTGTACTCTAAACATTTAATTTTAGTTGTTGTTGTGGACAAAAAGGTTGTACTTGAGGCTAAGCACAAAAATATTGAGTTGGTGGTTGAAATATCAGACATGCATTTGTGGTTGAAAGGGTGGGATAACGGTTATGGTTGAAATAACATAGGTGCTCTCGGTACTTTTTCTAGTGGTAGTAGTATAGGTTGAGCTAGTTGGACACAATTGACCTGAGCCTCTTCATTCTTTATTTCCCCATTCATTTAACTTTTCCGACTTGCACCCTCTGACGAGGTTCCATGTTAAATAGTTGAAGCATCGATGTGCAAACCCTATTTCAATCCATCTTCAATCATATCGGCAATGTTTACCAATGATGTTAAATTAGCTGCCAAGTCCCCAATGAGATGTGTGTAATGGTACTATCCCAACATAGAGATGAAGGTATTTTTCATCTCCAACTTAGACATGGTAGGCTTCACTTGGGCAGCCAACTCTCTCCTATGTTGAGCGTATTTCTTCATCTTCACCTTGTCATTTTGGCAACCCCTTACTGATCCATAGCCACTTCTATGTTGAATCGATACTTAGTCATCAATGTATATGTTATATATTGCTAATTCTTTATTCAGTTATGATTAAGCTATGAAAACAAATGCAAAATTGATCATGTTACGCTTCTTTGAATTATTTCCACCAAGAGCCTATTGTTCCTGTCGAATTGGCCCATGGTGCTAGAATAAATTTTCTAGTGAATCAAAGGCCCTTCAATGCCATTGTACTTTTTTAGTTGTCTGTGTTTGAAGTCTGCATGTAGAGCGAAATTCGATGAAAAGCATATGTTCACAAACTTTATTCCTCTCTTTTATTCAATCCACTTTAATCCCTTCAACTTTTTTGTAAATGCATGAATGCAACTGCTCAGTATCTCCTCTAGTTCATCATTTCCCTTATCTTCTCCCGATTGGACTCATCTTTGTGAATGATCTCAGTCTGAGATGGGAGGTGATAAGGGACATAGATAGGAGAAAGATTGGTCTGAGGTACAATAATCCTAGCTTGGGCTTGTGTGAGAATGTGGTTACTTAATAATCTATTTAGACTTTTCTTCTTCTCCTTCTCAACAGCTTATGGTGTTACTACTTCTTCTTCTTGTCCTACTCTTATTCAATAGTTGATACTACTACTTTTGTGACTACTACTATTACTCCTCCTAATACTTTTGGGAATTATTCTAAGGAGATTGAAACATTAAAGGACCTGTGTGAAGCTATCGAAATAACAAAATTGCAAAGTAATATAACTAGTCATCATAAAGCTATACAAATAGCAGAGGTCACTATAATATGCTTTGCCAAAAGACACATGGTGCTCGATAGAGTTGCAGATAGATAACTCAACTAAGTCATCATGAGGAATTGAACAATCACCAAGTTGAATCGACTACAAAGTAAAAGCCACTTCTCTTGTCAGTTACAAAAGCCTAGAGAGTAGAGGTTTAAGGCCATTAGGAGCCTATAAAGTTATACTTTAAAGCTATTATGAGATGAGAGAGTGGGTCATTAAGTTCACAATGACATCACGGGTCGTTAATGATAAACATCATGGGAAGACGTTGCATGTTATTTGTAAATGAGCCAATTCCATAAATAGGGAGGCTTTTCTCACTCCAAAGTAAGTCAGAACACACTACAATTCTCTACTTTTAAACTTTTTTTCTTTGCTAAGCATTTTCTCAAGTTCCAACTTGATCGTTGAAGACCCTTTGACCAACATCACACCAAAGTCTTTTCAAGTGAAACCATCAGAGAAGACAAGACAACCAAAAAACCAAAGTCCAGTTGAACAAGAAGATCAAAAAAAGTGGACACTCAACATGCAATTCAAGGATCAAAGCATTGCCAACAGTATAGATCTCAAGGAGTGGGAGATCCGAAAGATCTCCTACAAAATTCCATTAGGATTTGAGAAAAGTAGGTAGGAACAATTAATTTCATGGACATCACTTGGACAGTGAAGAGTCTCTTAGGAAAAGAAGGTTTTCTTTTCAAGTAGGCCTACCAAGGGTATGTCATTGCCCCATTCCACCATATGAACCCATTTTGTAGATGCCTTGAGCTTGGGATCACTTTTGAAGAAGTGGGGATGAATAATTTTTACAAAGAAAGGTGTATTTCCAACCATTTTACAAAGAAAGGTCTTTCGTGAAAACAAAGTCAAAAGAAATCATAAAGGGAATAGGAAATTGGAAATGTAAGAAAATTAAAAAAAAAAAAGGAGGATAAGTTTTAAGTGAACATGCACAAGCTGTACATAGGAAAGTGGTGGCATGAGAAACATACCTATTATCCTAGAAGATGGGGAGACATATAAAAAATAAAGAATTTAGTGTGGAATTAAGTATGTTTATTTTCATTTTGTAGTTGATTATTATTTTATGTAATTTAGTTGTAATGACTAGGCTTTGTAACCAATGTCTAGAGAGTCTTGGTTGTTAATCATCTTTAGATTATTCATTTGCAACGATAGAGTCCAAATTGGTATTGAAGAAAATTCAGATTATTGATTGATCAATCATTAGCACAATATGAGAAAACTTAATAATTTGAGAAGAAAAATCAACATGCCAAAGCCCAAATATTTTAGAAATCAAATTTCGACAGCCCAGGATCAATTAAATTATTTTGTTCACCAATTCAATGGCATAGAGCCATCAAACTTCTCCCATTCTCCTTAATTTGACAGTTTTGGTCCATTGACAAAAAAAATTTATAATGAAAATTTTGACACCTTTATCCGTCGAATTTTCACGATGTTGTACTTTGCCCCCACTGACCAAAAATCCTGGCTCTGCACCTGCCTCTCCAAACATTATAAAAGGAAAGCTAGCAATGTTTGAAGTAGAAAATTGTCTCTTTCCAAGCCAACAAAACAGTCTGTTGAAATAGAAAACATACATGGTTCTTGGAGTGTGATTTGCATATAAGGTGATCATAGGCAATTAGGTCGACTTTGAAAATAGCATCAATAATCTCGAGGTCTTGGGAGAATTTATTCCGTAGTAATTATTTTTTTTGTTTTTAGTTAGTCAGGTAGGGGAACATCGGTGGTTAAAACAAGGTGGAGTTGGGTACAACAGGATTTGAGATGAACTCTAGCCTATACCAACTTGGCTAGGTGGCATCTTCATGCGATGGTGGGTATACTACTATGCAGTGGGCCCTCATTTATGATTTATTAGCCTTATTTCATTGTCACAAAAGCTCATAACGCAAGATCTTATGTACTAGAAACCAAAAACATATGGGTCTCTTTATAAAAAGCCAAATCATGTGAGAATCTTTTTATTTCTTTTAATCTGGCTGTACCTGTCTATACTTGAAAGGAAGTTTCCTCCTCCCAAAAAGGACTTTAACGAAGTTGGAACCGCGTGGCATAAGTCCGCAAGGTTCTCTTTTTTCCAGAAGCCCCACATCTGCTCAAATTCAAGGGGAGAACGCCGCACCTTCCTTTATTTTAAAGTATTCTTAGTGTCTAAGCCAACCCTAATAATCGTATTAAATATAATGCTTCGGATGCATCAAAGCTCTGTCAGATTTTCTTTATTTTGTATGTGAGTATATAAACCCAACTTCCCCTTTACAGTTTGTGCTCAGTCCAAGAGAACATGGGTTGTGTTTTCTTGGTTTTGGTTTTAATGATCCTTGCTGAAGTTCCAAACACAAGATGCGTTGATGCCAGACCACTTTTTGAGCTAAAACATCAAAGTAAGGATGGAAGGCAATTCCTCTCTCTCCTCTCTCTCTCTCTCTGTCTCTCTCTCCCTCTCTCTCTAATATAACTTCATTTTAATCCTCTTACCATTTGACGTGTTGTAGGGTTCCCTAAGGTGTTTGCAACGCTAGGGATAAGTTGCAAGTGTTGTGATGGTGTGGGAGGTAGATGCAAGAGTACTACATGGGAAGACGTTTCTTGCTCTAAACTTCAATGTTTTCCATGGAAATTAAATTGATTTCTTAATGTAACTTAATATGGTAGATATGAAAATATTTATGGTAAAAAGGGTTAGGACTATATTTAATCATAACTTTTTTGTAAAGAACTTTCTATCCATCTTACTGCTTAATTCCTTATGATTGAACTTTAGGGTAATTTGAATTGAATCATAGTTATAAAATTTGTCAAGATTGGATTTTGATGTGATTCAACCCAAAAACTCGATAGAGTACAAAAACTTGAGAGAGGGTAGAAGGCAAAGATTGAGAAGTGTATTGGTCAAACCCCCTAAATTGGGAAAAAGCAGGATCGACATCTTCAATAGGGTTGAACTACCTATGATAGATATGTCGAGTCTCTAATCTTGGAGAAAGTGAGGATCAACTACTTCAAAGAAGCTGAGCTACCTATCTTGAAAAGGAGGAGCGTCGGCTTCTTGAAAGTGGCCAAGCCTCCTATCTTGGAGAAGTAGAGGGTCAACTACTTCAAAGGGGAGTGTGAGAGGAAGGAGAAGAAGATAGAGGCATATGACTGGACCTTATATCTAGGGGATGGAGAGAGGATCTTGATGGTATTGACTAATTGATAGAGAATAAATGAGGTGTTACTATGTTATTGTATGGCTCCTTTTGAACAAATAAATTTACCTTACTCAAAGGGCAAGTAAGGGTCACATCCACAATGATAGAGGTATAACTTCAAAACGAATTACAAAAGAATCAAAATAAGTATTAAGATGAAATCAAAATAGAGAAACCTATTGAAGAATATGGATCCACCTAGAGTAGATCAACAACATAATTAAATTACAACCTCTTTGAAACTCAACCGAAGGCTTAATTAAGAGCATGATGATACCTTAGGTTGGAAGATCTATCTTTGAAAACCAATTATAGGTTACCAAAGCTAGGATTCCTTCACTCAAAAGTGTGAATCCCTACTACCCAATTATCTAAGTTAAACATAAATCATATTGATTTTTATCCAAGTACAGTCTATCTAGATTAAGCATAAAGGGTGTAAGGTACTCAATTAAGGATTTGATCCATATGAGTTGGTTAAACCTTGAAGATAATCCACTAAGCAATAATCATAAAAACAGGAGGAAAGCAAATTAAAAAAGTAATTGAAGTTGTTTTAGGTTTATATACAAAAGAAAGGGAACTTAGCTTATGGTCATTGCAAGACACAAAGAAATAGCAAAAGAGAAGAAATCTTCTTCCATTGATGGATCAAAGGTTATACCATTTCTTTATCCCTCACAAGTATAGAGAATTTATAGAAATTAAGCCTAGACTAATTGAGGACAAAGGCCTAAACCTAGATTGGGAGAACGACTAAAGAGAGACAAATTTCAATGGATCTAGGGTCCTACTTATAGATAATTCCCAAGTTCTTGAAGGAATTGGTACGTGCAATAATCAGCAATCAAGTCACCCTTGGGTGTGGAGCATAGTCATGGAAAATCACCGTGATTGAGTTCACCCTATCACCGTGATGCAGTCTGGGTGCTACAAAAATGTGCCAATCTTAGTCTCAAGCTCTCTCATACATCTTTGATTGTTCTAGTATGCTTGAATTGCTCTACTTTGGTCACATTTGGAGCTCTGATTTGAAGCCTGCATAATTATTCATGTAATTATGCCTAATTAATATTATAAAGCATGATGATGCTGATATGGGGCATAAACATGATTATTTTATAATTAAGATACAATTAGGGTGTAGAATGTGATAAGCGCTTGGGAAATGTGAATTAAAATCAAGGTTTTAGGACATTGATTATCCCACCCCCCCAAATCTAAACTTTTCTAGTTCCTAGAAAAAATAAAGAAATAAAAGATATGCCATTTTCGCAGGCCTCTCAACTCCATTTAGAAAAAACATCAAGTCATTAACCCTTAGGTTAGGTTATCCCTAGTGGGCGAGTTTCAATCGTGAGGATTTGCAGAGAATATACTCACAGAATTCTGGTTTTTGCAAAGTTTAATAATCAAAGTCAAAACTTATACAAAAAATATTAATCTATTTAGATTTATTTGTCGCGTGGGTGTAATATTTGGTATAGCTCTAGTCACCATTTCTCTTCTTAGAAAATCTTAGGCTTCAATTATCTATGTTTGTAAATGCAATTTGAATTAGAAACTCTTGAGGGTTGATTTCCTAGAGTGATAACTAACCTCCAATCTAACTAAGAATTTTTGGGTTAACGCAAACTATAATTTCAAACTAAGCATCTTGCCTACGGTAGTAAGAAGTGCCAATATTCACTTCAAAATCTTGAATGGGCTTTATCTATGATATTATATGTTTTTCTCTTTTTCTTTTGTTTATTTGGGATTTCATTTTTCCTATTACTTTTCTTCAACTTTCTTCTTTCTTTTTCTCTTCTTTTCTCAAAATTTGTCACTTTTTTTTTTCTCCTTTTTCACATTATTCAAAGAAAGCAGGTAGGCCTTTTCAAAATACCCAGTCTAATTCATTGGTTTCTCTCTAAGATGTAATAAACCCACTTCCATTTTTTTCTACCCAGCCAACCAAATGAACAAGAAAGTCAAATTTCATCAGACCCAGTCTCCCCTAGCTCTTTGGCTAAAAAAGTAGTAGAACTCACTTAATTCAACCTAGACTCTTAGTACTCGTATCAAATTAACTCACATACTTAATGTAATTTCATTCCACTATTTTCTTAAGAGATACACCAACGGGGGCTCAAAGCTTCCAACCAAGGACTGATTTAAGATTTTTACCTAAATGCTTAAAAATATCAGCTAAGACCTTCAAAATAATACAATAAAGTTGCCAAAATATTTTTGAATTTTTAAAATTTTTATGAATTTTTGAGAATAAGAAAAATAAAAAGAAATAAATATATTTTAAATCTAACCCCACACCCCCAAACCTAAACTATATATTGTCCTCAATATATCATTTTTAGAAATGCATACCAATATGAACTAATATAATAAAAAGGTAAACAGTGGTTGGGTATCACCTTAGACAATTTGGTACCTGCACAACGTCCCCTAAAATTATACAACACACCACTCACCAATGTCATAGCATCAATTGTATTTTCCAAATTAATCGCAACATGCAAATTCCTATGATCATAACCACGGTCAATGGTCCTTAGGATATATCAATGAAACACACACCAGGAAATTCAAGCTACATGATGTAAAATAGCAACACGTTTGGATAATAACAAATTTTAAATATTCTTAAAATAAATAAACATCAATAAATCTTGATTAAGCTCAAAAAGATGTGTACAAACATAATTATAGAAGTATCAACCGAGTCCACACAAATTATAAGTAAACAAAATAAAAACTACTACTAGACAATCTAATCCAATATAATCAAATCTATTATATTCCTCATCCTCATCGTCCTACTCCCTCACTCTCTCCCTGGCTCTCTGCTCCTCAAGGTACTTAAAATCCTACTAATCTACATGTGTACCTTGTAAAACCCAAAAAAGATCTTGCCAAAGGTTGCCTTCTCAGTACTCCTCTGAACTTGGGCAAGCCAAGTATTGTCATCTAAATCAGGGCTAGACTCACCATCTACTTGCTCTAGAGCTAGCTTATCCACGAAAAAACTTTCCAACTGGAAAGTCTTTAATGCCAGTAGTTCGCCTACCTAATTGAAAATGGTCAGGTCCATGTGTCTCTTAAGAATATGACAAATAAGGTTAGGGAAGACTAGTAATCTATGAGAACTCACATTAATCTGGTATATAGTGATCATGGTATGGAGGATCACCCTAGCCAAACTGAAAGTCTTATCTTGAGTCCAAATGGCGTGCAAGACATACATTGATGCGCATAGATGAGGGAATAATTCTGCATCCCCAGCATGTTTGATGCCACCCAACACCACAAAAGGAGTTGGTTGCAAAAAATAATTCTCTTTGGGACGTACGTCTTTGGCAATATCTTACTTTGCCAAACCCACGAGTGCAACAAAGTGATCAAACCTCGAGTCTAATATACACTATCCATTGACCATGTGAGCAATCCCAAGAATGTCATCAATATCAATGATGTACACTATGAAATCTACAACCCAAAAACGAACATAGAGTTCAAAATCAATAAGTTTAGCATCGGTGATGGAATTGTAAAATTCCCTCACAAAGGACTCTACATAAGTTTCTGAACCGATGTAAAGAAAAGATGTCAACCCACGAAGTTCGATTTCTGAGTAAAGCCAATTGTTTAACTTCACTTCCATTGTGTAAGCATATGCGAATTTGAGCAAGATTGATACTGAATTGAATAGTGTGGTGCCTATGTAATGGGGGTGCAAAAAATGATTGAATCTGGAAAGTTACATTTGTTTTGGCTTGGGATGACCACAACGTTGTTCTATGCTCACCACAACGTGTTTAAAGCTTTTGAACTGACCGAACTGATTTTGGATAGAAGATCTTGGAAAGGAGATGATTATTTTCCTAAGGTTAGAGTTCAAAGGAATGAAGGATTGATGTGAATCCATGAGGGTTCTATTTGTGTAAGAAGGGTTTAAGGGTTTCGGATGGTGTTTTAGAGAAAAATGGGGTTTAAAACCTTTTAAAAGAGTTTGAAATTTTTAGAGAGAAGAAAATTAGAAAATTATTTTTCTTAAAAAACTAGTTCCTTAAAATTGATTTTCCACAAAAATTATTCTTCTAATTTAAATCGAAACCCCTAAACTTATACCCTAATTACGATTAAACTACCTGTAGATACTCCAAATTATCTAGAATGAGCCTGAGAGTTCTCAAAATCTAGCAAAAGAAGCCTAATTCTAAGTTTTTAAATTGATCAAGTGTGGCCACCTTCGTGGAGCCTATTCTCCAAGGATCTTATTTTCAAGGGTACCAATAGCCTAAAGGAATTTTCCTTGAAGACGTAAGTCACCCATGGCCCTAGTTAATTTTCATATGACCAAAGATAGGTCATCGATCACTACAGCTAAATTTGCTCACCCACTCAATCCCTACTTGATTAGGTTATTTGTAGGGATTAGTGCACATGAGTGCCCAAGATTTTCTTTGGGAAAAGACCTCTAATTCTTGTTTAAATGGTTTATTCCTCAAGAAAATCCTACTATTTTCTATGCCCTTGCATTAAGTTTCTCATAATTTTCCTTCATAAACTATCGAGTCATTCTCCGCTTTTTTCTAATCTTGACTCATAGTTAAGTTTTTGTCCCCACATAATGTGAAGTACCCATCTAATCTCCTCTTGTTAAGGCTCAATGAAGGTAATTTATTCTTGTGCCCATTACCTTTGTTCACGATTCAAGAAGGCCTTAATAAAATTCTTTGTAAATTGACCACATTCAAAGGACCATGACCCTTTTGCCTACCTTTTGGAACTCTATAGAACCCCTAGGCTTTTTGGACTTCTATCCTTAGATTGTTATGAGCCTAGCTTGTGCCAATGGCCTAAAAATCCAAAATCACAACCCAAATTACATGCCATTGCAACTAGTTCTCTAGTGATTGACCCAAAGTAAAGGGACTTCGAAATGTTTACCCCCCATTAGAATTCTCTAGAACCTTGAGAGCAATTACACCTCTACCCTTTGACCATCATGATTTGTAAGACTTATAAAGGTGTAAAAAGCCATCAATGACTATTCACTTGAGGGTGTAAAAGTCTTTCTTTGTGGTATTCCTGATGATAATTGGTATTATACATCAAGTTGGTCCCATAACTTACGCTATAGTACAAGTTTTTTTATTTAAAATTGGACACCAGGATGGGTGATCAGAGTCTCATGAAGAGAGTCTAAGAATGAAGAATTTGAAGACTTGAAAGTTGAAGGAATTGAAGGCTCAAAAGATGAAGTCATTGAAGAAATCAAGGTTCAAAAGCCAAAAGACCTCTTGATGACCGCTATAAGCAATCAAAAAAATGGTGATATTTTGTCATTATATATAGCAATTAGAGATTTTTTTTTTCAGGTACTTAACCATTTTCACATTTCTTAACGTAGTTATTTTTTTCATTGTAAGAGGCCCAACTTTATGACTTTACAAATAGAGGGGAGGGGTCTCCATTGTAGAAAACGAAAAAATAGAGTTTAGGTTTGAGTTTTAGAATTTTAGAGATTTAGAGACAAAGAGAAAGGAATTTAGATAAAGAGTTTTAGACCTTGACAAAAGGGTAAGATTTCAGAAAGAAAAATAATGATCAAGGTCTTTCCAAACATAATGATTGGAGGATAGCGTTTAGAGATTTTAGTACTTCAAATTTTCTAACTTCTTTAGGAGTTTCCCAACCATTCTCAGACTTAGAGACAAGTAACCAGTATAAAAAATAATCCCCTTATAGTTGCATATCACGTTAATTTTGTCATTGATTTTACTCTGATAGTATTTCAAAGAGAAGATCAATTAGGAACCAAACAATAGAATGCTTGATCAAATATTGATCTTGATATTATAACTGTGCATAAATCTCCACAATCGTTGAAAAACACCAAGCACTTGATCACTATGAGAAATTGTCACCAAGAAATAGTCTTAGCAGAATAACACAATCAAATAATTCTCGAAGAAGTTTATGACATTGTTGAGTCCTTAGAATGGGAAGAAGATGAAGAAATATATTGTCAGGTGTGTGTAAGAGACACCATCAATAGATTAACCATTCTAATAAATAAAATATCAAACACCATGACTCTCCAACCAACTCTGCTACTCAAAGGATCCTCTATAGATCAAATACTTAAGAAGCTACATTGCTTTGTAGGGCAGAAGCAAGATAATAACATTATCCTAGAAATCCATTACACACACAATTGGGAACTGGTAGTTTGGACCAACTAGGTAAAAAGAATTTTGAGATATCACTCTATGAGGAGAAGGCTAGAAGATCTTCCCATTCTAACTGCTATAGAATTCTCCATACTTGAGGTGTATCCAAATAAGGCCTTGGTGTTAGCTTTAACAAAACTTTGCAATCCCAAAACTCATACCTTTATTACTTCCAAGGATGAATTCACTTTCATAGTAGAGAATGTTGTCCAATTGGCAAGACTTCAAATAGGCATAGAATGACCTGCATCCCACGTGAAAAACTTAAAGGCTTTGAGGCAAATAAAATACTCAGAATAGATGCTCTGAGAAATCATGTTGGTGCTTCAAAAATGATCAAGGGTAGGTTGTATATAAGAATTTGTAAGGAAGCATTATGCACATACTATTGCAAAGAAACTCACCTAGCCTCTTTCAAGTACACTATTTTTTCAGTATTCAGTACTCTAGCAGTCGCAAGTAACTATGTAAATCCAATAATTTTCAACATTGTCGCAAGAGCCCAAGAAGGAAATGATATATTCATTGGAAGCCCAGATCTTCCAAGGATCAACGGTTATCATCAAGAAGTTGCAACTAGGCAAGGAAAAAGATTGAAAAGAGATGGGGTATCGAAGAAGCCCGTAATGGCATATGAACCATTTTGGGTTCTTCAAGACAATAATATTCCCAAGAGATTCCTTAGAGCCTATAAATAAAGAAGCATCCAAAGAAAATAGAAGAGGCAAGTCTAAGACCCAAATTTTTGTCATTTTTTCTTCTTGAAGCCTTCTAGTACCCCAAAACTTTGACCAATTGTTGTCTCATACATCTTATAAGTTTATAGCAAAAAGAAGAAGAAGAAAGAAGAAGTAAAAATGATTAAGGTGGGTTGTAAAACACCATTTTCTATTTTATATTGTTAATTCCCCTTCTATCTTCTCCCATTCTATTTACTTTCAAGCATTTTTACTTTCTTACAATAATGCGCAGTTGTTTATTTTTAATGGCATAAAGTGAAAGAGAGTAAATATTCATGTTCTGAAGTAATCTTTCTCTTATAAATCCATAACAAAGTCTTCAAGGGCATTTAATTTCATACAATTTATTTAAATTCCATTTAATTCCCAAGTACTTTAAATTCCTCATTTAGCTTATTGCTTACAATGTGAAGTTATTCCTTTTTTCTAAGTCCATTCAATAAGTTCCTTTGTGAACATAACATACATATACACACTACCTTCTTTTTAATTCTAAAATGGCTATGAGTTAAAAGTATAAATCTATAATTAACTTTCTAAGCCAACAAAATAGGTCCATATGGACATATCTTCATGTATAAGGTGTTAGTTTCATCATGGATATGTCCAACCTATGGACATGTCCTTAGGACCAAATCAACAAAAACCTACTCCTAAGGGAGTACATATGTTTGAAATAAGAGTTTGAGGTCCAAAAAGGTAAAATCTATGTATATTTTTAGAAAAATCTCAAGCTTACAAAAAATTCCAACAAGCACCACTTTATTTTTTTAGCTTGCTCATTGACACTTTTTATTTATTTATTATATTATAAGTCAAATTATATTCTATTTAGTTCTTGACTTCTTTATCATCCCTTCTAACTTCAAAAAAACTACAAAAAATTAACTTTCAACTTCACTTTAGCAAGCCTTCAGTAACCACCAACTTGATGGGTGGGATGAGGTGCCTAGTACCTTCCTTGTCTCACAACCTAACCTCCTTACCTATGATCTCTAATGCTTAGCTTAGTTTTGGGTCACCAAAATTTTCAAAAAATAGATTTCAAAACTAACTTTATGGGGTCCATTCACATCTCAACTTTTTGAATGGTGGCAACGCTTATACCCATGTAGATTGAGGTTTAAAATCTTAAACCCTCACTACCATATCTACAACTTGGTGATTCTGCTAAGGGTTCAAACCAGCTTTTCTTGGTTATGTGTGAAGATTAAAAACAACCCAACTCATTGTTTTGTTTTTCCCTTTGTTTCTTTCTTTGTAGGAATGCTTATAACTCGAAATGAATGGGCCCATTAAGTTTATTTGTGAACATTTTTTTGATTGTCATATCTCTATTGTAATAGCATAAGCACAAGCGAACATAGTCCATTGCACAAAGCACCCTACCTGAATAAAAGTTAGCCACCGAATGCAAGTAACCTCAAGCATCAAAGTCGGTCACTTTTGTATATGGAGCCAAAATCCTCCTCCTTCCCATTATCCTCTGAAATGCTTACTTTGGTTTGCATGAAAATTTGAAGGTGAATAACCTTTTTATCCAACCTATAGCTCTCATGCATAGTCGTGCATGAAAGTGCCCTCGATCCACGGGTTGTGAATCTATTTTTTTGGGTGTTTAGGAGTTGTCACTTAGTTTTATGGTCTAGGAACTGAATTATGACTCTAAACAGATAAATAACACTAATCTACGAAAAAGAAACTACAGGTCCGGGGATCATGTTATGAGATTGGAAGGTGTTATGCACCAATCCCGCCTAGCAAATGCCAGTCTCTACTATTTTCAAAAATTACATTACTAAAAAAAATGACCTAAACAATAAAATATATAAAAAATTTACCTGAATGATTGTGACGGTCGATTCCCTCAGTACTGATTGAATGTGTTCCTCGTATGAGTTGTTCTACTTTTTCTCTGTCACTAGATCCGCTTCCGATCTTCAAGATGAGGTATTCTCCTCTTAGATATGAGTATTTTCTAATATTTTTAGGTGTTTTGAGGATTTCTAGGTGTTTTTAGAGGGTTTCTTGATGTTTTTTGAGGAAAAATTGGGGTTTGAATGTTTAATAGGGACTTGGGACTTCAAATTTAGGGTTTTGGAAAGGTTGGAGAGAGTTATTGGCCTCTCTTTCCTAGGATTTCTCTTGACTTGCGAAATTGGATTGTCTGACTCATTTTTATAAAGTTTTTTGGAAGTCTTTTAGTTTGACTAAGTCTCTTTAAGATAAGGATGATTAGGGTTTCCATTCTTATGTACAATAAAAGAATATTTTTTTAGTTTTTTTGGAGAACCCCTCTGATTATATTTTTAATTCTATGAGACTCCAAATGGAGAGGCCTTTTAATAAATATCAGGTGGGCCCCACTTGAATAAGTGAGCCACCACATAAAATTTGGCCCGTGGACTTAATTAATTGATTTATTGGTTTAAAATTTTAAATTTAATTTATTAAGATTTCACTTTAGGTTCATTAATATCTTAATTATTAATTTTAAAATTTTAAATTTTTAGGGTTAGAAAATTACTGTGCGTTCGAAGAGGGTATTTGTGTTTCGAAGTCATTTTTTGATATTTTGGGATGTTTTAAAATCAATTTTTCATAGGGAATTCAATGGGAGTATCGATTTGTGTTATTTATGAATTTTTCGACATGAAATGATCGTGGACCCTATGAGAGGTATTTTCATAATTTTGTCAAATTTGATGAAAATTGGTGAAATGATTTATTTGATTTTATATCATTATTTTATGCGTTTACAAGGGTTTGTAGGTTTTAGGAATGTCTTGATGTTAGGGGTATTTTGATAATTTAGTCATTTTTTTAGTGATTTTTCTCGTAAAACTTCTTCTGTTTGAAGAATGATTATTTCTATATTTTTAGGTCACATTTTCCTAACATAGTAAAGTTTCTAAAGTTTTGTTTGCTTGAGATACCCCATCTGAATTTTTGAAACATATCTAGTAACAAATAAAAAACATTGAAATATTCATCCATCATTGGGAACCGTCACAATCGTGTTGACGAGTTGATTAATGAAGCGAGTGCGAAAATGGGGTATCTACAGTGTGGTTCTAGAGTGTAGGACACAAAAATAAAAAATTAGTGAGTGTGTTTACTCTTCCAAAAGTTTGTAAGTTGAGACAGTCCTTGAAGGCTATAATGTGATCGAGTGGGTGCATAATATTAGATAATGAAACCCATCCTTTTGTAGGGGATTGGTTCTTTTCTTTTCTCTTATTCAATTCTTATCCAAGTGTCATTAAGATCCCAAAATTGGTCTCCAAGAGGAAATTTCATAAAGTTCAAGCAAGTCTTAAAAACCAAACGTAGGGTGTTATTTATTTGCTTCAAAAAAATTATTTTTGGCCATTAATAACCCACAACCCAAACAAATTTTGCTTAGGCCATTACTTGCCCATGGCCAGGGTACAATTTACCCTAGACCACTAGTAACCCACGAGCCAAGGCCTTTTTTGCCCAAACCATTAGTATCCCACGGCTTCAAGTTTCTCTAGAGAGGAACTCTTAGTGGTCCATGGCTCAAGCAGTTTCTTTGAGAGTCCTTTGATGACCCATTGTTCAATAGTTTTTCCTCGCTCTTTTCCAACTCTTGTAGTGGGCAACTCCAAGGCCTTCAGTAGTTTTGTTGCTTTCTCTAACTATTATCCTGCTTAATTCTAGGATTCAAATTCAAACCAAGATCCAAAGAAAAACCCATAAGCTTAGGTGCGGTTATTCCCTCAAGACTATCCAAATCCATAGGTTTAGGTGTGCACATCTCAAGTTTTTCTAAATGTGGCTATCCCAAATGCATTTCAAGCCAAAGGTCTACATGTGATCCTCCAAGGTTATCCAAATTACAATATCTCTTGCCTATGTGTTCATCCGATCAATTCTCACATGCATCAACAGAATTTAGGAAGGTTTTAAAGTGATTTAGGAACCCTACTTTTGTATTCTTCAAATCTACTTCTAAACTTTTAGCGTTTTCCAATTCTAAGTGCCATTCTCTAGACTTGAATGTTGGTTTTCCCAAGTATTGTCAAATCCATAGGTTTAAGTGTTGTTTCTTTCCTCAATCTCCCAAAAAATTGATCAATCAAGCTCTTAGGCAAAATTATTGATGGTTGCCTAGATATTTATTAAAAGACTCCTCCATAAAAGGGGGTTCTCCAAAAAAAATAATTAAAGTCAATCAAGTAAAACTAAAGTCTATCTTAAAGTCAATCAAGTAAGACTAAAGTCAAAAAATTAAAGTCAATCAAGTAAGACTAAAGTCAAAATCTTAAAGTCAAAACCCTAATTAAAACCCTAATCAAGTCAATCTCATAAGACTAAAGTTAAAACCCTAAAGGAAACCTAATTAAACACTAACTCTACCCAAAAAAGTTTATAAATAGGAGCCTCCACACCCTATTTTCGTATGAGAAAAAGAAAAGTAGGTCAAAAAGCTTCCCTACCTCCCATAAACCTTGATTTTGAAGTCCCAACTCCTTACCTAACACCCATACCCCAACTTTAGCTCAAAAAACACCTAAAAACCCTTTCAAAACACCCTAGAAATCGATAAAAAATTAAAAAAATTCATAAGAAGATACTTTTTTTGAAAATCCGAGACGAATCCGATGACAGAACGAAACGAGGAGTGTTGTATGAAGAACTATTCTACCAAATCTAAGGGAAAATATCGTTGTCTTCGTAAAGGTAAAAATTTTAAAAAAAATTTACTGATTAGGTCTTTTTAGCAATGTAATTCTATTTGGGAATTAGTATAGACCGACGTTTACCGGGCAGAGTTGGTACCTAACACCTTCCAACCCCATAACGTAATCCCCGGACCCGTATTTTCTTTCGTAGATTAGTATTATTTACCTTTTAGAGTCAATATTCGGTTCCTAGATCGTAATAACTAGGTGGCGACTCCCAAACCTCAAAGGTCAAAAGTGGATCCACGCATCCCGCGGATCGAGGGCACTTTCAGTGACTACTCCACTAAGGACTATTAAGGATCAGACTTGAAAGACCCCAAGTATGGGAACATTGCCAAGATGACCTAGTTTTTTTTATTATTTAGTTCGATTTATTTTTTTTATTTATTTATTTATTTATTTATTTATTTATTTTTGCGGTTTGATTGTGGATGATTTTGGATATTGTATTTTTGTCCAATTAAGGATCATTTTTTTATGACCCCTAAATTATGAAAGATTCAAATTGACATATGAAAATGATGGAATGATGAAGGTTGGGATAGCAATGTTAAAACGTTTTTACAGAACATTCTAGTTAGAATTAAGTCTGGGCACTTTTAATAAAACGTAGATCTCATCGAGTAGATTAATTTAGAACCTAAGTTCACTCAATTTCGTTATCGGAAGCCTTGGATATCATCGATGCAAGTTCGGATTAATCTGTAAATCTGGAATTGTTGCTGAATGAAGGTTGGGACAACAATGTTAAAACATTTTTATAGAACATTCTATTGAGAATTAAGTCTGGGCACCTATTAATAAAACGTAGATCTCATCGAGTATATTAATTAAGAACCTGAGTTCACTCAATTTCGTTATCGAGAGCCTTAGATATCATCGATACAAGTTCGGATTGTATTTTGTAAATCTTGAATTGTTGCTGAATGAAGGTTGGGATAGCAATGTTAAAACGTTTTTACAGAATATTTTAGTGAGAATTAAGTCTGGGCACCTATTAATAAAACATAGATCTCATCGAGTAGATTAATTTAGAACCTGAGTTCACTCAATTTCATTATCGGGAGCCTTAGATATCATCGATTCAAGTTCAGATTGTATTTTCCTAATTCACAAAAAATCTGAATTTATCTAGTGTTAGCACAGTTAATGTTCCTGATTTATTTTGTGAGAGCGAGCACATTTGGCACTAGGATCTTCTTCTTTGATTTTCTTTTGGGATGTGTTTCTAATTTTTTTTATAATTTAAAAAAAAAAAATTCATCGCTCCTTATCTCAACAATTATCATTCTATTATCAATGTAACATCTATTTGAATCTCGATTTATTTTGGATCACCCAAAAGTGATCATTGATTGGACCTTAAAAATTATAAAAATTATGCCTATTGCAATGTTTGGGTTTGATCAATTATTCTATGCCATGCTCATTAATTGATTTGCCATTGATCTCGATCAGATATATAGTTGATGTACTTATTGGTGATCTTAATGATGTTATTGGATTGGTATTTATTTTGGCAAATATTCATATGGTATCAATGTGTAATGGTATGATCAGGCCTATGGGCCCATTTGTTTAAAAAGGCCCCGGGCACAGCCCATCCTGTTTTGCACACACCACATGCACATTTACTGTTTTGCACACTTGTATGTCCCAATATAGCTAATGTGGCACTCGTGAGTGGTCTGGTCTCTTAAAAAATGCGACGTCATTCATGAAAATCACAACTCCAGTCACGTACCTTAGGGTATATTAAACTGGGGCATCAGTACCATCTGATCAGGTGACTCTAAAAGGTATATCAATGCACCTAGGCTGGAGCGACCTGAGCCTTTGACCTATTGTAAGCTGTACAATCACATGTCCCGTTTACCAACGTAGTACTAGTACGTGGTCGATCCCCTCGTGGGATGCCAAACCATTTATGAAAGCTACAACTCTTGATTCGTATCTATAGGTATATCAAAGATGATCCAAGTACATCAATTGCACTTCTTGGTCAAAACTAGTGCCTAAGCAAGATCCTACTCCGTTGTATTATGGTACTAGGAGGATAGACTACGTCTGTTCTAGAAAAGAGGTGATTTAAGAGTACCTTTGCTCAAGCATCGCGTGCCACCTCTAATCTGGAGATTAAACTGGCTGCTTTTGGCTTCAGAGAAGTGAGTTGAAGTTTTAGATTATCACCTATATGGTATATCAAACCAAGTCACCACGTACCGTCTGATTGAATACGCTCGAGAGGTATATAGGTGTACTAGGGCAAGGGTGGCCAGATTAAAATGCATTGCATGTAGTAAGCTTAGAGTCTATAAACCTCCCATGTAGGTCACGACTCTAACTTATCGTGAGTGTTCTCAGGTTTTTTATTGAATGGGACTATGTGAATGATGAATGAATGAGAATGATGAGATCAGAATATATATAAATGATGAGATCAGAATGTATGGTCGTCCTCAATGATCAAAAATTTTGTTTAACCTAATGGGTGCACCGACCAAATAAAGAATCCATTTTCAGCAATAATTCATTATGACCTAGTCCATCACGATCCAACAATCATGATGGGCCGGGCCATTTAAATCAAAAGGGAAATCAAAGTTTTTTTTCTAAATTCGGGTTTCAACTCATTTCAAAAGAAGAAAAATGTTTTTCCCAAAAGAAAAGAAAATGATTTTTACAAAAGATCTATTTTTTGCATGGATCTTGAAAATTTTCTAAAATATATTTTTCGAAAAAATTGATTGCAAAAAATAATCTGATTTGTGAAGGTTTTTTATTTTTAAGAGTGCAACAAAATTATTTTCCTTCTGAATAATTATTACATGAATGAATTGTTTAATGGATTGATGCACAGAATTCAAAAAAATCTCAGGGTTCATTTAAAATGTTATCAAGGGGGTAATACTGAAATTGATTAAATTCACCTTTCATATGGTTTAAGGATTATCATTGTACCTAAGCTCAATCGTTCATCGTCTAACTAGGCTTTTAAGAGCAGTCGGTTAGAACAAACGTCAGTACCAAGTCAACAGTTATAAATAGCCTCAGAATTTTTTAATATCATCCAGTTGTTCCCTGAAGATCACCGTGCCTCAATTCTGTTAGTTGTAGGCAATGTCTCAGTCTTCAGTCCTAATCAAGCTCGTTGTGGGTAGTTGTCTTGATTTCATGAGTTATTTGAGTTAGCTCGAGTTCAATTTTTCAATGTCATGTTTTCTTTAGATCGAGTCTACTCTTTTTCTATTAAGTCAAGCTAATTTGTCAAGTCTATAGAGGTGTTTGTCGTCCCATCTGATTTTGATTGAATAAAAGAAATTCTTGAATACCTCGAGTGCATTAACGAATTAACTAATAATCTGATAGATTTCTCTCCTGAATAAGAAGATAAAAGTAGGGCTCAACTTTTAATCAAGAAAGCAAAGGTCATTGACCTCGGAACAAAAAATAATTCCTAAAGAGATTCAAATAGAAACCATCATATCCCTAGAGGAACACAAGGAGATAATGAATTTTCTCAAAAATTTCAAAAGACTTGTTCGTGTGGGCCTATAAGGATATGTTAGGTGCAAGCTTGGGTGTTGTCTGACATGGATTATATACTGGCTTGATAAAATGAGATCAAGGAAGATGTTACAAAATGTATCAGTGCTACATTTCTCAAAATGGTAGAGCTCCCAGAATAGATTACCATTCTCAGACTAATGAAATAGTTGAAGCGGTATTGATCTTTGATAATGGGTCGTACATCAAAGCTTAAGTTGTTACTCTATGTTCAAAGTTCAGGATCCGGCATCACAAATCATCTCCCTACATTTTCAAACTAATGGAAAGGTTGAAGTAGCCAATAAAAAATCTCAAAACAATCATCAAGACAATGCGTCAATCACACCAGGATTAGTTAGAGAAGTTACCATTCACACTACAGGGGTACAGAAACGGTCCTACCAATTAAAAGGGAAATTTCATATCTCAAGGTTTTGATAGAAAGTCAATTACTAGAAATAGACTAGGCTCATCATTGGGTGCGAAGAGCTAAACTTGATTGAAGAAAAATAACCTACAAGTTTTATACCATGTGCAAACTTATCAAAAAAGAATCGTTCGCACGTTTGACAAGAAGGTTAAAATTCACCATTTACAAGCCAAGGATTTAACCATCAGACTTCAGAGAAAATTAAGCACTCCTCCTTGATTATGGGAAGAAGTCTCAACCCAGTTTGAGAGATTAAGTCATTAAGGAAATATGTCTGGAAAAACCGTTAGACTTCAAGATCATGATGGAATTAAACTACCAAAATCAACCAACCTTGACCAAATCCAGCGGTACTACATTTAAGGAGGCCATCTTTGGTCGAATCAATTCTCTTATTACCCAGTTCAATATATCTATTCTCAAGCCCTTTGCAACCTTTAAAAAAATATTATTTTCTTTCTCAGCCCGATTACCTAACTTAAAGAAGGGAAAAATTCGAACTACGTTTTGGTCTGATCCCAAAATTCTGGGGTACGTAGGCAACCTGAGAAGTTACTTCAGGCCCGACCACATCAAAATAAAAAAAATAGATTCCCCGACAGAAAAAATCTATAAAAAAAATTCAAAAGAAAAAGAAATATTGTCAGAGTGGGGAAGAAAATTCAAGAAAAAAGAAAATAATTTAAAAGGAAATGCCACACAAGGGACATTTCGATTTTTGAGCCTCAAGATTCTTTTCTTTTTATACCCAGTCCTAAGCATACCCATGAAAGTCCTCCTAAGTACCGTGCGAAAAAGTCAAGGAAGGTAGTAAAGCTTGATCAAGCAGTAACTCTCCAGAAGTGCAAAATGGAAGAAAAAGAAAAATGATGCCTGCTAGGTTGAAAATCCAAAAGGGCAACTTAGGCAAAAATTAAGACAAGCTCGCAAGGTTAAAAATCTGAAAGGACGACCTTGACAACAATCAGAGCAAAGAAAAGAGAAAAAGTTGTAAGCTCGCTAGATCGAAAACCTAAAAAGGCAATCTAGGCAAAAGCTAGAGCATGCTTGTTAGATTGAAAACCTGAAAAGGCAATCTAGGCAAAACTTGGAGCAACCAATAAAAGAAAATCTTTGTTGAGTTGAGAAGCTGAAAAAATGATCCAAGCCAAAACTTCAGAAGGCCGAATGATCAAGTTTCAATATCCAGTTTGAATCAAATATAGACTCAGTGGATGCAAGTATCTCGTTTATGATTGAGCTGAAGAGTTTCATGTCCCTAAGCGAACCAACGGGGAGAAAGAACAAATTTTATTATGAATTTCATAAAGAAATATTTTGTTCCAATTTCTTTGAGCCTGAATCAAAATCTTCAATATAAAAAGTCAAAATTAAAAGTTAAACCTTTATTGCGTTTGCGGTAATTAAGGATTTCAAATTTTCATAACAAGGGCACTTCATTTTTCTAAAGAGTACAGTTTTCCCCCTTACACTAGGGGCATTTGTTTTCAAATTATGTTCAATTATCCCCAGTGTAATATTCCCTGTCAAACTAGGGGTATTTTGGTTCTGAAGCCTGGTCAATTTCAACCCCAAAGGATAAGGTTAACTTTGAATTAATGGTTACCCTCTTGATAGTAATTTTGAAAACTCCTCAGATTCAAAGAGAGTTAAAATGTTTACCGGACCTTCATAGAATTCAATTTTTTATTTAAAAAAAAATCAAATGCGAGGTTAATCCCCTGTTTGTTCCCTTAAAGCTTAATTCATTACTCTTTCACTCAGAGTAGGTAGAGTAAAACTTTCCAAAAAAAAAAAAATTAGTTCATTACCCTTTCACTCCAAATAAGTATAGTAGAACTTCCCAAAAAAATTAGTTCATTACTCTTTCACTCCGAATAGGTAGAGTAGAACTTCTCAAAAAAATTAGTTCGTTACTCTTTCACCCCAAGTAGGTACAGTAAGACTCCCAAAAAAATTAGTTCATTACTCTTTCACTCCGAGTAGGTAGAGTAGAACTTCTATAAAAAAAAATTAGTTCATTACTCTTTCACTCCGAGTAGGTAGAGTAGAACTTCTAAAAAAAAAATTAGTTCATTACTCTTTCACTCCGAGTAGGTAGAGTAGAACTTCTAAAAAAAAAATTAGTAGAATAGAACTTCCCAAAATAATTAGTTCATTACTCTTTCACTCCGAGTAGGTAGAGTAGGACTCCCAAAACAATTAGTTCATTACTCTTTCACTTCGAGTAGGTAGAGTAGAACTTCCCAAAAGGCTTAGTTCATTACTCTTTCACCCTGAGCAGGAAGAGTAGAATTTCCCAAAAAAAAAAAATTAGTTCATTACTCTTTCACTCCGAGTAAGTAGAGAAGGACTCCCAAAAAAATTAGTTCATTACTCTTTCACCCTGAGTAGGTAGAGTAGGACTCCCAAAAAAATTAGTTCATTACTCTTTCACTCCGAGTAGGTAAAGTAGAACTTCCCTAAAAAAAATTAGTTGATTACTCTTTCACCCTAAGCAAGTAGAGTAGGACTCTCAAAAAAATTAGTTCATTACTCTTTCACTCCGAGTAGGTAGAGTAGAACTTCCCAAAAAAAATTAGTTCATTACTCTTTCACTCCGAGTTGGTAGAGTAGAACTTCCCAAAAAAAATTAGTTCATTAGTCTTTCACCCTGGGCAGGTAGAGTAGGACTCCCAAAAAGCTTAGTTCATTACTTTTTCACTCCGAGTAAGTAAAGTAAAACTTCTCAAAAAAAAAATTAGTTCATTACTCTTTCACTCTCAGTAAGTAGAGTAGAACTTCCCAAAAATATTAGTTCATTACTCTTTCACTCCGAGTAGGTAGAGTAGGACCCCTGTAGACACCTCATTTTTGCACTCGCCTGATTAATCAACTCGTCAACACGATCGCAATGATTCCCAATGATGGATGTTTATTTCATTGCTTTATTTTGTTACCAGAAATGTTTTAGAAATCCGGATGAGGTATCTCGAACTGATAAAGCTGTAGAAACCACGCTACGCTAGGAAAATACGATCCCAGAAACATAGAAATCATCATCTTGCAAATCAAAGAAGCTTCACGATAAAAATCACTAAAAATTGGTCAAATTATCAAAATATCCCTAATATCAAAACAACCCTAGAGCCTATGTTAAGATTAGAAAAACACATTCAAACACATAAAATAATAAATCGAAACCAAATAAATCATTTCGCCAATTTTCACAGAATTTGACAATATTATGAAAATGCCCCTCATAAAGTTCACAACCATTTCACACAAAAAATTTCATAAATGATACAAACTAATATTTCCATTGAATTCCTTACGAAAAATCGATTCTAAAACATCCTAGAACATTAAAAACCGACTTAAAACGTGTAAAGTCCTCTCCGGGGGTAAAACGATAATTTCACAATTTTCATAATTAAAAATTTCGAAATTAATAAATAAAACATTAAATAATTAAAGTGAAATATTAATGAAATTAATTTAAAATTTTGAATTAAAAAAATCGATCAATCGGACTCTTATGAAAAATTGTTGAGGGTTCGTGAGATATTTCTTTAAGGACCCCTCCATTTGGGGGTCCAAAGAATTAAAAAATATAATAGAGGAGGGTTCTCCAAAAAATTGAAGTCAATCTAGCAAGACTAAGGTCAAGGTATTAAAAGTCAATCAATTAAGACTAAAGTCAAAATTAAAGTCAATTAATTAAAACCAAAGTCAAAATATTAAAAGTCAATTAATTAAAACTAAAGTCAAAAATTTAAAGTCAATCAAATAAGACCAAAAGTCAAAAACCTAATAGATTTCTAATTAAATAATAACTCCATCTAATAGAGTTCTAACTAAAAATAATTCTACCTAAAACAATTCTAATTAAAATACAATTCTACCTAAAACTATTCTAACTAAAATACAACTCTAATTAAAAGAACTCTAATCAAACACTAATTCTATCTAAATCAACTCCTAAAAAAATCTATAAATAGAGGTCCTCACACCCTATTTTCGTATCAAGTCATAAATCCTAGGAGAAATAGGTCTAGAAGCCCCCCTAGCCTCCCATAAACCTTAGTTTTGGAGCCCCAACTCCTTACCTAACATCCTTTCTTCGATTTTAGCCTAAAAAACACCTAAAAGCCCTTCAAAAACACCCCAAAATCCATAACAAACTCGAAGAATTCAGATCAAAGGAAAAAAGAGATACCTTACCTCAGAGATCGGAAATCAAATCTGGAGACAGAACGAAGCAAGAAGTACGGTACAAGGAGCAACTTTTGTCGGATCTGAGGGAACAAAGTCTTTGCTATCGAAAAGGTATAACTTTTTATTTTTATTTTTTTATTTATTTTATTATTATCTAGGTTTTTTTTTAGCAATGTAACTTATTTGGGAAAATTAGTAGAGATCGATTTTGGCCGGGCGGGGTTGGTGCCTAACACCTTCCAACCCCGTAACATGATCCCCGAATTTAATTTTTTTCTGTTCTAGATCAGTCCTTTATCTATTTAGAGTCATTAATCGGTTCCTAGACCGTAATAACTAGATGGCGACTCCCAAACCTCAAGGGTCAAAAGCGGATCCGCGTACCCCGCGGATCGAGGGCGCTTTCAGTAGCGACTCCACTGGGGACCATTGAGGATCAGACTTGAAAAATCTCAAGTATGAGAGCATTGTCAGGATGACCTAGTTTTTTTTTTATTATTTAGTTTGATTTATTTATTTATTTGTTTTTTTTTTGTGGCTTGATTGTGGATGATTTTGGGTATTGTACTTTTATCCAATTAAGGGTCACTTTTTGATGACCCTAAATAATGAGAGGTTCAAATTGACATATGATGATGAAGGTTGGGATAGCAGTGTTAAAATATTTTTACAAAATATTCTGGTGAGAATTAAGTCTAGGAACCTCTTAATAAAATGTAAATCCCATCGAGTAGATAAATTTAGAACCTGAATTCACTCGATTTCGTTATCGAGAGCCTTGGATATTATTGATGCAAGTTCAATATGTAAATCTGGAATTGTTGCTGAATGAAGGTTGGGACAGCAATGTTAAAATGCTTTTACAGAATATTCTAGTCAGAATTAGGTCTGGGCACCTATTAATAAAACGTAGATCCCATCGAGTAGATTAATTTAGAGTCTGAATTCATTCAATTTCGTTATCGGGAGCCTTAGATATCATCGATACAAGTTCAATATGTAAATCTGGAATTGTTGCTGAATGAAGGTTGGGACAGCAATGTTAAAACGTTTTTACAGAACATTCTAGTCAGAATTAGTTCTGGGCACCTCTTAATAAAAAGTAGCTCTCATCGAGTAGATTAATTTAGAGTCTGAATTCATTCGATTTCATTATCGGGAGCCTTACATATCATCGATACAAGTTCAGATTTTTTTTTTCTAATTCATAGAAAATCTGAATTTATCTAGTGTTAACACAGTTAATGTTCCGGAGAGCGAGCTCATTTGGCACTAGGATCTTTCTCTTTGATTTTCTTTTGGGATGTGTTTCTAATTTTTTTTTTTAAAAGAGGGTTCATCGCTTCTCATCTCAACAATTATCATTCTATCATCAATGTAACATCTATTAAAATCTCGATTTATTTTGGGCCATCCGAAATAACCCTTGATTGGAATACATAAGGAAATAATGTTGGATTAAATGCTTGCTTCTAACATGGATATATGCTTGATATGCTCATCTTTAATCATGTGATTTGAATGGTTTTGATCTTGATTAAGTATTCATGTGATTGGGATAATGTTTATTTCGATTAAATATTCATGCAACTCATGTTATAATGATTGGATTGATTGGGTCCATGGGCTCATTTTGTTTGAAAAAGGCCCTGGGCACACCCCACCTTGCTTTGCACACACCACATGCACGTTTACTGTTTTACCCACTTACACGTCCCATATAGCTAACGTGGTACTAGTACGTGGCCCGATCTCTTCGGAGATGTGACGTCATTCATGAAAACCACAACTCCAGTCACGTACCTTAGAGTATATCAAATTGGGGCATCAATACCATCTGATCAGGTGATTCTGAGAAGTATATTGATGCACCCAGGCTGGAACAACCTGAGCCTTTGACCTATTGTAAGCCACACAGTCACATGTCCCGATTACCAACGTAGTACTAGTACGTGGTCGGTCCCCTCGTGGGATGCCAAACCATTTATGAAAGTAACAACTCTTGACTCGTATCCATAGGTACGTAAAAGATAATCTAAGTATATCAATTGCACTTCTTGGTCAAAACCGGTGCCTAAGCGAGATCTTGCCCCGCTGTACCCTACTATACGAGGGGGATAGACTACGTCTATTCTAGACGAGAGGTATTTAAGTGGGCCCTTGCTCAACATTGTGCGCCACCTCTCAACTGGAGATCAAACTGGCTATTTTTGACTTCAGAGAAGTGAGTTGAGATTTTAGATTATCACCTATACGATATATCAAATCAAGTCACCACGTATCGAAAGGTATATAGGTGTGCTTGGGCAAGGGTGGCCAGATAAAAATGCATTGCACGTAGTAAGCTTAGAGTCTAGAAACATTCCCTGTAGGTCACGACTCAAACTTGTCATGGGTGTTCCCGGGTTGTTTATTGAATAGAACCTTTTGATTGATGAATATATGCAAATGATGAGATCAGAGTGTACGATTGTCCTCAAGGATCAAAAATGTTATTTTTGAAAATTAAAATGGGTGCACCGACCCAGTAAAGAATCCATTCTTTGACCCAGTTCATCCAGATGCAACAATCATGGTGGGTCGGGCCATTTAAATTGAAATAGAAATCAAGTTTTCAAAGAAGAAATATGGTTTACAAAGGAAAAGTATTTTCTAGAAAAAGTGTTTTCCAAAAGAAGTGTTCTTTAAAAAAATGTTTTCTAGAAAAAGTGTTGTTCTCTAGAAAAAATGTTTTCTAAGAAAAAGTGTTTTCTATAAGAACAAGATTTTCCATGAGAAAATGCTTTACAAATAAAAAACTATTTTTCAGAGAAAAAAATATTTTTCAAAAGAAAAGAAAATGAAGGAAAAATGATTTACAAAAGATCTATTTTTGCATGGAAAATTTTTGAAATATGTTTTTTACCAAAAATCTATTTTTTGCATAGACCTTTTAAAATTATCAAAATATGTTTTTCTAAAAAGAAAATGATTGTAAAAAATAATCAGAATTATGAAAATTGTTATTCAATAAAAACATTATTTTCAAGGGTGCAATGAAATTATTTTCCTTCTGAATAATCATTGAATGGATGAATTGTTTAATGGATTGGTGCACAAAATTCAATAAAATTTCAGGGTTCATTTAAAATGTTATCAAGGGGGTGACACTGAAATTGGTTAAATTCACCTTCAAAGAGGTTTAAGGGTTTATCATTGTATCTTAGCTCAATCGTCCATCGTCTAGCTAGGGTTGTAAATCCGGTCAGTTAGAGTAAACGTCAATATCAAGTCAACAGTCAGAAATAACCTCAAAATTTCTCAACATCGTCCAGTTGTTGTTTGAAGATCATAGTGTTTCAATCCTACCGGTTGTAAGCAATATCTCGATCTTCAGCCCTAATCAAACTCGTATGGGTAATTGTCTTGAGTTTTCATGAGTCATTTGGGTTAGCTCGAGTCCTTTTTTCCAATAAGGTCATGTCTTCTTTAGATTGAGTCTACTATTTCCTATTGAGTCAAGTTAGTTCATCGAGTCTATAGAGGTGTCTGTTGCCCATCTGAAATTGATTGGAAAAAGGAAATTTCTGAATACCTCGAGCGCATTAACGAATTAACTACTAATCTGGCTTCAATGATAGAATTCTTTCCTGAGCAAGAAGATAAGAGTCAGGTTCAACGTTTAATCGAGAAAACAAAGGTCATTGACCTCGGAACAGAAAATAATTCCTAAAGAGATTCAAGTAGAAACCATCCTATCCCTAGAGGAACACGAATGAATAATGAATTTACTCAGAAATTTCAAAAGACTTGTTCACATGATCATATGAGGGTATGCTAGGTACAAGCTTGGGTGTTGTTCAACATGGAATAGATACTCGTCTATATCGATGGAATCAAAGAAGATGTTATAAAATGTATCAGTGCTATCCTCACTACATCTTGAGTTGCAAATCACATATTATCAGTCGATATGGGGATACCTTTTGAACTGATCTCTGATAATGGGTCGTACTTCAAAGCATAAGTCATTATTCTGTGTACAAAGTTCAAGATTCGGCATCGCAGATCATCCCCCTACTGTCCTCAGATTAATGGAGTAGTTGAAGCAGCTCGTAAGAGTTTCAAGATAATCATCAAGAAAATGTGTTAATCACACCGAGATTAGTTAGAAAAACTACCATTCACACTAGGGGCACATCATACTTCAATGCAGTCCTCCATTGGAGTTATTCCTTACTCTCTAGTATATGATATGGAAGCAGTCTTGCTAGTTAAAATGGAAATCCTGTATTTCAAGGTCTTGATGGAAAGTCAATTGCTAGAAACAGACTAGACTCGTCATTGGGTACAAAGAGCTAAACTTGATTGAAGAAAAACAACTTTGGGTGCAAGCTTATCAAAGAAGAGTCGCCTGCGCATTTGACAAAAAGATCAAGGCCCGTCACTTACAAGTCAGGGATTTAGTACTCAAAGAGAATCGAGCACCTATTTTTGACCCCAGAGGGTAGTTCAAACCAAATTAGAGAGGTCTGTTCTTCGTCAAGGAAATATTACCAGGAAAAGCTATCAGACTTCAAGATCATGATGGAATCGAATTACCAGAACCAACCAACCTTGACCAAATCAAACGGTACTACATTTAAAGAGGCCATCTTTGGCCGAATCAATCCTCATATTATCCAGTTACCTAGTTCAACATATCCCTTCTCAACCTCTTTACAGCCTTTTCAAAAAGAAAAATTATGCCTTTTTCTTTCTCAGCCCGATCACCTAACCTAGGGGAGGGAAAATTCGAACTACGTTTTGGTCTGATCTCAAAATTCTGGGGTACGTAGGCAACCTGAGAAGTTACTTCAGGCCCGACCACATCAAAATAAAAAAAAATCTATTTCCCCACACAATAAATTCAAAAGAAAAAGAAATCCAAAATGGGGAAGGAAATTTAAGAAAAAAGAAAATAATTTAAAAGGAAATGCCACACAAGGGGCATTTGGGTTTTTGAGCCTCAAAATTCCTTTCTTTTTATACCCAGTCCTAAGCTTACCTATAAAAGTCCTCCTAAGTACTGTACGAAAAGTCAAGGAAGATAGCAAAGCATGATTAGACAGTAGTTCTAGAAGTTCATAGGAGAAGAAGATAAAAAAAAATTATGAAGCCTGCTAAGTTGAAAACCCGAAAAGGGCGATTAGACCAAAATTAAGGTAAGCTCGCAAAGTTGAAAATCTGAAAGGAGAACTTTGGCAACAATCAGAGCACAGAAAAAAAAAAAAGCTCGCTAGATAGAAAACCTGAAAAGGCGATCTAGGCAAAAGTTAGAGCAAGCTCGATAGATTGAAAACCTGAAAAGGCGATCTAGGCAAAAGTTAGAGCAACAAAGAAAAATAGAAAATCCCAAGCTGAGAGTAGTCCGAGCTGAAACATCAGAAGTCCGAATAATCAAGTTCAATACTTAGCTTAAACCAGGCATAGACTCAGAAGCCACAAGTATCTTGTCTACGATCGATCTGAAAATGATTGCTTCCCCGAGTGAACCAATAGAGAGAAGGGTGAATTCTATGATGAGTCTCAAAAGGAAATATTTTGTTATCTTGAGCCTAACTCAAAACCTTCAATAAAATTAATCAAAATTAAAAGTTGAGTCTTTATTGTGCTTGTAGTAATCAAATATTTCAAACCTTCATACAAGGGGCATTTTCCTTCTTCTTTAATGTAATTTTTTCCCCTTTATACTAGGGGTATTTTTTTTATTTTTTGCATGATGTGTTCAATTATCTTCAATGCCACGTTCATTGTCAAACTAGGGGTATTTTATTTTTGAGCGATGTTAATCCTAAAAGATGATGAGAACTCCAAATTTAAGGTTACCCTCTTGATAACAGTTTTTCAAAAAAAAAAAAAAACCCTTGAGGTTCAAAAGAAATAAAAACTCAGGTTTTAAATTCATGAAACTCTTTTGAGGTTCAAACAAAAGCACTTCGGATCTCACATTTGACTCATTAGGAAATATGGCATTTCCAGTTTCTTTTTCAGATCCAATCATTCTTGGATTCGATCATTTCTCTTCCAGATTCATTATCTTCCAGATTTATTCGTTCTCCGATTCATTCTAATCAGTCTTCTCCAAATCCATTCTTTCTTTCCCAAAATTCCTTCATTCCTCTGCCAGTTTTGCTCAGTTACCGCCAAGGGTTATCTTGGATTTTGTTCAGTTGCCGCCAAGGGTTATCTTGGATTTTGCTCAGATGCCGCCAAGGATTATCTTGGATTTTGCTCAGTTGCCGCAAAGGGTTATCTTGGATTTTGCTCAGTTGCCGCCAAGGGTTATCTTGAATTTTGCTCAGTTGCCGCCAAGGGTTATCTTGGATTTTGCTCAGATGCTACCAAGGGCTATTTTGGATTTTGCTCAGTTACCGCCGAGGGTTTTCTCAGAATTATGATCAGTTTATGCTCAATTTATGCTCAAATTATGCTCAATCTATGCTCAGTTTATGTCTACTTTATATTCACTTTGTGCTTAGATTTTACTCAAATTTATCTCAGATTTTAAGTCCACACACTTGCACAGTTGTGACATCAGTCAAGGAGAATTTTCTAAAATTCAAGGATCTGACACTGCCAGTGAGAGCTCTGCTCAAGGACCTGACATTTTTTAGTTCGGGGAGAGCTTTACCCTCAAGGATCCGAACACCTCGACGAATTGACAAATCAGGCTGCAAAATGAACTGTCACTAGCTTTGACATTCGGATATCGCACTATCTACCAAAATAGATTTGCTATCTAGTTTGCTTCAACCCTCTGCCAAAGAGGGGCATCTGTAGACACCACATTTTTGCACTCGCCTGATTAATCAACTCGTCAACACGATCGCAATGATTCCCAATGATGGATGTTTATTCCATTGCTTTATTTTGTTACCAGAAATGTTTCAGAAATCTGGATGAGGTATCTCGAACTGATAAAACTATAGAAACCACGCTACGCTAGGAAAATACGATCCCAGGAACATAGAAATCATCATCTTGCAAACAAAAAGAAGCTTCACGATAAAAATCACTAAAAATTAGCCAAATTATCAAAATACCCCTAATATCAAAACAACCCTAGAGCCTATGTTAAGATTAGGAAAACTCATTCAAACACATAAAATAACAAATCGAAACCAAATAAATCATTTCGCCAATTTTCACAGAATTTGACAAAATTACGAAAATGCCCCTCATAAAGTTCACAACCATTTCACACAAAAAATTTCATAAATGATACAAACTAATATTTCCATTGAATTCCTTATGAAAAATTGATTCTAAAACATCCTAGAACATTAAAAATCGACTTAAAACGTGTAAAGTCCTCTCCGGGGGCAAAACGGTAATTTCACAATTTTCATAATTAAAAATTTCGAAATTATTAAATAAAACATTAAATAATTAAAGTGAAATATTAATGAAATTAATTTAAAATTTTGAATTAAAAAAATCGATCAATCGGACTCTTATGAAAAATTGTTGAGGGTTCGTGAGATATTTCTTTAAGGACCCCTCCATTTGGGGGTCCAAAGAATTAAAAAATATAATAGAGGAGGGTTCTCCAAAAAATTAAAGTCAATCTAGCAAGACTAAGGTCAAGGTATTAAAAGTCAATCAATTAAGACTAAAGTCAAAATTAAAGTCAATTAATTAAAACCAAAGTCAAAATATTAAAAGTCAATTAATTAAAACTAAAGTCAAAAATTTTAAAGTCAATCAAATAAGACCAAAAGTCAAAAACCTAATAGAGTTCTAATTAAATAATAACTCCATCTAATAGAGTTCTAACTAAAAAATAATTCTACCTAAAACAATTCTAATTAAAATATATTTCTACCTAAAACTATTCTAACTAAAATACAACTCTAATTAAAAGAACTCTAATCAAACACTAATTCTATCTAAATCAACTCCTAAAAAAATCTATAAATAGAGGTCCTCACACCCTATTTTCGTATCAAGTCATAAATCTTAGGAGAAATAAGTCTAGAAGTCCCCCCTAGCCTCCTATAAACCTTAGTTTTGGAGCCCCAACTCCTTACCTAACATCCTTTCTTCGATTTTAGCCTAAAAAACACCTAAAAGCCCTTAAAAAACACCCCAAAATCCATAACAAACTCGAAGAATTCAGATCAAAGGAAAAAAGAGATACCTTACCTCGGAGATCGAAAATCAAATCCGGAGACAGAACGAAGCAAGAAGTACGGTACAAGGAGCAACTTTTGTCGGATCTGAGGAAACAAAGTCTTTGCTATCGAAAAGGTATAACTTTTTATTTTATTTTTTTATTTTATTATTATCTAGGTTTTTTTTTAGCAATGTAACTTATTTGAAAAAATTAGTAGAGACCGATTTTGGCCGGGCGGGGTTGGTGCCTAACACTGTAAAACCCCGAATTTTTAATTCGTATCTCGAGGAAAAAGTAAATAGTGAAATTTTAAGAAAATCTTGAAAGTGAGACTTAGGGGTAAAATTTTAGGATGTTTCTGATCATTTTTAATGGAATCTGACCTTACCATTAGATTCAAAATGATCGAAAAACATAGTTTAGCCTATAAGCATGCTCAAATGCGAGTCCGAATATAAAAGTTGCAAAATCCTCGATTACCGGGTCGGACCAGGCTAAAACAGTGATTTTTTGTTAGAGCAATAATTTTTAAAATTCGATCACACCATTGGGTTCATAACGAAAAAATTTTCAACATTGACTATTTATTTGTCATTTTTGGAGATCAAAAAGTTGAATTATCGCCAAAAACGAAAACGACATCAAGTTTATGGGTCACGTCAGGCCAAAAATATAAATTTTTTTATGGAGACATAATTTGTAGAAATTAACTATACCATTAGATCCAGAATGAAAAATTAGGCGAAATAGAGTATTCGTTTGTCAGTTTTGGAGACCGAATGATCAAGTTATCATCGATCAAAACAATTGACAAAATACCGAATTCGTCCCACATTTTATTTAAATAATATTTTAAAAATTTTTTTTTCTCTCATCTCCCCCAACTCGTACACACAGCCGCGCGACAAATAAAAAACGAAAAAAAAAAGAATTTTGTTTTTCCTCCGATTTTTTCACTTCAGATCTCTCGCAAACGGTCCATTTTCGACGATCGCCGCAGAAGAGAAAAAGGTCCGCAGCTACGTTCTCTACAAAACCCACCCAACCTTTCTTCATTTCACTTTCTATTTCACCCGATATCGTCAAAAATCAGCCGTATTTGGATACGGAAATTTCGAAACTTTGACCTCGGATTTCGTCCGTTTCGGGGTCAAATCGCTTTCCGACGCAGAAGGGAGAAACGTCCGCAGCCTCATTCTCTACATAACCCAACCAAGTTCCTTTCGTTTTCTCGCCTTTTTCACCCCGTTTAGTCAAAAATCAGCCATATTTTTATACGAAGATTTTCGTAACTTCGACCTCGGTTTTCATCGATTTCGGGGTCAAACCGTCTTTCGCCGTAGAAGGGAGAAGAGACGAGCACATCGAGATCTTCGAAACCACCAAGCCAGTTTCGAAAATCAGCCGCTTCGAAGTTCGATCCATCTCGATTACCACGCCAATCGCCTCGATTTCCGCGCACGTGCTTCAATTCCGTCGCCTAGTGATTGTAAGGAACTCTCAATTTCTATTAGTAATCTAGATTGTGAAAATTGCATTTAGGATTTTATCGAAAAATTTGGATGTATTTTTAAAATATAGAATTATTTTGTTATTTCAAAAATTCACACCAGAAATTGCATGTTTGATATGTTTAATTGTATTTTTAATAAATTATACGTGGGTAGGGTGTTTTAACGGGTTATTGCCATAAATTGGGTCTTGTGCACTGCTCGGACCCCGTTTTGATATGAAATTTGTATTTTTTTTCAATATTATTGATAGAAATAAATTCTATAGTTGAAAAATGTGATTTAATATTCAATGAACTCATATTGAGTTGATGAATATCAGAAAATGGATATTTTATGAAGAGATTGAAAACTGTAAAAGTCGATAAAAGGGAAAAAGGGTATGAAACGGTAAAATGTCAGAGTTACACCCGAGGGGTGATGTTTGCATCTTACGTTGTTGTGTTGTATGCAGGTTGGTGAACGGATATCCAGGGATAATGTTACTGGTTGCATGTTTATTTACTTTCTGTTAGCGCGAGGCGCTCTGTTATGTTATTTATTTTAGGCCGGGTGGCCACACTTGCATGGTAGGAAACTGGATATCTATTCTCAACCTTGTATTGTTAATTTCTCTTTTGTTTTCAAATGAAAATAATATATATATAAGTAGCTATTTTGTGAGCTGTTAAAGAGTTTGTGAATGCCTGAAGGGATAGTGCATCATATCATCCGGAGTGGTGTACTATCCTGGGATGTACGGTATGGACCACCAAACTCATACGTGGTATGGGACGCGTATGAGAGTGGAGTCACAACTGGAATCCGGGTTTATTCCTCTCTATCTTTACCAGTGAACTTGTAATGTAAAGGTGGTCGTATACGAATGGTTTGTATCTTTGGGAATCACATGTACGCCTGATAGGCATAGACGAAGATGATTAGTCAGTGATCACTAACAATCTATAGTAGTCGAACGTTCTGACACATCGAAAAGAGACCCATTGCTTACGGTCACGTCAAACGGCCAGCCTGAGCCGGATAAATGGTCAACCAAGCGTGGTAAACAGCGACCACCACAAAATCAGGAACTAAAAGCCCGAGAAGAATTGTAACATCATGTCCCGACTGGGAGCGATCCAGTCGTGAATCCCAACTCTCTAATTCCAATACTCCACCATTGTGTATTATGTATCTGTTGCTTATTTTGATATATAAGATGAAATGCATGTTTATTGTTTCCATTTGATCAATTAGATTTGTATAAAAAGAGAATGTTATAGTGAGTACTGCTGATCGATGTAATGTGAGTTTTAAAATGTTTAGTTGCTCATCCCTGGCTATATGTAACAGTTAATTGTAGTTTTCTTCTGTAAAATTTTGTTTATTTTAAAATGATTCAGTATGTTTATTCGTTCATGTTAGGAGAGGTTATTGGCAGAAATTGTTGCTTCCTTACTGGGTAACCCTTGTTACTCACCCTTTCCTTCTCCATTTTTTTAGTTTCAAATCTGAAGCTTGACGAGGCAGGTATAGAGCATGAGTGAGAATCATCTGGTGGGTCAGATAGACAGCCAGAGTTTGTCACTTGGTGAGTATTAGGGCTACATCCCTCTAGTGGTGGTAGTTTGTCTAGGTAATGTTATAGATTTTGTTCGAGCGTTAGGACTTTTGTTAAAGTGAGAAATAATTGTATAATCTTGTATTCTGATTATTCTTCCGCACTCTGATATTTCATTCGTTATTAGACGTATTTAAGCTTCCGCTAGTATTATATTTTGTATATGTATGCAGGATTGTATGTCGTTTATCAGGTGCAGGTTGAACGCCTTGGAATGCTAACATAAACAGAGGAGACCATGCCGAAATTTCGAGGTGCCACCTAGTACCTCGAGATCTAACATGGGGATTTGTGTTAGCGTTTGGCGGGGCGCCACAAACACCTTCCAACCCCGTAACATGATCCCCGAATTCAATTTTTTTCTGTTCTAGATTAGTCATTTATCTATTTAGAGTCATTAATCGGTTCCTAGACCGTAATAACTAGGTGGCGACTCCCAAACCTCAAGGGTCAAAAGCGGATCCGCGCACCCCGCGGATCGAGGGCGCTTTCAACCCCCAAAAAAATATTCATTACTCTTTCACCCAGAGTAGGTAGAGTAGGACATTCAACTTTTTCCCAACTTTTGTTCAGATTTGTCTCAAGTCTCATTCAAATTTTCTCGAGTTTTGTTTTACTCAGATTTTACTCAGTTTCACACAGTGCACACACTTGCACATTTGTTTCATTAGTTAAGGAGAATTTTCTAAAATTCAAGGATCTAACACTATTAGTGAGAGCTCACGCTCAAAGACCTGACAACTTCTTAGTTCGGGGAAAGTTTTACCCTTAAGAATCTAAACACCTTGACAAATTACTAAATCAGGCTGCAAAATGAACTGTCACTAGCTTTGGCATTCGGATATCGTATTATCTACCAAAATAGATTTTCTATCTAGTTTACTTCAACATTCTGTGGGCATTTGTAGACATCCCATTTTTGCACTCACCTGGTTAACCAACTCGTCAACCCGATCGCAACGGTTCCTAATGATGGATGATCATCCTAATGCTTTATTTGTTAACAGATATGTTTCAAAAATTCAGATGAGGTATCTCAAACTAACAAAACTGTAGAAACCATGCCACGCTAGGAAAATATAACCCCAAAAACATAAAAATCATCATCTTACAGACAAAAAGAAGCTTCACGGTAAAAATTACTAAAAAATGATCAAATTATAAAAATAACCCTAAGCTCAAAACATTCCTAAAGCTTGCATTACGCTTAGGAAAATCCATTCAAATATTTAAAACAACAAATCGAAATCATTTCGCTAATTTTCACAAAATTTGACAAAATTATGAGAATGCCCCTTATAAAGTTCATGACCATTTCGCACAAAAAATTTTATAAATGACACAAACCTATATTCTTATTGAATTCCTTGTGAAAAATCGATTCCAAAACATCCTAAAACATTAAAAATCGACTTGAAACGCGAACGTTCTCTTCAGGGGGCAAAACGGTAATTTTCTAATTAAAAAATTTTAAACTTTTGAAATTAATAAATAAAATATTAAATAATGTAAAGTAAAACATTAATAAAAATAATTTAAAATTTTAAACCAAAAAATCGATCAATCAAGCTCTCAGGCAAAATTGTTGATGGTTGTCCAGATATTTATTAAAGGACCCCTCCATTTGGGGGCCCGAAGAATTAAAAATATAATAAAAGGGGTTCTCCAAAAAAAAATTAAAGTCAATCAAGTAAGACTAAAGTCAAACTTAATATCAATCAAGCAAGACTAAAGTCAATCAAGTAAGACTCAAGTCAAAAAATTAAAGTCAATCAAGTAAGACTAAAGTTAAAACCCTAATCTAAACTATTCAAGTCAATCTCATAAGACTAAAGTCAAAATCCTAATTAAAACCCTAATCTAGTCAATCTCATAAGACTAAAGTTAAAACCCTAAAGGAAACCTAATTAAACACTAACTCTATCCAAAAAAGTTTAAAAATAGGAGCCTCCACACCCTATTTTCGTATGAAAAAAAAATCCTAAAAAAAGTAGGTCAAAAAGCTTCCCTACCTCCCATAAACCTTGATTTTGAAGTCCCAACTCCTTACTTAACATCTATACCCCAACTTTAGCTCAAAAAACACCTAGAAACCCTTCCAAAACACCCTAAAAATTCATTAAAAAAATTAGAAAAATTCATAAGGAGATACTTTTTTTTGGAGATCCGAGACGAATCCGGTGACAAAACGAAGTGTGGAGTGCTGTACGAAGAACTATTCTACCAGATTTGAGGGAACAATACCGTTGTCTTCATAAAGGTAAAGATTTAAATTTTTTTATTGATTAGGTTTTTTTAGCAATGTAGTTCTATTTGAAAATTAGTAGAGACCGGCGTTTACCGGGCGAGGTTGGTGCCTAACACCTTCCAACCCCGTAACGTGATCCCTGGACTCGTATTTTCTTTCGTAGATTAGTATTATTTACCTTTTAGAGTCAATGTTCACTTCCTAGACCGTAATAACAAGGTGGCGACTTCCAAACCTCAAAGGTCAAAAGCAGAGCCGCGCACTCCGAGGATCGAGGGTGCTTTCAGTACCCCCATAGTATGAATGATAGCTTTTTTGACCAATCCTAGTGCGATTGACACATTTTCTTAATGATTGTCTTGAGACTTTTATTATCTGCTTCAACCGCTCCATTAGTATGAGAATAGTAATTTATTCTGGGAGCTCTATCATATTGAGAAGTCAAGTATAGATATATTTTGTAACCTCTCCTCTGTTTATGTGAGTTCATTCTGATTTGTACATGTGGTGTTCCCATAGGATGAGTATATATTTTATGTTGAGCAACACCAAAAACCAATATATCCTCATAGGACCACGCAAGCAATTTTTTTGAATTTTCTGAATTAATTCATTATCTCTTTGTATTCCTAGGGAATAAGTTAGTTTCAATCTGAATTTCTTGGGAATTATTTTTGTTCTGAAGTCAATGACCTTTACTTCTTCGAGCAAGACATTTATCTTCTCATTTAAGAGGGGGCTCCTTATTAGAGGGATTTCTCCTTGAAGCTAGTTTATTAGTTAATTCGTTAATGCGCTCAAGGTATTCAAAAATTTCTTTTATTCAATTAAGTTCAGATGGGGTAACTGACACCATTGCAGGCTCGACAAGCTAACTTTACTAATAAAAAAATAGACTTGATTATTGAATTGATAAAAAAACTGGACTCAAGACTCAAAAAACTAGAGACAATTGCCCACAACGGGTTTGATTACAGACTGAGAACTCGGGACACCGTTTCCAAATAGCAGGACTGAGTCTTCTTCTTCAGAATCTTTGCTTTGTTCATACTTACTTCTTCTCCCTTGGCCAAGTCTACATTTGGTGGTGAAAAACTCATTAGGGACCATCACTCTAGTAATAGGAAGGCTGGGAGGCTTATGATTGACTGAGCGGATGAGAAGGATTGGGTCAAATGAGAATTGAGTATTGGATACCATGTTCAAAATCTGAGGAGGTTGGTAAGTAGGTAGAGGGTTGGTAGTAACATTTGGCTACTCAGGGGCAGGGACAATAACTTTTTTGGAGTCAATGAGGTCTTGAACTGTATGATGAAGATCGACATAACGATTAGTAAGATGACTGGGATTTTGGTGAAACTCACAAAATAAGTTGGGATTGTGAGAAGTGGGGAGTGGATTTGGTAAAGGTCGAGGTAGGAGAGGTGCAATGAGCCATTTACTTAATAATTTCTGAAAAATAATACTTAAAGGCATACCAAGATTGGTAAATTTCCTACATGGTCGAGGTTGACTAGGGTTAACTTGTTTACTACGCAGGATAGTAGATTGGACGGGTGTATAAGACGTATTGGCTACATAGGCGTGATCAGCGCTAGACTTGGAATTGGTGAAATGCATTTTTAACTTGTTGTCAAAAGGATTGGAAAGGATTCCGAAAGTGAAAACATCTTCCAATTGGCTACCAGTTTGTAATAGAGACTCGAATGTAGGTTTATCCCATATTTGTGCAGCCCTGGTCCTCTAACAACCGATGAAGTCAGTGAATGTTTCCCCATTCTTCTATTTAGTTGACTCTAAGTCCCTTCTTGAAGTTTTAATATCGGTACTATATTTGTACTGATTGCAGAAAGCCTTTGACATATTCTCTCATGTACCTACTGCAGCTGGATCTTGAGACATCAGTCATCGTAGAACTGATCCTGATAGAGTTCGTTGAAATAGTAATGTCATATGTTCGTCGCTAAGCCCCATAGTACGCATGTTAGTAATATATACTTTGAGATGGGTACTTGCACAACCCACTCCTTTGAACTTATCCATTTCAGGCATCACAAATTTCTCTGACAATTGAATCCTAGGGATACAATTCAAAGCTTCAATGCCTGCTGCAATCTCATCAATACCCTTTATACTCTTCAGAGTTGACTCTAATTAAAACATCTTGTTGGCTAACACAGGATATTCATCAACGGATTCTTCATCTCTATCAAGTTCAAAGACCTCATGTGAATGTCTTGTTGCACTTTCTTCTACTTTCTTTCCTTTTGGATTTTCAAGGAGATTGCCCATTGATTCTGAAATCTACTTGAAGGCTTCCAACTTGCCTTTCATACTGTTGATATCATTGGCAAAGACTGCCAAAATCTTACTGATTACTGCAAGCTCAGATTTTGAAGTCATTTCCAACTGTTGACTTAGTACTGACGTTCGATCTAACCAATTAGACTTACAACTCCAACTAGGAGATGCACGCTTGAGTTTGGGCGCAATGATAACCCTGAAACCCCATCAAAGGTGGATTATTAGTTACGAACCATAGAGTAGGCTTTTAACAAATAGAGGTTCCTCTTGATAGCATGGGTTAAGTTAACCCCTAGATTCAAAATCTCTGACCAATGAAATATTTCGATCAACAAATATGATTTACCGATCTTGTTAAGTATGAAATATTCAATCCATTAAATTAGATTGGCCAATGCAAGGTGATTGGGACTATGTACCGATTTGAGTTTGGGTCGGTTCGACCCAATAGATTTGAATATTCCACTTGCACCACTTCATCCAATATTTTTAAGCCAATTAGTTCAACCGGTCCATATGTTGATCTATAAGATCCATTTATCAATTGGGCTAGTTGGTCTAAATTGATATTGACCAGTATGTCTCATCAATTAAGTCTATTGGGTTGGACCGGTATTGCGGGTTCAATTGGAACAGTGTGGACCGATCCATCCACTTACCTTTTGGTTGAATAAAATAGAGCAACCCGAAAACACCTACAATAAGTTCGAGTCGTGACCTATAAGGGAAGTTTATAGATTCTAAGCTTACTACGTGCAATGCATTTTTATCTGACCACCCTTACCCAAGTACACCTATATACCTCTCAAGCGTACTCAATCAGACGATACGTGGTGACTTGATTTGATAAACCGCATAGGTGATAATCTAAAACTTCAACTCACTTCTCTGAAGTCAAAAGCAGCCAGTTTAATCCCCAGATCAAAGGTGGCGCGTGATGCTTGAGCAAAGACACTCTTAAATCTCCTCTTTTCTAGAATAGACATAGTCTATCCTCCTAGTGTCGTAGTACATCAGAGCAGAATCTCGCTTAGGCACTGGTTTTGACCAATAAGTGCAACTGATGTACTTGGATCATCTTTGATATGCCTATGAGTACAAGTCAAGAGTTGTAGCTTTCATAAATGGTTTGGCATCCCACGAGGGGACCGACCACGTACTAGTACTACGTTGGCAAACGGGACATGTGACTGTGCAGCTTACAATAGGTTAAAGGCTCAGGTCGCTCCAGCCTAGGTGCATCGATATACCTTTTAGAGTCACCTGATCAGACGGTACTGATGCCCCAGTTTGATATACCCTAAGGTACTTGACTAGAGTTGTGATTTTCATGAATGACATCGCATCTCCGAAGAGACCGGGCCATGCACTAGTGCCACGTTGTCTATAAGGGACATGCAAGCATGCAAAGCAATAAACGTGCTTGTAGTGTGTGCAAAATAGGGTGGGGTGTGCCCGAGGCATTTTTCAAATAAATGGGCCCGTGGGCCAGTTCAAACTATTAAAACATGGACATCAGATATATATTGATCAAAACAATTCAAAGCCCATCACATCAACATTAATATCAAACACATTAAAATGGACAATCAATGAATATAACAAAAGAATAATCAATTTGATCCAACATTGAAACAAGTACAAAGATTTTTTCTATTAAATTTTTTAGAGCCTAATCAAAGATCACTTTGGGCAACCCAAAACAAATCGAGATTCCAACAAATATTTGAATTGATGACAGAATGATATTCGTTGAGATTGGGAGATTTTTTTTTTTAAAAAAACTACTGAAAAAACAAGAGTCTAAAAATAAATAAATAAATAAATAAAAAATCATGTAACCAACAAGTGAGCCATTATTGCCATACCATCTTTCACTAATGCCACCCCCATTTTTATGTAAATTATCAAGTAATTGCTTATAATTGAGGTAACATTAGAAAAAATTGGTGTGCCAAAAAAAATTCTCTTTAGCCGTAGAGAGGACTACCTATAGTTATTTCCAACGATTGAGATAAAAATTGAGATATTATTGGCATACCAATTATTTACTTACAATGCACCAATCCCCTTGAAAATAAATAATTGTTTACATATAGATTAGTGTGTAAGAAGTAAAAAATTGGTATAACAACTCTCTAAAACTTTCGTCAAGCAAGTTTTTGATCCTTTTTTTCTGAGAAAAATTGATTTTTTATTTTTACTTATTTTTTTTAAATGTGAATACTCAACCTTTTCTTTTTTTTTTTTTTTTTTTTTAAATCACGTGGCGCTAGTAGAAATTGGTGTGACCCTAGCCACTCTCAAACAACAGTGTTGCTTTCTTTTCCTTTCTTCTATTATATTTTAATATAGAAGCGTTAATTTAAGAAAGAGAGACAAAGATCAACCCAGGCTGGAAGTCGAATGCCATTAATGCCCTATTAGAGCTCGAAACCGAAGCAGAATTAGCTCTCCGACTTGAAAACCTCCATGGAACAGCTTCCACACACTCCTCTATTACTGATTTAATGATCAGGTTTGATCGAAAACGAAATACAATCACCGGTTCGTCTGGGTGATTCTTCCAATCGAAAAAAGAAAAATACTTGGATTTTTATTAGCAGAAAAGACACTTGGATTTGGAATGAGTGGAGTAAGAAAGGAATCAAGAAGAGGAAAATTGAGTGACAAACCCTTTTCATTGATTTTTTTTTTTTGAAAACCCTTTATCACGCATGGGAAGATTTTATTGGAGCAAAATAAATAAATAAACTCTCTTCTCGCAGAATCAAAAATAGAACCTTAAAACCTTTAATCAATCATGGATCCATGATTCTCGCAGTCGCACCAGATTTACCATTTTTTGTTAAAAACACACCAGCAGAAGCTTGGTTTGATGAGATGAAGAAGGGGAACAAAGATCCTGGTGAGATTCCATTAGCATGGAATCTTTCAAATCTTCTTAGACTCACAGTTCTTCACAAATATGGAGGAATCTATTTAGATACAGATTTCATAGTTCTTAACAAGCTTTCATATCTGAAGAACATCATTGGAGCGCAAAGCATGGATGTTGGAACAAAGAACTGGATGAGATTGAATAACGTCGTTATGATTTTTGATGAGAAACATCCACTTTTGTTTAAGTTTATTGAGGAAATCTCCGTTACTTTTGACGGAAAAAAAAAGAACTGTTCTTTGAGTTAACAAAAAATGTCCGAGAAGATGGGTTTGAATTCGTTGGAGAAAGCCCGACAAAGAAAAAAGGATAAAAAGAGAGAGAGAGAGAGAGAGAGAGAGAGAGAGAGAAACGTCTCTCTGCTGTCAAAACCCATTTGGGAAGGAGATAGAATAACAAAAATGATAATTTTACTATTGGCACACCACGTTGAAAGTGTTTTTTTTTTTTTTGATTTTTTTCTTAGAATCCCCTCCTCATCACGAACAACATTAAAAAAGGAAAATTTTTTATTTCCTACCACATCACTCACAAATAATTTATTTTCACAGCTCGCCGCCTATGCCTAGTAACACGCTAAAAAAATTCATCCAAAATATTTATAAAAATAATAATAATAAATCATAATTCTCATCCCAACCACCATCATTCTATCATTAATTTATGTCAATTTGAATCTTTTATTATTTAAGGTCATCCCAAAATGACCCTAGATTGAATCATAAAAAGTGATATTCCAAAGTGACATACCCAAAATCAATCCAAATAATACCAAGAAAAGATAATACAATCTGAAAATATAAAATAATGAAAATAATGAAAATGGTTCAATAACCATTTTTTTCACACTATTATCCTCTTGACATCCTGCAATATTTAGGGTCATTTCAAATGATCCTAGATTGAACCATAAAAATGTGTCAAAACAAAGTATTCGGAATCCAAACAAATGATCAATAATTAAGCCAAAAAGAATGATAAAAAAATAAAATAAATAGATAAACAAATAATTAAAAATAAAATAAAATAAAAGGTCTTACTGGCAATGCTTCTCATACTTGGGATTTTTCAAGTTTGATCATGAAAAATCTCCAACAGAGTCGCCACTGAAAGAGCCCTCAATCCGCGGGGTGCACGGATCCACTTTTAATTTTTGAGGTTTGGGAGTCGCCACCTAGTTATTACGATCTAGGAACTGAACAATGACTCCAAAAGATAAATAATACTAATCTACGAAAGAAAATACGGGTTCAGATATCACATTACGGAGTTGGAAGGTGTTAGGCATCAACCCCACCCGACAAACGTCGGTCTCTATTCTTTCAAGTAAAACTACATTGCTAAAAAGACCTAACCACTAAAAAAATAAGAAATATTTACCTTTATGAACGCAATGATTTTGTTTCCTCATATCTAATAGAACAGCTCGTCGGACAGCACTCCTCGCTTCGTTTTATTACTGGATTCACTTCAGATCTCCAAGACGAAGTACCTCCTTCTTAGATATGAATTTTTCTGATTTATTTATGGATTTTTAGGTATTTTTTAAGGATTTCTAGGTGTTTTTTGAGCTAAAGTTGGGATATGGATGTTAGGTAAAGAGTTAAGACTTCAAAATTAGGGTTTAGGGGAGGCTAAGAATTCTTTTTGACCTACTTTTTCTAGGGTTTATTTTTTGATACGAAAATAGGATGTAAGGACCCTTATTTATAGATTTTTTTAGATGCTTTTTAGATAGAGTTAGTGTTAGATTAGAATTATATTAGATAGAGTTAGTGTTTAATTAGAATTATAGAGTTAGTGTTAGAGTTTAATTAGAATTCTTTTAGGATTTTGACTTTGATCTTATTAGATTGATTAGGATTTTGACTTAAGTCTCACTTGATTGACTAGAATTTAGGATTTTGACTTAAGTCTTACTTAGTTGATTTGACTTTAGGACTTTGACTTAAGTCTTACTTAGTTGACTTGACTTTAGAACTTTGACTTAAGTCTTACTTGATTTACTTGATTGACTTGACTTTATGATTTTGACTTGACATTAACTAATGTTTTAATTATTAATTTTGAAAATTTTAATTATTAAAATTGTAAAATTATCATTTTACCCTCAGAGAGGACTTTTTACGTTTTAAGTTATTTTTCAATGTTTGTTTGTACTATTTTTTAGCGCTTATTACTGAAAAAAAATTAAATTAAGCACTTTTTGTCAAAATAGCGCGTTTGTTTACTCTATATTTTCAGCGCTTACTGCTGAAAATAAGTGAAAAAAATTCAACACTATTTTGATACTGAAAAAAAATGCTGAAACGGTAAGCACTTCGCTTTTTTCGACACGGACAAGTATGCCCTTCATTTTTTTTTAGCAAGGACAAGTATGCCCTTATTCTTAAAAGGATATTACCTCTTATATCCCATGGATAAGTATATAAGCACCCTACAAATTAATAAACCCACACCATGGCTAAATTATTTCGTCTTATATGGGTTAAAAGTTTTGGAATGAGTTGATTTTTGGTGAGGATGATCTCCTCATTAGTATATAAGCACCCCACAAATTAATAAACACACAGCATGGCCAAATGATTTTATCTTATATGGTAAAAGTTTTGGAATAAATTGATTTTTGATGAAGATGATTTCTACAATGAGGAGATCATCCTCACCAAAAATCAGCACATCCTAAAACTTTTAACCCTATCAAGACAAGTTTAAGAATCGTAAATCGTCCTTTTAAAACTATTTTTGACGAGTTAGAAGTTTCAAAATGGACTGATTTTTGGTGAGGATGATTTCTACACCATATAAACCCTCCTCACTAAAAATTTGCTCATTCCAAAAAGTTTAACCCATATAAAACAAAAAGAATTGGCAATGGTGTGGGTTGCCCATAATTCATAGGGTGCTTTTATAATTACATATCCTTCATTTTAATCGAAAAGTATTCATCCAAAATTAAGTTCTTTTAATGTTGATTTTAAATTTTGGTGACTTGTATGACATTATTAATTTTAATTTGAAATTTGTGGGCTTTTATTAGTAGAAATTATTATTTATAAATTGAATATTTGAGTATTATTTATAAATTGAATATTTGAGTATTATTTATTATTTAAAAATAAATTGTATTTTAATTTTATAAGAAATAATATATTTTATTATATTCGATAAGAAATAGGCATTTGAAACATGCAAACAATGTATAATATGATTGTAAGGGTAACAAAGACAATTTACCAGTTTCAGCAACGTGTAACAAACATGATTCATCTAAACATACAACTTTTTTAGCACTTAAATTCAGCGCTTAATGCTATTCAACACTTATTTTTTTCAGTTTAACAAGCAACACCTTTGTGTTAGAGTTTAATTAGAATTCTTTTAGGGTTTTGACTTAAGTCTTACTTAGTTGACTTGACTTTAGGACTTTGACTTAAGTCTTACTTAGTTGACTTGACTTTATGATTTTGACTTGACATTAATTAATGTTTTAATTATTAATTTTAGAATTTTTAATTATTAAAATTATAAAATTACCGTTTTATCCTTGGAGAAGACTTTTTATGTTTTAAGTCATTTTTCAAGGAATTCAATTAGAATATTGGTTTGTGTCATTTATGAAATTTTTTGTGCGAAATGGTCATGAACTTTACGAGGGGCATTTTCGTAATTTTGTCAAATTTTGTGAAAATTGGCGATACAATTTATTTGGTTTTAATTTTTTTTATGTGTTTGAAATGGTTTTCCTAAGCATAATATAGGCTTCAGGGATGTTTTGAGGTTAGGGGTATTTTTGTAATTTGATCATTTTTTTTGTGATTTTTATCGTGAAATTTTTTTTTGTCTGAAAAATTATGATTTCTATGTTTTTAGAGTTATATTTCCTAACGTAGCGTGGTTTCTTCAATTTTGTTAGTTTGAGATACCTCATCTGAATTTCTGAAACACATCTGGTAACCAAATAGAGCATTGGAATAAACATCCATCATTGGGAATCGTTGCAATCAGGTTGACAAGTTGATTAATCAGGCGAGTACAAAAATGGGGTGTCTACACAAGGGCCCTTCCTAATTGGGAAAATGATCTATTTATAGACATTAGATACTATAGAAGGTCCCAAAAATAGCAGCTCTCAGTCTTGCTTGTGTCATCTCATGAGAGAAAAATATTTAGGGCATTCCAATCAAAATTCACCATGCCACATAGTTTCTTGATTACACCACATTGATTTTGAGATTTCTAGGTCTCTAATTTTGCATGGTTATTTGATTGGCCTTATAGATTGTAATGCATACTTGATTGATTGATTTGGTAGTTCATCTTGATGATTTGATATTTGACTAGTACGATGAACACATGTAATCAATCTTCTAATAAATATATCAATTTTATGCAATTAAGCCTATTTAGCATGGTAGGACATGTAATGTGATAATTTGATGCTTAGCATGATTATTTACCTAATCTAATAAAATAAGGATGGAAATCAAGATAATTATATGAAACAAGTACAAATAAATCAATGTTTTGAGACACTGATCAGAGAGTCTACACCTTTGGTGATGGCAGCACTACTAGGATTATTGGGCGAGAAAAGGTTAGTGAACTAAGGTGGAAAATGTATTTTGTGTTAATGGTTTACAATATAACCTACTAAGCATATCCTAAATACGTGACAAAAACCACTAGTTGAGTTTCAACTGTGAAGTTGTTGAGATCTCGACCCCCAATGGTAAGATTATTATGAGAGGTCTTCGTACTTCCAATAACTACTATGTTATCGAAAACATAAGGAAAGCCACCGTCTCCTGTGTAACCAACGTGGCCCAAGTTGATAAAGTCCATTTGTGACATCAACAACTAGGTCATGTTCACTATAAAAACTTGTCTCATCTAGCCTCTAAAGGCTTAGTTAAAGAATTATCCAAGTTGAAAAAACAAGCAAGAGATGTTTGTGGGAAGTGCCAAATTGGTAAAAAAATTTGAAGTACCTACAACTAGCTATTTTACACATAAACCACGTATGTCCCACTAAAATTAGAAATCTAGGAAGTAAGAGACACTTCTTAGTGATTATTGATAATTATTCTAGATTCACCAGGGTCACTTTCTAAGAGAAAAATCGGATACTTTTGATGAGTTTAAAAAAATCATTAAGAAAATTCATATAGAAAAATAATCTATCATAGGTAGAATTAGGAATGATCATGGTGGTAAGTTTGAAGATAATCAGTTCATATAATTTTGTGATGAAAATGAAATCTAATATGAATTCTCAGTTCGTAAGACCCTCAGCAAAATGGAGTTACTAAGAGGAAAAATCGCATTCTTCAAGAAATTGCCACAGTCATGCTTCATAGTAAAAAACTTCCTAAAAGTCCATGGGCCGAAGCTGTGAATACTACTTACTACATTATCAACCGAGTATATCTTCGACCAAGGTTAAATAAAATAGCTTATGAATTGTGAAATGGCAAAACTCACAGTGTCAAGTACCTCAAAGTCTTTGGAAGTAAATATTATATCCTAAAAGACTGTGAATACTTGGGAAAATTTGATTTGAAGAACGACGAAGCAATCTTCTTGGGATATTCTTCAAATACTCATGTTTTTCAAGTTTTAATCAAAGGAACTCCTCCATCAAAGAGTCCATAAATGTGTTGGTCGATGATCAACTCATTAAGGACAATGGTTCCTCTAACCCATAGGTCGAGGACGAGTGAGTATTTCCTATTTCATCATCATCTCTCTCAACGTCTTAAGTTCTAGAGACATTACCTGTTATCAAGGATCATCCTGTCAGTCAAATCCTTAGAGATCCTAGCATCGGTGTTAAAATTAGATGACAACTTGAGACAATTTTTTTTTGTTGATCCAAATAATTTTTAGAAAATCAAAAAAATCTGAGTTCATTGCAATCAAGAAAACAAGCTAAGATTTGTGGGAAAATTTCAGACACAAATCCCTAGATTTCAATGTGACGTAATGCGTTGTTCATTATGCCATATTGAGTCTAGAGAGTTCAAGCTTCATATTTTAACATTGTTCTTATTTCTACTTCTGGATTATAGTGGTAGGTTCAATTTTTGGTTTTCATTTATGTTTTGTTTAGTTTTTAGCACTCAACTTCTTTTGTAGATTGAAGAATTTTTAGACAGGAAGATCAAATTCAATTTATTAGATCCAAGATTCATTCCATCTTGCTGAGTTTTTCTTTTTTTATTTATTTTCATTAGGTTTCTATTTTATTTTAAGTTCATTTGTATTAGGAACATTGTAAAACTTTTATTAGTTAATTAATTATCAAAGAAGACTTGGATTGTAATAGATTAGGGAAAGACGACAGTTAGATAATGTTGTCACAGCTCCTAAGGTTCACACACCAAAATTGGAGTTGGTGGCCTAAGTCAACTCAACTCATCTTCACCCTATCTAGCACGGAAAGTAAATTCGAAGCACCCACGCCTCTCATTGCTAGTGGTTTACTACATGCATTTGTTTATTATTTTTTACTTTGCACACATTTGGATTAGTTAATTAAGTTTAGTAAAGAGCAGCCCTCTACTAGGGATGGCACCATAAGATAAGAATTAAAGGTCATTACCAATTTTTTGCTCGAATTAGAAGAATCAATTCATTAGTCATCCAATCCAACTAATTAAAATAAATTAGACTTGACTATAGAGCCCATGAGATCAATAAGAGAAATCTACTTCAAGTTGTGTCAATTACGTTTCTTTATTATATTGGCATCTAGTAAGATCTTGCCTTTTTAAGGGGATAGACTCAATCTATTTGAGAAATGAATGTGATTTAAGAGTGTTCTTACTTATGCATTGTATCTCGCCTCTGATCTGAAAATCTGAATGATCTAAATTTGATTTCATATAACCGAATTGGAAGGCTAATTGCACAATTTCTAATCAGTTATGAGCTATCTAGAGTTGGCCAACCTATTTAGGTCCACTTTTTCTTTTTTTTGATTATTTGATCGATTGTGTGTTTTGAGTACTTAATAGACATTTGAAGAATGTAGTAGTTCAATCTCTTGATCTTCGATAGAGAATGGTTATGAGTATACGATGTCGAACATGTTGAACAAGGTGAAATCTTTCATGAGTACACTTGCTATTTGATGCCGACCCCTAACCCATTCAGTCAACCATATCATTTAGAAAGTTGGTCCCCTCCAAATTTCTCATATAAGCAGAACGAGTTCACTCATGATAGTTTTTTTGGCAACAATACGCACGACAACTCAATAATTCCTTCACAATTTTACTCAAACTTTCAACTATTTATAGAGCCTCAACCAATGTAAAATTGTCCTATTTTAACTTTTCAACCACCAATCGCTTTAGAATCCATGATGATGGAGTTGCTAAATCAAAAATAATAACTTCTCCCAAAACAATAACAAAATACTTAAGCTCTAGACCATATAGAGAACCAATTAAGGCACCTAAATCTATCCTTAGAATAAGAGAAGTTTGTTGAATTAAAAAATGAGGATATCCCAATCCTAAAAAATCCTCAACTCTTTCAAAATACTTTTAGTGAACCATTTCAATTTTTCGAGGAACTCCATAATTATTTATCAATAGTTGACAACCTACTTCCCTTTGAAAATAAAATAGACATCAATCTGGTTACAACACGAACCATAGGGAAGATGAAATTACAACTAGATGAACAAACTACCTTTTTAGAAAATAATGATCTATTTTTAAAAGAAACAATCTCATAAAAACAATCTTTGGAAGAACCTCTCAAAGAAGAAGAAATTCATTTGGAGTTGTCTATCAATTCATTCTTATAAAAAAATCTTGTCTTAGAGAAACTGAGGACCATTTTCAATCCTCTATTTACATCAACTTCTAAGAGTTTAATCACCATCAATAGTGAAACCTCTTTAAAAATTTGTCAAAACCTATACTCCTTCCAATCTATAATTTCACAGAATTATAAAGACCCTATCGGTCTTATAATCTTTATCATCATAGGAAACACAATAGTTGAACAAGTTCTTAAAGAGGTGAATTTTTTAAAAGACATAAATAGAGTGTTGGATATTTTGCAACATAATTTCCATACCATTCGAGCCATAGAATTTTGTCTAAGTTACACATGGGATGGAAAATCAATTAAGGTGTCAATCAAATTTTATGAAAGAAAAATTCATTTCAGTAGCACTTTTCATATGTGGCGCCCCGCCGAACGCTAACACAAATCCCCATGTCAGATCTCGAGGTACTAAGTGGCACCTCGAAATTTCGGCATGGTCTCCTCTATTTATGTTAGCATTCCAAGGCGTTCAACCTGCACCTGATAAACGACATACAATCCTGCATACATATACAAAATATAATACTAGCGGAAGCTTATACACGTCTAATAACGTACGAATTATCAGAGTGCGGAAGAAGAAAATTTACGGGATTATACAAAATTTTCTCACTCTAACAAGAGTCCTAACGCTCAATACAAATCTATAATACTCCTAGACAAATGGAGTATAACTCCAATACTTATCAGGTGACGGACTCTGGCTGTCTATCTGACCCACCAGATGATTCTCACTCATGTTCTACTCCTGCCTCGCTAAGCTTCGGATCTGAAACTAAAAAAATGGAGGATGAAAGGGTGAGTAACAATGGTTACCCAGTAAGGAAGCAACAATTTCTGCCAATAACCTCTCCTAACATGAACGAATAAACATACTGAATCATTTTAAAATAAACAAAATTTTACAGAAGAAAACTACGATTAACTGATACATATAACCAGGGATGAGCAACTAAACATTTTAAAACTCACATTACATCGATCAGTAGTACTCACTATAACATTCTCTTTTTATACAAATCTAATTGATCAAATGGAAACAATAAACATGCATTTCATTTTATATATCAAAATAAGCAACAGATACATAATACACGATGGTGGAGTATTGGAATTAGAGAGTTGGGATTCACGACTGGATCGCTCCCAGTCGGGACATGATGTTACAATTCCTTTCTGACTTTTAGTTCCTGATTTTGTGGCCGGTCGCTGCCCTTACCACGTTTGGTTGACCATTTATCCGGCTCAGGCTGGCCGTTTGACGTGACCGTAAGCAATGGGTCTCTTTTCGATGTGTCAGAACGTTCGACTACTATAGATTGTTAGTGATCACTGATTAATCATCTTCGTCTATGCCTATCAGGCGTGCAAGTGATTCCCAAATATACAAACCATTCGTATACGACCACCTTTACATTACAAGTTCACTGGTAAAGATAGAGAGGAATAAACCTGGATTCCAGTTGTGACTCCACTCTCATACGCGTCCCATACCACGTATGAGTTTGGTGGTCCCTACCGTACATCCCAGGATAGTACACCACTCCGAATGATATGATGCACTATCCCTTCAGGCATTCACAAACTCTTTAACAGCTCACAAAATAGTTACTTATATATATATTATTTTCATTTGAAAACAAAAGAGAAATTAACAATACAAGGTTGAGAATAGATATCCAGTTTCCTACCATGCAAGTGTGGCCACCCGGCCTAAAATAAATAACATAACAGAGCGCCTCGCGCTAACAGAAAGTAAATAAACATGCAACCAGTAACATTATCCCTGGATATCCGTTCACCACCTGCATACAACACAACAACGTAAAATGCAGCATCACCCCTCGGGTGTGACTCTGACATTTTACCGTTTCATACCCTTTTTCCCTTTTTTCGACTTTTACAGTTTTCAATCTCTTCATAAAATATCCGTTTTCTGATATTCATCAACTCAATATGAGTTCATTGAATATTAAATCACATTTTTCAACTATAGAATTTATTTCTATCAATAATATTGAAAAAAAAATACAAATTTCATATCAAAACGGGGTCCGAGCAGTGCACAAGACCCAATTTATGGCAATAACCCGTTAAAATACTCTACCCACGTATAATTTGTTAAAAATACAATTAAACATACCAAACATGCAATTTCTGGAGTGAATTTTGAAATAAACAAAGAATTCTATATTTCGAAAATACATCCAAATTTTTCCAATAAAATCCTAAATGCAATTTTCACAATCTATGATTATTAATAGAAATTCAGAGTTCCTTACAATCTCTAGGCGAAAGGATCAAAGCGTGTGCGCGAAAATCGAGGCGATTGGCGCGGAAATCGAGACAGACCGAACTTCGAAGCGGCTGATTTTTGAAATCGATCTGGTGGTTTTGAAGATCTTGATGTGCTCGTCTCTTCTCCCTTCTACGGCGAAAGGCGGTTTGACCCCGAAACCGATGAAAATCGAGGTCGAAGTTACGAAAATCTCCGTATAAAAATACGGCTGATTTTTGACTATACGGGGTGAAAAATACGAGAAAACGAAAGGAATTTGGTTGGGTTATGTAGAGAATGAGGCTGCGGACGTTTCTCCCTTCTGCGTCGAAAGACGGTTTGACCCCGAAACGGATGAAATCCGAGGTCAAAGTTTCGAAATTTCCGTATCCAAATACGGCTGATTTTTGACGATATCGGGTGAAATAGAAAGTGAAACGAAGAAAGGTTGGGTGGGTTTTGTAGAGAACGTAGCTGCGGACATTTCTCCCTTCTGCGTCGATCGTCGACGGCGAACCGTTGGTGAGAGATCTGAGGTGGAAGAATCGGAGGAAAATCAAATTTTTCGTTTTATATGTCTCGGCCATATGACGCGTTGGGGAAGATGAGTTATATAAAAAAAAAATTAAATTATTATTTAAATGGAATTTGGGACGAATTTGGTATTTCGTCTATTGTTTTGATCGATGATAACTTGATCATTCGGTCTCCAAAACTAACAAATGAATACTCTATTTTGCCTATTTTTTGTTCCGGATTTAATGGTATAATCAATTTCTACAAATTATGTCTCCATCAAAAATTTACATTTTTGGCCTGAGGTGACCCCTAAACTTGATGTCGTTTTCGTTTTTGGCGATAATTCAACTTCCTGATCTCCAAAAATGACAAATAAATAGTCCATGTTGAATAATTTTTCGTTATGAACCCAATGGTATGATCGAATTTTAAAAATTATTGCTCTAACTAAAAATCACTGTTTTAGCCTGGTCCGACCCGGTAATCGAGGATTTTGCAACTTTTATATTCGGACTCGCATTTGAGCGTGCTTACAGGCTAAACTATGTTTTTCGATCATTTTGAATCTAATGGTGAGGTCAGATTCCATTAAAAATGATCAGAAACATCCTAAAATTTTACCCTTAAATCCCACTTTCAAGATTTTCTTAAAATTTCACTATTTATTTTTTCCTCGAGATACGAATTAAAAATTCGGGGTGTTACATCATAGGTCTGGTTGAAGACGTTAAACTTAGCACAGCTTTTGAAGGCAACCCATGTAATCCTATTTGAGACCCTCAACTCCAATAAATGTGATTGAAGACATTAAACTTAACACTTCTGGGAGGCAACCCATTTTTTTTTTTTTTTAGTAATTTAGGATTTTAGATATTCTTAAGGGTAATTTTTGAATTTCCTATCATTTAGATCTCTAAAACCCTAAAACCAAAAAAACCCTAATCTCTAAATCACTTCTTCTCTACCTTCTAATTCTTCCAAAACCATAGTCGACAAGGAGACAATTTTGATATCTCCCTTCTCAATCATTTTTATGCAAATCAAGGGCAGGCAGTACATTCAGCACCAAATTGTGACCAACCATCACTACTTCATAGTCTTCTGATTGTAGTACTACCCATGGCTTCATCAAAATGAACAATTTTTTAAGAATCTATTTTCGGCCATTACTTTCAAAACATCAATGGATCATGGTCTGATCAAACCATTGTCGAGCTAGGGTAGAGCAATTTGCTCTACACCTGGTCCAAAACCTATTATAAGGAGTTAGTGAGAAAGTTTTACAGATTTTTCATTTCTAGCAATCTCATCATTCCTTCCCTCACCATCAAGTTTCGTGACATCACATCTATTGTTAGTTTCGAAGATATCACCACGATCTTATGTATTACGAAAATCGAGGATGGGACTTGCCGTATCTATCAACCATTTGAGTTCTTAATCACTCGATTAGGTCTTGATTCTCAACAGATTAGCAAATGGAATGGAAGATTACTATCCAAGAGTTTTATAGCCAATTAGTACCTTTGTTGACGATGGGTGGTGTCAATATCCTGAGGATGCAGAACAACACCTCAGTCTATGCAAAGCACATGCACATCATATGTGCAATCCATACTAGGGATCCCACCTTTTGTATGTCCCATCTTATTTTAGAGAGTCTGATTGAGGTTTGTGTCCCACCCAAGAAGGGGTTCCAATTGATTTTCCCACACCTGGTCTATCAGATTCTTAAAAGTATAATAGGCATATCAATGGTGATTTTGGCGCCCCATAGAGAGATGATCCAGTTGTTCAACTTCAAGGGAACATTATCCTTTGCAAAGTGTATCCTAGGTTTGTGGCAATCGACACCTAAGCATTTTGAGGAGCACGGAAGCCTTCACAGCTATGCACACCCAAGATCAGAGTTCAATGAGGCAAGAACGAACAAGACTAGGTCTTCTAGCCCAAATTTTGAGGATACATCCTTGTCAAACCCCATCCCCTCCAAAAGGCATTTACAAAACTTTTCAAGGGGGTGGGTAAGCTGTATAAGGAGCAGAAAGCTCTACAGCAATGACTCGATCAACGACGTAACATGAGAGGGTACGAGAGTTTGAGAGAATCACTGCTAGAGGCAAAGCTCATAGAGATTAGGTAGTTTATTAAGTGTTTCGTTTTATTAAGTATTATATTAGGATAGTTATTAGGATTTAATTTGTTGTTTTTGTGTGTTTCTGAATTCTGTACTATATTTTTATAAAAACAGTTTATTTTGACATTATTTAGAAATCTTTTTTTTGTAGTTATTTTGTCTTATACTAATTACACAGTATAGGTTGAAAATACTAGTGTGTGTTTTCCCAACATAGCTTAGGAACCAATTACCTTGACTATGATCACAGTATCTTTTGTGGTGCTTCGAGCATCATACAACATGACCACGATCAATACAGCAAATATAATCGAAGTTGCGACAATGGTGAGTAGTGTGTTGTCTCATTTCAGGAGACATTGTGTTGGTATCATAAGACTGTAAAATAGTTTTCAAGTGTTATCCAATCCACTTCATTTCCGTTTGTCAATTTCAATTTTGTATGAACATGTGCATGTTGAAATATGAAGACAATATCATGTTTAAGTTTAGGGGTGTATGAGTCAGATTTTCCCCTATTTTCTTTTGTTTTCTTCTCTATTCTATTCCAAAAATCATGAAATTTTGAAATTTTGAAAAAAATTATTTTGGCAACTTCGTTGTATTTTGTTCAAGCTCTTAGCTTGTATCTTTAAGCACTTAGTTAAAACATTAAATCAATTTTTGATTGGAAGCTTTGATTTAAAGTCTTCATTTGTGTTTCTCTTAGGCAAAAATTCGAGCAAAGTTACATTTTGTTTGTAGTTACTTCTAATAAAGTTATCAAGAGTCTAGATTGAATTGAGTGAGCCTTTTACCTTCTTTCTACCTAGAGAATAAAGAAAAATTAGGTTTGATGAACTTTGACTTCCTTATTCATTTGGTTGGCTGATTAGAAGAAAAATAGAATTGGTTGAATATGTTGTGAACAACAACCATTGAATTAGACTTAGTACCTTGAAAATGACTATCTGTTTTTCTTAGAAAAAAAAGTGAAAAAAGAGTAGAAAAGAAAAAATAAAAAACAAAAAAATAAAAAAAGGAAAAGATCCCTCAAAGCGAGAAAGAAAAAAAAAAAGAATCAAAGATTCTAAGTCTATAAGTTAAAATTTTAGTAAGGTAAAAACCATCAAATGTAAAAACGTGAGTACGTTGAAATATCATAGATAAAGTCCCTTAGAGGTATTAAATTGAACATCTATACTTCTTATTACCCAGACAAGATGCTAACTTTTGAATTAAACCTCAAGTTAATCCAACTATTCTTGGGTAAATTGAAAGTTTTTTCGAATTCACTCTATAAAAGAAAATCTCTAAAGTTTTTAAGTTAGAATTACTATTTCTTAAAGATCAATTTAAGTCTAAATTTTTTCATAGAGAAATAAAAGTTGAGACTCTATACCAAGTATTACTTTCAAATAACTGACAAATCATAAATAACCTGTGCTTTTAAATATATGTTTCAATTTTGAAAATAGTTACTTCAAAAGTTATTTCGAATTTTGTGGGTATATTCTCTACAAATCCTCATGAGTCAAACTCATCCACTAGGGGTTACCCAAAGGTTTAAGGACTTGTTGCATTCGTTAAATGAAGTCGAGATGTTTGTGAAAGTGATAGTTTATTTTCTAAGGAACTAGAAAAAAAAAAATTGAGGGTATGATCAATGTCTCAAAACACTGATTTATTCGTATTTATCCTAGGCATTTATCTCGATTTCCATCCTTATTTTATTAGATTAGGTGAATAATTATGTTAAACCTCAATTTATCATATTACATGTTCTACCATGCTAATTAGGCTTAATTGCACAAAATAAGTATATTTATCATAAAACTAATCGTGTATGTTCACTGTATAGGTCAATGATAAACTCATGAAGATGAACACCAAAATAAATAATCAAGTGTTCACTACAATCTAGAAGACCAATCAAGTTTCCATACAAAATTGGAGATCCAAATGTCTCAAGAGCAATGTGGTGCAGTCCAAATCCACTGTGATGAAATGATTTTCATATGGTTCACATTAAAATTGCTCTAGTATGTTACGCACATGATATTATACATAATAGTAATGGCGATTATTTTTGGATACTTCTAGAGCACTTCGAGTCTATAAATAGATTATTTTCTCAATTAAGAAAGGGGTCTTGGGTCCCTTGCCCTAGTCTTTGGGCTCTTGTCCCTTTTCTTTTTCTCCCCCAATGCCTTTGGCATTTTCTTTGTAATTTTCATTTTTTAGTTAGATTTTAATTCAGAAACATTTATAATTTCTCAAGGAGATAGTGTATCTTGGATATCATGAATACAAGTGTTGTTTCTTTTACTTTCTCTTGTATCCTTGTCATGACTATAAGCTAGACTTCCTCCATAAATGAGAAGAGGAAGCCTAGGAGCAAGTTTCAATTTTGCGTTATTTCTTTGTCCTTCCATGTTCTTTATAATATTTATAGGATTCACTTCAAGGTTTTATCCAACTCTAATAGATCAAAGCTTTAGTTGAACCTCTACACCTTATATACTTGACTTAGATGTTCTATGCTTAGATAAGATCAAGATAGAACAAGCTTAAGATATTTGATAGTAGGGACTTTATCATTAGTGATTAAAAAAGTCCTAACTATAGTATTTTTTTAAAAGTTTCATGTCATATCTTCCAACTCAAGGAGCACACCAAACCCTTGTGGTTGAGTGCAAAGAAGGATAAATTCAAATACAGTTTTATGTGTTAATCATAGGTTACTCTAATCACGAATGGATGTTTTATCTTTTGTTTACTTAGTATAATTTTCTCTTTTTTGTTTTAATTTTCAGCAAAATTCTACTCTCTATTTTGTTTCACAAAAATACAAAAATTGATTTGAATTATAACTAAGATTAACTTCATTTCTTGATAACTTGGTAACATCCCATCTTTTTCTTGGGTTCGATCCCTTACTTGTCCACAAGCTAAAGAGAGTATAAAAATATAACTTTTGATGAGATGATAACAACGATATCACTATTATCATAGATCACACAAGGAGAGTAATCAAAGCCATGGCTAGAAAAGGACAAAGGGTATCAATTATCCACCACTAGCTTCAAGCCGTTAAAAAAAGAGCAAATGGCGATCAATTTGAACCTATAAAGGCTCATCATTACTGTCGTTAAGAGGGTCAAAGACATAGTGTACACTATCAAAACCATGGTGAACAAATTCCAATGGCATAATTATGAGCACACCTGGAGTGAGGCCAACCGAGCTGTTGATCACTTAGCTTCATTTATGCTATCTTCTAATCTAGTTCAATGGTCTCCCGCTCTGTCTAGGGATTTGAGTCATATTATTGAGAGGGACATCCCTGGGCAACCTTTCTTGAGAATAATGTTGTTTTTGTTAATTTAATATAGTTGGTCGAAGGTCTGGCTGACCCCCAAGCTTATCTTCAAAAAAAAAAAACAAATTGAGTTGGCCAAAGTTATCAAAACCCATTGAACTTGGTTTAATTACATTGACCCATCTTAGATTGATAATGGAATTGGAGGACATGAGTGTAATCTAGCTTGGTTTAGTTCTAACAACATGAGGTTAAGGTAGTAATGCACTTATGTGGGGACTAATTTGACCAAGGGTTCTTATTGGAAGAATATGAAAATTACAAGAAGGCCATGATGGTGGGTTATCTCCAGGCCACGCAAACTTTATGCTTTTTTTCCTCAGAAATGGCCTTCGAGCCTTGTGATTACTCAAAAATGGGATTTTTGAACCCTCATGAAATTTTCTTAAGTCAAGCCCCTTCTCAAAAGGTTTTTGGTGCTCTCGAGCTCAGCCTAGGAAAAAATGTGGTGTCTACAACTCTCATACAAGAGCTATTATTATTCAACATTATCTAATCAATAGGACTTTGACCTGTACATGGTTGTACTTTAGTTGTGAAATCGCCCACATAAAAAAATGAAACTAAAGCAAACTATAGAGTGATACCTTATTTAAGGAAAAACGATATTGAATCGTCTATGAAGCTCTTACTTGTTTTCTTTTATGACTTTGACCTTAAAAAAATTTGATTAGGTCAACTTAGTAATAAAAAAGTTAAACCAAGAAGCTTTCGTCGATTGAGTTGTAAATGTCTTACCTATTTCACTGATCGAGTTTGAGAGAGCTAGGGTTTCGAGTGAGATGTAGAATGCGACAAAAATATTGATACATGAGTCGTTCTTAAGTGGAGCTTGAGAGATTGAGAGAGAAGAAAGTTGAACAGAGATTGAGAGAGAAGAAAGTTGAGAGATTGAGAGAATATAACTTGAAAGAGAACAAAGAGTTTTAGAGCAAGAGAACAAAAATGCAAAAGTGAGAAAATGAGGCGAAAAGTCCTAATTTTTAAAATTATATAACGTTGATTTTAATTAAAACAGCAGTTATAATTAAAAAGCAAAATTACAAAAAAAAAAAAAATGCCATCAAATTATATAACCTCGGTTTTACTTAAAATTGACATTATAATTTAAAACAAAAAATCCAATATAACGTTTATTGCACTAAATACCGAGTTATAATTAAAAATTAAAATTATTACGAAACTACCATCAACTATATAACGTCGGTTCTATTAAAAACTAACGTTATATTTTAAAATTAAATTAAATTTATAATTAAAATACAATAATACGAAAATGCCATTAACTTTATAATGCTGATTTTTTTTTTTAAACCAACATTATAATTGAAATAGAAAATAACGAAAATTCCATCGCTTATAAAATCGTGAAATATAGATTTGATACCGTTGGTTTTTTATAAAATCGACATTATAAATCATATTATATATATTTTTTTTTGCTTCTTGGCCATATTAATTAATCCAGATATATTTTAATTGAACTCCATTCAATCATCAGCAGCTTACTCACAATGATTGCTTATCAATTTGTGGATTTCCTCAAACAATTAATTTCTTCCTCGATCTTCTGATTTGAAACTGAATTTTAGCAGCAACACACAGTGATTGCTTCTACGGCCATGTTGCTTTCCTTCCTTTTTCAACTTATCAAATTGAAGTTTTCAACAATTTCTTAAATCCTTCCATGCCAATACGACCGCTCTCAATGACATTATAAACTTTTTTCTTCTCTTCATATTTAAGTAGGGCTAGATTCAAATAACAGATAAAAAACAACTTGCTGAGATAGAAAAGAGAAAGCTAGATTTATAATAATATAATTAATGTTTTTATAATGTTGGTTTGAGTAAAAAATGTCATTATAAAACTTTCTAGAGTTCGTGTGAAAAATCACGAAAAGAAAGAGTTTTGTAACGTCGATTTGTTATAAAACCGGCATTATAAATTTTTAAGTAAAGCTTATAATGTCGGTTTTATAAATAAATAAAAAATTTGGTGTTATATACCCTTATAAAATTTTTGCGTAATTTTCCACGAAAATTAAACTTTGATAACGTCATTTACTTGAAAGTCGGCGTTAAAGATTAAAACATGAATGCCTCCTATTTCACTCGGTGTAGTAGTATCAATTGAAGTTACAATTTTGGGACAACTATCATGATCTTCCTCAACTTAAAATTATTTTGATAAAGATGTAATCAGTGAATTCCATAAGGTTATAATCCCTCTATTTTCTTAATATAAGGGTAGGGGCCCTTCATAGCCCAAGCTTACTGTTTTAAAAAAAATCAAGGTTTTATCACACGATTTCTTTTATAAAGAAAGAGCAAAAAAGGCAAAATCTTAGCCCATGTGCATGGTTGGCTCGGTAATTAAAAATAAATAATGTTAGGATGGTAAATCTACCTTAAAGATATTTTGATTTGTTGGGTAAAAATTTTTAGGAGAAAGCCAAGTGGAAAGGTTGTAACAACTTCTCCAATAAAAGGCCAAGTGACATGTGGGGACTAAACCTAAGAAAAATTCACCATGGGTCCAACCTCATGAGTCAGAATTGAGTCCAATATAGTGTGTCCGGCACCCTGGGTCGGACCTAAATAATTTTTTTACTTGATTTTTTCTTGAGTAGCCCATTGATCCTTAAATAGTTTAGTCCTTGTTCAAGGTTTGGACAATTGAGCATGTATACACTGGGTTCAGCCCAATACCCAAAGGAACGCCCAAATCTGAATTTTTTATGTTTTTTTCTCCACTCATAATCACCACCAAGATATAATCAAGCCACACAATCCAATCACTGTCATCTAGATTGGATTAAATTTGTTTAAGATTAGGAGTAGATTAGATAAGATAAGCATTATGTCGAGTTAAGATTTCATTGGTTAGTTTATATACATATCAATTTAAATGTATTCTTGTACAATAAGTAGATCTAATTCTGAAAGAAAATTTTTCTGAATTTTCTTTAGAAGACCGTACTACTAGTGCTCCTATCTAAATACTTACATATTGTATCCCAAGTGCTGTAATTCAACAATTATCATGCTTCTTTTAGCCAATGTTCCACTGACCACTTGATATTTTAACTGAATAATTAAACAAATATATATATATATTATATATATATATATATATATTATATATATATATATATGTGAATTCTAACTAAATTGTAACAAGATTTGTAGGTTTTATCTCCATTGGCAATATTGGATCAGCCAACAATGAGAAGACTCAATCTTTTGTCTCTTGATCAGGAACACCATACCCATCTCCATATTGGTACATGCACTGAGCCATTCGAGCAAGGTTTACTGCAATGCCTATAAAAGGTTGGGGAAAAATGGAATCATCGATTGGATTTTAAATTCAATTTGATCGGTCAATTGGGTTTTAATTTTAATTCGATTGGTCAATTGGGTCTTAATTTCAATTCGATTGATCAATTGGATTTTGATTAAATTTGAATTTAATTTTTATTTTGAATTTTAATTTGTCAAATAATTTGATTTTGATTAATCAGTTAAATTTCAATATGGATTTTTTTTATTGTGACTTCTCGCAGATTTCTCCGTTTTCCCCGATTTGGATCCTATTAGACTCGAATTCATATTTTGAATGCAATGAAGGTACTTTCTAGATTTTCCGGAGGTTCGAGATTCATGAGGAATATTTTCGTCATTTTGTTAATTTTTACAAATTTTTATGAATTCGGCATGAGGTTTCTTTCAATTCCAACATGATTATTTCTAAGTATCAAGGTCTCATTTTCCTAGTGTTGCGAGGTTTCTAGATTATCAAAATGTGTAACGGACATAAGTGTATGTGCACTACAACAAAATAGGGATATAGCAACGGTCGTCGACCGTTATTATAAGAGAAAACACTGTCGCAAAAACCTCCGACGTTATATGTATTATCGACGACGACCATCGCTATAAGAGAAAAACCTGTCATAAAAACCTCCGACACTATATATATTACCGACGGCCAACTATTCGTATATATGGGACTTATAGCGACAGCCGCTATTGGCCATTGCTATAGGGTATTTTATAAAAAATATATATAGGCCTTTACCGATGGTTGCCGACCGTCGCTATGAGAACTTTTGAAAACAAAGAAAATTTAATTTTACACCTTCCCCCCTCACATGTTGCTGAATATTGGAGATACGTTTATATTTTGAAATTGATGACCTAGACCCCAACTAGCAACATGAAAAGACCCAAATGCCCCTCGTCTTCAACTTTTATAAATCTAATTATTTTCTAAACCATCTAACGTCATATAATCGGGAATTCAAACAGAAGTCTAAAATGGGAGAATTATTAAACAACTACTTATTATCATAAAAAATAATTGAATGGAAATTACGTCATTTTTTCATAATAATGTAATCTCAAATAATGATGGAAATCCGTTTTGCGATTTAAAGAATAATGTAGACAAGTCATTCACGATATTACCTTCATAATTGTAGGAATGAACCAAAGCATCAACATTCCTCAAATGCGTCCACGCCTTACCTAGAATCTCATCCAAGATTGGCTACTCAGCTTCCATATTCCCTCCAACTACGATAACATGGATACGAAACCATTAACTTTCCCTACTTATACATTGATGAAAACACTCAATCAAAAAGTTTAATGCAAGAAGGAGAATCGGATGAGGATATCAAATTTGATAAGGAAGTAAATCAATGAAATAAGCAAAGAATAACAAGTAAATCAAGTAATTAAATGAAATATCAATTTTTTTTTTAGGATAAACTTCAAAATAATAGAAGAGCAATGGCATCAGGGATTGGATAAGAATCAAACCTTAAGGATTTTCTCAAACTCCAATATCTCGTTCAGTTGATATGCGGCTATCAAATTGGTCATGGCCAAGATCTCTGGATCATTTTTGTATCTGCAAAATGGCAAAAACTAGTATTCCAAATAAGCAAACTAGCATTCAAATATAGTAATAAATAAATAAATAACTCATAAAGAACTTACGGTTTTGCTTCCTACCCATCGAATGGGTTCACTTTAGATTAAAATGTAAAAGGAAACTACTTTCTACTATCTGAAAACTAGTTTCATCTGCATTTACTTTGTACTTTGTATCAAACATATAGTTTTAGAATTTGATTATCAAATAGGCCAAAAAACTAACGACAAACACGTGGACATAGCTAATCGATGTTAGGTATCAATCATGTTGCTTTCTTCTATAGGGTCATTTGTGGGTCAGGTGATCCTGAACCTATCACCTCGTGGTAGTGTATTTGTGGTGCATTATCAAACACTTATAATTATGGTACTTACTGGTCCTGAGCATGATGGTTTACAAATGAAAAAATAAATAAAATACCATTAAAGGTAAAAAAAGAATACAGATCTTCATCCGAGTGTACACTTGTCATCAGATGAACGATCCTAAGTTAGGTTACACGAAAAGGAAGTGGTCCCACCTACGTAGTCGAAAAATGAACACAACATTCAAATGGATATCACACATTGAAAGCAAGCTAAGGACCCCTCCCTAATGAAAAAAAAAATCCATTCCCCATACATAACATTCCTGCCCATCGAATGGGTTTACTTCAGATTCAAGACATTGATGAGTGGTTATCCACATGGATGGATGGAATGTTAGGGGAATCATAGGCCATAGGCATTGATGAACCTCATGTTTGTTTTATGCAAAATATTGTTATATCACATACAGAGATGAAATCACATGAAAATTAAGTAATCTAAGATAACACTCAAATGCAAGACATGAGCAGATTAGTTACTCAAAAGAGTAGTGAACAAACCCCATGCAAGTATCACCTTAACTAGGATAAGGTGTAGCCAATGACAACGAGTGATGATGAACCATAACATGGATACGAATCCATTGACTTTCCCTACTTATAAATCTAGTTACACATTCCTACAATCCGCATAAAGGTGTTCAAAACCTGTTGGTCCTATATCAGTTCTAAATTTTGAGCTTCAATTGTACTAAGTCCAACAACCAGCTGTTCCTCCAGTTGCATATGTAATTACCATATATCTAACACTAATCATAAAAGGGAATTATAAAACGTATGCTCAAATCAAAACTCACAATCTCTATGGTAGTAATGGACTCATTCATCCATTGATTCTCCTTTAGTAGATGCTTAAGCACGATGCAAGCATACATTCTTGTGAACATGCTAGATTGGTGTTAATTGATGCAAAATTCACGAGTAAGCTAGATTTATTCAAAGATCTCACATATCACACACCAATCTTAAAACACGCATTTCAAGTTGTTCTTTCCAAAACTAAATAAATAAATTTTTTTTTTAAGTAATGATTGGTGCGTTATAAGTTGTTAACTTATCAAAACTAGAATATTGGAGGTTTCACTTACATTGTCAGCATAAAACTTGGCACGATTTTAATATAATATACAGTGTAGACAAATTTATATTGGAATCAACAGTACCTGCAAAATGGCTGCATAGACTGCTTTGGGGCATGCTGCGCTTGTGTGCATGTACTGCACAATGTCCTATGTTTCCACACAAGGATGAAATTAAGTCATATGTTTTTTGAAAGTGTAATAAAAAAGTGCTCACAAATCAAAATCTAATAAAAACTTTGAAAAATAACAATTACTAACTTGCCATAAGAATATTTCATATGCATACCTTATTCTTCTAGCCATAAGAATATGTGAGTGATAGTTGTGAATGTTATGGTAGACACCTTGAATGTTGCATCCAAATAGGGGTCGTATGAGCATTGTGATGCTCATCAATTTCATGGGAGTATGAGGTAGTCCTAATTCCTCTCTCCTCAATGCCATCAAAGAAAGCAATCCTAGGGTTATGATAATCCCTGCATGCAATGAATGAGTTGTATAAGAGATAAAGCTTCTAAGGATATAAAAACAAGTCCTAATATTTCCCTCACTAGCTAGGACTCTATGAGAGATTGGGTGAAGATCTTTTCCAAGCCTTACTATTTTTTCTTATCCAAATTCACAACTAGGAGTATCAATGCGGGTCTCTGCAGGTAGGAATTTGAACTAAACCCAAATGCAAATCTTTATATGCCTAAGCTTCCACATATAATCCTAATTTGATATCAGTGCAGGAGCGAATGCAATATTTACCCCACACCCAAACACCTTTATTTCTCCAATTCTTTGCCCCTCATAATAAAAACTGGTAAGATTACCTAAACAACTGCATGTTTTTCTAGGATTTCAAGTGCCATTTGTGTTATAATAGTTTGAAGCTTTGTCCCAACTGAAATATCAAATTGTAGTTCAAAAATGAATTGAAATAGACCAAACCAGAGTGTGAGAGAACTTCAAATCTTTAAGTTTAACGTAATCGAACTATACTTTAAGGTGATTGGTGATTCCAAGAGATAATCGAAGCAGAAACCCGTAGTAGTAGCACCTGTTGAAGACAAAAATTTCGATCTTAGGTTTTGTGGAATTGATACCCTAGATCGATTGAATCAAGTAGAAAAATAAAATTGACATTTCTCATCTAAAATAGTCCTTAGATCCACAACAAACATGCACAGAGTTACCTTGATGTGGTCGATGAGAAATCCTAGTTCTTAGCCAATTGGATTCGTTTTAGAAGAACCAGAATTGATCGATTGATCGAAAGGGATCAATTTGAGTAAGGGAGTTGTGAGGTTTTAGAGAGAGAGAGAGAGGCGAGGTTGAATTTTCTCAAGTTGTTAGGCTCTGGATCGATCGAGAGAGAGAGAGAGAAGAAGGCGAGTTTTCTCGAGTCGTGAGGTTTTGGATCAATCGAGAGAGAGCTTGAGTAGTGAGTTCTTGGAAATAAAACAAGAGACTGGGAAGAAAGGTTTTGGAAATAAAACGTAAGTTTAGGAGATAAACGCACAAAGGAAACGGTGGGAACAAACACTATAGCGACCCACTTGATATTTGTTCGTCGCTAAATTACTCTACAGCGACCCAAAGATATGTGGTGTCGCTAGATGTCATCGCTATTTGTCTGTTTTCTTGTAGTGGTGCTTGCTAAATCAGGTGTAAGATGTAACGATCCTAAGCGTGCATGATTTTCTACGTCACGTGAAAGAGGTGAAAGGACTAGAAATAGTAAAAGCGAGGAAAATGACTCTCAAGCTTTCGAGTTATTTGTGCTCATGATTAAGAATCCACCACGGCCGGGTGACGAATTCTCGAATTAGATGGGTGCACAAATGGAATGTCTACACCTGGCTCCCTGGAATTATTCGTACTCTAGCAGCTCTCCTTGGTTCTCCATTTCTCGTAATGACCATGTCTTGTCATGTACTAGTTTGTTTTCCACAGACGACGCAAATTGTAGAGGTCATTTTTGCGATCATCTAGAGATCTTTGAACTCTTGATAGAATGATTTACAACTCTTTGAGATCTTCCTTGTCCCCTGTTCCACAGACCTCCGATGCCAAAGTCAGACAAACAGAATAATAAAATAGTATAATCTTTTTCTCTGCCCAAAAGTGTGTACCTTTTTCATGGAGTACTTGTCTATTTATAGATTCTTAGAATAGTTTCCTTGTTTTAATAAGTTTCCTTGATCATCCTTATCTGCAATAGCATCTTTCCTTGATCTTCTCCCTTTTTTTTCAGTTTGTCCTCTACTCGTATTAGGATTACTCAATTTAATATGGAATCCCGCATATTTAGGGATCTACAACGATCGTTGGATTTAGATGTGCTTCTTGTCCTTGTAGTTTAAGTCATCAATTTTACTGTTCTATCGTTCCTTGAATGGATTCGGACAACATATTCTCACGTGCTTCTGCCATGTGTCCCTTACCCCGAGGCTAATAAATTTTCCCTCCACAAAAGGCATCTTATGTGGTGGAACAAATCATATTAGAAGTCCATGGTGGTTATGATATAGTTGAAAGTGCTAACTTAACGTGCCATGAAATGTCAACTATTTTTCAGAATTGGAGATGCGGATGAGAAATTAAAAGAAGGTCAGTTCAAGTGTGTCAATTGGTGCCTTTAGAGGAGGACTTTAAATATGATTAATACTGACGGATCTCTGTCCCTAGAGGGCAAGGGTCTTGGTTTTGTTACTAAAGATAAATGGAAGATTCCTATTTGCAGGTATGGGTATGCCTAACCAAAACATCATTGTTGCGATAGAGTTAGAGACTATCCGTGAAGGTTTGATTTTGCCCTCCAAAGAGATTTTCAAAAGGTGTGATAATTTCAACAGATTCTCGTTATTCTACTAGTTGTATAAATAATGAGGTGAGGAATAAGTTTATTAATTCAAGAGTCGACTTCTCTTGGGGAGAAGCAAACTGAGCGGCGACTGGAGTGACAATTTTGGATGATTATCATGATCTTCCTCAAGAACTTAAAATTCTTATAGATAAATATGTAATCAGTAAATTCCGTAGGTTATAATTCCTTTGCTTTGTTAATATAATGGTAGGGGCCCTTCAATAACCCAAGCTTACTGTTTAAAAAAACAAAAAATCAAGGTTTTAATAATCGATTTCTTTTATAAAGAAAGAGCAACATGATAAAATCTTATCCCATGTGCATGGTTGGCTTGGTAATTAAAAATAATAAGGTTAGGATGGTAAATCTACCTTAAAGATATGTTGATTTGTTACACGAGAAAGCTAAGTGGAAAGATTGTAAATCAGAATTAAGTACCATTTCGCGATCCGGACTTAAAGCATTGTTTTACGTGATTTTTGGTTGAGTAGCCCATTGATCCTTAAATAGTTTAGTCCTTGTCCCTTGTTCAAGGTTTGGACAATTGAGCGTGTATAGACTGGGTTCAGCCCACTACCCAAAGGAAAGCCCAAATCTGAATATTTTTTTATGTTTTTCTCTACTCATAATAACCATCAAGATAAAATCAAGCCACACAATCCAATTAAATGCTTTTCTAAGAAATCATAACAGATCTGATCTAGTGAAAGCCAGTTCCGAGAGACTTCGTAATGAGTGATATCCGACTGTGATAGCTTCATGAACAGATCATGATCATCAGTAGCACAGTGGATACTCATTTGCAACACCAAGCATTCAATAGAGAGATCACAGAGTTTGATATTAAATCAAAATAATCGTGCATTTATGTTTTCTAAGAAGAAGTAATGAGATGGACTATATCACTCTCATCTAGATTGGATTAAATTTGTTTAAGATTAGGAGTAGATTTTTATGTCTAGTTAAGATTTCATTGGTTAGTTTTATATACAAATCAATAATTTAAATCTATTCTTCTACAGTAAGTAGATCTAATTCTGAAAGGAAATTTGTCTGAACTTCTTTAGAAGACCGTATTACTAGTGCTCTTATCTAAATACATATATATTGTATCCCAAGTGTTGTAATTCAACAATTATCATGCTTCTTTCAGCCAATGTTCCACTGACCATAAGAACTTAGCTGCTTGATATTTTAACTGAATAATAAAACAAATATATGTATGAATTATAAACTAAATTGCAACAAGATTTGCAGGTTTTATCTCCTTTGGCGATATTGGCTTAACCAACAATGAGAAGACTCGATCTTTTGTCTCTTTATCGGGAACACCATGCCCATCTCCATATTGGTACATGCACTGAGCCATTCGAGCAAGGTTTACTGCAGTGCCTATAAAAGGTTGGGGAAAAATGGAATCATCGACTCGATCTTTGTTCATCTTCTTCCAAGTGTCGCTAATTAGATGTTTAATGTGCTCGCGAGCTACTTCTTCTGAAACGCCAGTTTCATGCATGTAACATTGGATTGATTTCGGCACGTCGCCCCTCTCTAGCTCATCCTATAATAAGATATAAATGTTTTCAATGACTGATTCTAGCTAGTATTGTAATATGTGAGACAAAATTGCTTACGTACCGTAGAAGTTCCCAAGTCATCACAAAGTCGAAGAACCATTGATGACCAGCGTATAATGTCTGGATATCTCTCTAAGCATTCTAATGAGTCCATGTTGATTTCTTGCTTTACAAAGAAATAAGCATGAACTAGTATGACAGGCCCTGATATTGAGATCCACGCATTATTTAGGTACTCCTCAAGCGTTGGTGTGTATTTGTTATGGTACCACTTTGCCTCCACTAAGTAAGATTTGCATAAATCCACCCACTGAGATTAAGAAAAAAATAAAAAATGTTGAGGAAATTAGGAAATTCAAATATAATCAGTTAATCAAAAGAATAAAAATGTTGAATGGAAACTAAAGAACAAAGCAATACCGCTTTCTTAAGGTACGGTACGATGTCCCAACCCCGTTCCTTAAGAGTATCATAAGCCATTTGGTTCACTGTGTTATACAAAGATAGGAAACATATCTTCATGTAATTTGGAAGTTGTTCCATGGCTTTAATATCCCATCTGTTAATACCAGCCAAATTTGAATCACAATCATTGGTTATGATAGTAACATATATGAAATGTTAATATATGAAAACATATATCCCACCAACCTCTCGACGGCATCAGTAAAGAGCTGGAGTTCATCCAAAGTACCATAGACATCATAAACATCATCAATAGTTGTTATTAGCGCATTAACTTTCGTAAGTCCTTTCCTGCAATAATCATGCTGAGGATCGAAGATCACTCCGATGGTCCATAAAAAGTTCTCCATCAACCTATCTCGTGCAAAGCTCAACTCAGAGTGGGAACCAAGCCCAAGATCCCTCCACCACCTGAATGACATAAAAGAAAAAAAAAATTACCGTAATGATCCCCACTTAAATTTCAATTGTATATATATGACCTTACCTCGAAGAGTCTCTCAAATCTTTCTGGTGTATTGCTTGCACCATATTGAAATCCAACATTGCGAGTTCAAGTAGATCAGGATGGATGTTCTCTTCACTCTTGCACATTTCGATGTACCATCGAGCTTCTAATCGCAGCATCCTTTGGTGCAAAGGAAGTTCCAGGGAGTGATTCACTTTTTTTTCAAGGTTTGGGGCTATAGGTCCCTTTAAGTTGTTTAGATGTGTGGTTGTGAAATATTTGGCCTCATCCAAGATATTTTCCCCTTCTAAAGCAAGGTGAGAAGCTTCAAACAAACTCAACATTCCTCTAATATCTTCAGATAGACTTGCTTTGAAATTGCCCATGTCATCCTTGAAGCCATTAAAAACATCTGTATCACATAAACATATAATTTTCTAATTTTATCAAAATCACAAATTATCTGGAGTAATTTCAACAAATGTGAACTAATAAAAATTGCATTATGGAGTAATTATATTGAAATTGATGAGAACGGAATTGAGTACCTTGGGATATCTCATACCCATGTTGTCTAAGGAGCCTAAAGCGAAGTGCTACAGCATGGAGACCCTTGTTAGTGCCAACATTATCGTTTTCAACGATTGCTATTTCATCCAGTGCTCTCTTGATCTCCTCCTCAAAGATATACCCCAAGCCTAGCCTTCCAACATTATCGATCAGTTCAAGCCGATCTAAAAGTCCCACATCACCAGCGTTGATCATACACCTTACATTCTCTAACTTCTTCGCTCGTCTTTCACACGTCTCCCCCTAGAAATTTAGAGTAAAATTTTTATATTCGGATAATTATAGAGATAATAAAATTTTAAAATAAAGAATTAGATTAAACTTTTGGCCAAGTTGTCTAACCAAATATGATTTTTAAATATTTACATAACCAGCACAATGTGAAAAAAGCCCAAATTTGACAGGCCTAGGCTATCAAATTTCATAAATTTCAACGGACAAAAGGGTCAAATTGGCGTCGAATTTTTCATTGTCAAATTTTCTTTTTCAACAAACCAAAATTGTCAAATTAACAAAGTATGTGAGAAATTCGACAGCCCTAAGCCGTCAAACCTGGGAATATCTAGAATTTCAATGGTCCTAGACCGTCAAAATTCAGTTTCAAAAATTCATAGGCCTTGGCCCATCAATTTTTTCTGTCAAATTTTTCAGTTTTCGTGTAGTGCATATACATTTTTACCAAATACATTTTTACCGTTTGCGTAAAAAAATTTGTAGTAAATTTACCCCTTGGATTTTAAAAGATCGATTATGTAATTTTTGAAAAATCAGAAGTGTAGAAAGGTTACTTAGTTCACTATAATTATTTTAGCCTACCTGCTGGGTAAATATTTCGAAATTGTATTTGATTACATATATAATTTGACCAAGACCTTTATCTAATTAACAGCATAAACCATCTTTTATCAAGTACTCTAATTACCGTCCAATCACTCTTCACCGATTGAATGAAATCGAAATCCCAAATGCTCGGTTGGTACTTGGCTGATCGTCTAGCAACCAATGGATCACAGTTTTGATGGGTACTAACAAGGCAATGAACACGTCGAGGAGCCAAGCAAGACGAGCTTCTTAGAAAAGGTTTCAATGGAAAAATTCTTGGCGAGAAGCCACTCAAAGGGCAGGGTAGTGTTTGGAGGTTGAGATTAAGAGCCATTGTAATAGTAGTAATATCTCTAAATGATTTTTTTGGTTAACCATCCTCACCTTGAACCCCATATATATAGACAACCATGTACAACACCAATTAAACAGGAAATTTCCCATCCTTTTCACAAAGAACACGTTTCTTGCTTATTTTGTTTCAAATGATAAAGATAAACATGTGCAGTACTTGAAATGATGAATATCTGCAATCCTTTATTGACTGCTGATAAACAATTGTTAAATATTAAAAATTTGTGTATTTGAAATGCGTTCATGTGTGCTTTCCCTGTTTTAAAGATATTAAAACACACCAACTAAAACACCACAGAGACAATCTTATAAAAAAATAAAACTAAATAAAAAACGTTTTTAACGTTTACAAAACCAACAAAAGAAATTAAAGAAAATACCTACATGTTACAAATGTGAAAAAATATGTGTAGTACTTGTTGAAATGATGAATATCTGTAGTCCTTTATTGACTGCTGATAAACAATTGTTAAATATTAAAAAACTTGTGTATTTGAAATGCGTTCATGTGTGCTTTCCCTTTTTTAAAGATATAAAAACAAACCAACTAAAACACCACAAAGACAATCTTATAAAAGAATAAAACTAAATAAAAAACGTTTTTAACGTTTTCAAAATCAAATTAAAGAAAATACCTACAAGTTACAAATGTGAAAAAATAGGACATTATAAAAATCAGTGTAGAGTAAAATAAAAGATAAATAAATTAGAAATAGATGAAAATCTAAAAACACAACTATCCAACTAAATGATCAATTCAGACTACTCAAGTGACGAAACAGAAAATGAAACAAATGAAATAAAAGGTTCAAGCGATAGTACACAACTTAAAGAAGAAACCAATAAATCATTACAGTTTTATAACACTACATGTAGATGCAAATCAATAAATGTACTAATAAAATAATAAAAAATATTATTTGATTATATAGACAAAATAGAGAACCCTGACCTACAGAAAGGATAACTCTTACAATTAAGAGATACAATAAAGAAAGAAAAATCAATGAATAAAGACGTACCAAGCTATAGTTTATAAGAAATATTCAAGAAGTTTGATAAAACACAAAGAAAAGAAATAACAATCCAAGACTTACAAAGAGAAATAAATCAAATAAAAGAATAAATTAAAAGGTTAAACATAGTAAGTAAAGGACAACAAGAACAAATCGATATACTAAGCTTTAACAATCAAAAACAAAAAGAAGTCTTAAAGGAAGAAGAAGAAGAGAATTATATACAAATAATAAACAGGATTCAATACCAAAAATGGTTTATCAATATCCAACTAGTAGTTAATAAAGAATTCATGATAACAATTGTGGCCTTAGTCGACTCAGGAGCAGATCTAAACTGTATACAAAAAGGTATTATCAATACTTCGAGAAAACTACAGAAGGAATATCCACAATAGATGGGTCAAGTTCAAAAATAAAATACAAACTTTCAGATGTACATGTCTGTAACCAAGATATATGCATAAATACTCATTTTATTTTAGTAAAAAACCTAACAAAGTTTGTCATCCTAAGAACACTATTTTTAACATTAATACAGCCTTTCACAGTAGATTGTACAGGCATTAAATGTAGGCTCTTAAAATAAGAAATACATTTTAAATTCATACAAAAACCCCAAGAAAGAGAATTAGATATGATCAAAAACAAAACCATTAAGAATACTATTAACATGATAGCCAAAAAAGAAAACCAATTAAAACTTTTAAAACAAGAAATCAACTTTTTAAAAATTGAAGAACAACTAAATGACTCAAACCTTAAAATCAAAATCCAAAAATTTAAAGAAAATCTAATAAAGGAAGTTTGTTCTAATTTACCTAATGTTTTTTGGCACAGGAAAAAACATGAAATTAGTCTTCCCTACGAACAAAATTTTGATGAAAAAACCATTAAAACTAAAATCAGACCAATCCAGATGAATAAAGAAACTTTAGAATATTGCAAAAAGGAAATACAAGATTTATTAGAGAAAAACTTAATGAGACCTAGTAATTCTCCTTGGAGTTGTTCAGCATTTTATGTCCAGAAACATTCAGAGATAGAAAGAGGAGCACCCAGATTAGTAATAAATTATAAACCCCTAAATGATGTTCTCAGATGGATTAGGTAACCAATCCCAAATAAAAAAGATCTCTTAAACAGACTATATGAAGCAACAATATTTTCAAAATTTGATATGAAATCAGGATTTTGGCAAATACAAATAGTAGAAAAGGAAAGTTACAAAACTGCCTTCATAGTATCATTCGGTCATTACGAATGGAATTTAATGTCGTTTGGACTCAAAAATGCTCCAAGTGAATTTCAAAGAATTATGAATGACATCTTTAATCAATTTTCAAAATTTATAATAGTATATATAGACGATGTTCTAGTATATTCCAGATCCATAGAACAACATTGGAAGCATTTAGAGAATTTTATTACCACAATCAAGTTGCATGGGTCAGTAGTCTCAGCTCCAAATATAGAATTATTTCAAACCCAAATAAGATTTTTAGGACATAATATATAAATGGAACAATAATTCCTATAGACAGGTCATTACAATTCGCAAACAAATTTTCTGATGAAATAAAAGATAAAAAACAATTACAAAGGTTTTTAGGTAGTCTTAACTATATAAAAGATTTCTACCAAAATCTTCATATTATAGCTAAACCATTATTCCAAAGACTAAGAAAAAGGGCTCTAGAATGGACAACAGTTCATACAGAAGCAGTTAAACAATTGAAATTAAGATTGCAAGAAATTCCTTGCCTGAATATTCCGGATCCCAAATTAATAAAAATAGTAGAAACAGATGCAAGTGACATAGGATATGGAGGAATATTGAAACAAGAAAAGGATAAACAAAAGAAACTAATCAGGTTTACTTCAGGAGCTTAGAACCCAACACAACAAAAATATTCAACAGTAAAAAATGAGATTTTATCGATAGTTTTATGTTTTTCAAAATTGCAAGAAGATTTATTAAATCAAGAATTTCTTTTAAGAATAGACTGCAAGTCAGCAAAATTTATTTTAGAAAAAGATATAAAAAATATTTGTTCAAAACATATTTTTGCCAGATGGCAAGCCATATTATCAATTTTTTATTTCAAAATAGAATATATAAAAGGAGAAGCTAAGTCTATTCTAGATTTTCTTACCAGAGAATTTTTACAAGGTAAAAAAGATGACAGATAATCTTTCTCCATCAAAACTCAAGGCCAAAAGCTCATATGCTATGATCCCTCCAGTTTCTAAAGCAATTCTAGTTAATCCCTCATAGTTTGGCTCACCCAGTAAGCTTTCAAATAAATTCCAAGTATTAGGCACCACCAGTCCAGTAAAATCTTATGCTCAAACAATAACAGGTTATTCTTCCTAGGGTCAATTAGATACTGAGCATATTTTTAACACCCCGTATTTTTAACTCGTATCTCGAGGAGATCAAATAGTATTTATTTGAAGAATATTTTAGAAAGGAAACTTAGAGTCAAGTACCCGGATTATGCTATGTTCATTTTTATTGAAGATCGACTTCGCCATTAGTTTCAAAATGATCGAAATATATACTTTAGCCTATAAGCAAGCTGGAATTCAAGTTTGGATAGAAAAGTTGACAAATCCTTGAATTTCGCGTTAAGTGGGACCCCAAAATAGTGAAATTTTTTTAGAGCGAGAATCAGGAAGATTCGACCACACCATTAGGACCGCAACAAAAAATTATTCGAAATGGTATATTCGTTTGTCATTTTTCGAGTCCGGATAGTCAAGTTACGGTCGAAACTAGAAGTAATAAGAAAATTACAAGTATGCCATCAGTCTTCTTATAAAAGAAAGTAAATTTTCTTTTATTCTCATTTGTTCCCTTTTCTCTAAAAGATCCAAAGCTCAGATTTTTCCCAAAACCTAGGGTTCTCCTCTCTTCTCCTCAAGATCCGTTAAGAACGAATGACCGTTGAACTCCGACGAAGAAGACAAAGTTGTTGGCTGTGACGAGAGCCACAACCTCACCCTCTTTGCTAGCCCATTCACGTCCGTTTCCTTACCTTCCATCAGAAATCAGCGAGTAGCTTAGGGTACCGTCATACTCGGAGCTTCACCTTGTTAGTCGAGGCTTGTCTTCTAGGGTAAAAGTGGAGGAGAGTGTCGTTGTCAAAGGAGTTTCAAACCCTCATCTTCTTTGCATCAAACTCAACTCAACATCAACTTTTTACCATCGACTTTGATTCTTGTACGAGTTCATCGCTTTTGGAGTCCACAAACAAGTAGGGGACTTTCGATTCCTATTGGTAACTTTAGATTTCTCAAAATGTACATTTAGGTTATTTTTAACAAAACTTATTGTTTGCTTTTGAATCGTAGAAGGTTGTTGTTTGATTTCAAATTAATTGTAGAAGTAGATGTTTTGAATGTGTTTTAGCAAGTTTTAACCATAAACTCGTGGGTGGGTTGAATGATTCGAAGAACGGAAAAAGAATCCGAAACATGGATCGAAAACTCGAAGGTTCAAGTAAGGTTTAGGCTGTATGTGGGAAAGGTCGGTGCCACCGGCACCTGCCGAAGGCATTCTGTCGGTCCCACCGACAGAATGAAGCTTCTGCCACCGACGAAACGCGAGGAAATTTTGTTCTATCGGCAGGACCGTCGGTCCCACCGACATCTACCGATGACCAATCTGTCGGTTCCACCGACAGAATCCTGGTTTTGCCACCGACAGACAAAGTTTTCTTCAGAACAGTATTCTGACTCTTGGCTTGACCTCCTCACACCTTATACACTATTTCTCACCCTTCATTTCATTAAAAACGTTTAAGTAAATTGAATTTACTTTAAGTTCTTTAATGAAATTAAGGTTTTACCCCCCATTTTGGAACAATGAGAATGGTTTTAAGATCCAAATCTCAAAGGATCGAAATCCGAATTTTGGTTTCAAGAACAAAATATAATTTTCGACGTTTTCGGCAAGTTTTCAAAATGAAATAACTTTCGCGTTCCTTTGAATTAGATTATAAAAATTATATAGTGTCGAATCTCATGATCGAGACTTTCATTTTGAAAAATCCGTTTTCAATTTTAAGAACTTTGAAAAATTGAGTTTCCGACACTTAGTCAAATTTTCACCAGCTTTCCTTATTTTTAACAGCTTTGGTCATGTGCATCACCGGGACCTTGTTTTTTAATAAACTTGATGGTTTTCAATGGAAAAATCAAAAGAATGAATTTGGAAGATTGGAAATAGATGGTTGATTTAAAAATATGAAAAGTGAGAATGTCGAGAAAATGGGAAAATGGAATGAACGGTAAAATGTCAGAATCACACCCGAGGGGTGATGTCTGCATTTTACATTGTATGTTGTGTGTAGGTTGGTGAAAGGATATCCAGATTATTAATGAAAGGGTTGCATGTTTATTTCCGATTATGTTAGCGCGTGCGCTGAGTACTGTTATTTATTTTAGGTCGGGTGGCCACGGTTGCATGGTAGGAACTAGATATCCATTCTCAACCCTGTTTTGTTAATTTCTCTTTTTTTTTAAATGGAAAATCATATATATACGTAGCTATTTTGTGAGCTGTTAAAGGGTTTGTGAATGCCTGAAGGGATAGTGCGTCACATCATCCGGAGGAGTGCACTATCCTGGGATGTACGATCGGGACCACCAAACTCATACGTGGTATGGGACGCATATGAGAGTGGAGTCACAACTGGAATCAGGGTTCATTCCTTTCTTATCTTTACCAATGAACATGTATTGTAAAGGTGGTCGCATACGAGTGGAGTGTCATTTTGGGAATCACATGCACGCCTGATAGGCATAGACAAAGATGATTAGTCAGTGATCACTAACAATCTAGTAGTAGTCGAACGTTCTGACACATCGAAAAGAGACCCATTGCTTACGGTCACGTCAAACGGCCAGCCTGAGCCAGATAAATGGTCACCCGTGTGGTAAGTGCAGCGACCGACCACAAAATCAAGAACTAAAAGTCAGATTTATGTTGTAACATCATGTCCCGACTGGGAGCGATCCAGTCGTGAATCCCAACGCTCAAATTCCATTGCTCCACCACTTGTATTATGTATCTGTTGTTATATTTCGAATTACAAACTAAGAAGCATGTTTATTATTTTAATGTTGCCAACTGTATTTGCATAAAATGGAAAATGTATAATGTGTATGGATGATTGATGCTATGTGTTATTTTTAAACTGTTTAGTTGCTCATCCCTGGCTATATGTACTAGTTAATCGTAGTTTCAATTGTAAGACTTGCGTATTTTGAAATGATGCAGTATGATTAGTCGATCACATTAGGTGAGGTTATTAGTAGGAATTGTTTGTGGACCTACTGAGTAACCATTGTTACTCACCCTTTCCTTCCATTTTTTTTAATTGCAGATCCTGTGCTTGGAAAGGCAAGTGTTGAGACATCTGTCGAGGAGCATCTGGTTGGTCAGATCGACGACCAGTGCCCATTACCCGGTGAGCGTCATGATTAATTCTACTAGGAGTCTATTCGTCCTAAGAGAGGTCTATGTTTTGGGCCGAGTGATAAGGCTATATTAGAGTGAGGATAAAACTTTGTAATCCTGTATAACTTTATACCTTTTTGCGCAACTCTGATCTTGCTTCTTTTGTTGTTTATAAAATCTATTGTCTTTCATTCTCTAGTCATTGTGGATTCGTTGCTTTATACAGGATTGTTTGGTATTGTTTCTCAGGTTTGAGTTCAGTGAAACGCTAACATAAACAGAGGAGACCATGCCGAAATTTCAAGACACCACCTAGTGCCTCGAGGCGGTCTTGGGATTTGTGTTAACATTTGGCGGGGTGTCACAGATGGTATCAGAGCACATTAGTAGTTCCGTATTGGGACTTCAAGCTCTTCCGTGTCTAGAGTCCATAGAGCCTAGTAAGACTAAGATAGGATTCTAGGTTCGTTCCGCTAGTAATGAAAATGATGTTCATTACTAAATTCCTATTCAAGATGTTCATTAATTCTTTCAAAAAAAAAATGACTTTTGCCTGATGTTGATAAATGCCTTGCTATTGATAAACAGAAGCGAGATGAGCGGACAGGACAGAGGTAAAGGTCGAGGGAGAGGCCGAACTACAGTAGAGATGGGACAGGCATCGGATCCGACCCCCGATCCGATAGCACAGCTAATGTCGTTTATGGGACAGATGACTGAGTCCCAGAACAAGTTTAGGGAGGAAATGCTTGAGTCACAGGCTAGACTAGCCGAGGAAGTGGCTGAGTTGAAGGAGCACCAGGCTTCTTCACAGGAAGCTGACCCTATTCCACCTCAGGAGCCACGGCCACCGGTGGTGTCGTTGAGAGCCACGAGGACTCCCCCACCCTAGACTCAGACAGATCTGGGGATGTGGCTTCAGAACTTCCAGCGACTACGCCCACCTAGATTTGGAGGTTCTTCGAACCCGACTGAGGTCGAGAAGTGGGTTTTGAGGACCCAAGAGATTCTAAGCACTATGCAGTGCCCAAGAAACCAATGGGTACCGGTGGCGGCATTTCAGTTTGACGGGGATACCAGCCATTGGTGGAGTTCCGAGAAAAATGTTTTGGGGGATGGACCTTTTGAATGGTCCGATTTCAAGAAGATGTTCCTAGATCTATTCATATCCGAGACGGCTCGAGAGATTAAACATCAGGAGTTCTAAAGTTTGGTGCAAGGCAACCTATCCGTCATAGACTACGAACTGAGATTTACTAGGTTATCACGATACGCACCCGAGCTCATTCCGACCGACCTGTAGAAAGCTCGTAGATTTTTCAGGGGACTGCGATCCTACCTAAGGGCCAGGATGTCAGTGATCGAGACCACTAGCTACAGAGACACAGTGAGTCGAGCTCAGAGGGTTGAGCAGGAGGATATGGAGTTGCAGACTTCAAGGGGGCAGACTAGTCGACCCCAGACTTCATTTCCCCCCAGGGCAGATTCGGTCAAGAGGCCGATGTTTTCGAGACCGAGTGCCTCTGGACCCACGTATTCACAGTATCGAGCTCCTGCACCGTCGAGTTATGGACCAGTTGGGGCTTCAGTGAGGCCAACAGGGCCAAGGGGACCAACCAGACAGAGTGTGAGACCACCCATCCCAAAGAGACCTATTCAGACAAGACCGTTAACATGTTTTGGTTACGGACAGTTGGGACATATCAGGAGAGACTGCCCTTCATCACAGCAACAGTCGGGGGTGATTCCTAGACCTCAAGGCAAAGTTTACCATCTGACTCAGGAGGAGATACCAGTGTCAGACGAGGTGTTAGAAGGTACAATTTTGATTTCCAACATTAAGATTCGAATTTTGTTTGATACCGGTTCTTCTAGATCATATATTTTCACTGAGATTGCACGGTTGCTAGAATTAGAGATTTCTGATACGGGTCGGTTAATGAAACTATCTACACCGTTGGGAAACCGACAGATAACTCAGAAGTTATGTCGGAACTGTGTAATTAGGATAGAGGACCAAGAGATGAGTACCGACCTCATGACATTAGATTGTTCTGACTTTGATGTCATTTTGGGGATGGACTGGCTAATGCAGAACCATGCCCACGTTGATTGCTTCGCGAGCTCGGTAGTCTTCCGACGATCGGGTTATTCGAAAGTCAAGGTTCGAGGATCCAAGTATCGAGGAGACGATCTCTTATACAACCAGTTGGGGACTTTGAGTATATTAGAACTAGAGACAGAGACGGATACGGTAGAGGTAGTCAAGGAATCTGGGGATGTTTTTCCAGACGAATTATCGGGTTTGCCTCCATGTCGCGAGATAGAGTTTTCTATCGACTTGGTACCAGGCATAGGGCCTATCTCCATCGCACCATACCGAATGGCCTCGGTAGAGAGCCGAGAATTGAAAGCGCAGATTGATGAGCTTACTAACTTGGGGTTTATTCGACCGAGTTCCTCACCCTGGGGAGCACCGATTTTATTTATTAAGAAGAATAATGGGTCACTCCAGTTATGTATCGACTATCGGAGGTTAAATCAAGTGACCATCAAGAATAAGTATCCCCTTCCGCGCATTGATGATTTATTCGACCAGCTACAGGGTGCCCAATACTTCTCTAAGATTGATTTGCGATCTGGGTACCACCAGTTGAGGATCCGGGAGGCGGATATTTCGAAGACTGCATTTCGGACTAGGCTGGGGCACTTTGAGTATCTAGTGATGCCTTTCGGTCTGACGAATGCACCGACAACATTCATGGATTTGATGCACCGGGTATTTTGGGAGCACCTCGACAAGTTTGTCATTGTGTTCATAGATGACATCCTAATCTACTCTAAGTCGAGGGAGGACCATGAGAGACACCTCAGGATTACACTTCAGATTCTACGAGAGCATAAGCTTTATGCCAAGTTTAGCAAGTGTGAATTCTGGCTCTAGAAGGTGAAGTTCCTAGGACACGTGGTGTCCAATGAAGGAATAGCGGTAGACCCTTCTAAGGTTGAAGCCGTGATGATGTGGAAACAGCCGAAGACAGTGACCAATATTAGAAGTTTTCTTGGGATGGCCGGCTACTATAGAAGGTTTATTAAGGGATTCTCCACCCTTGCATCACCGTTGACGAGACTGACACAGAAAAACGTCTGATTTGAATGGGATGACAAATGCAAGACTGCATTCCAAGAATTGAAGGGAAGGTTGACGACCGCTCCAGTTTTAATATCACCAACTCCGGGTGAAAGCCTAGCGATATTTGCAGATGCTTCTGGGATTGGTTTGGGAGCTGTATTGATGCAGTGTGGGAAGGTAGTAGCATACGCATCGAGGAAGTTGAAAAATCATGAGAAGAATTATCCCGTCCATGATCTTGAGTTAGCCGCTATAGTGTTCGCATTACGTATTTGGAGACACTACTCATACGGAGAGAAGTTTGAAGTATTCTCCGATCATAAGAGTCTCAAGTACATATTCTCGTAATGGGAATTAAATATGAGGCAGCGACGTTGGATGGAATACCTCAAGGACTACGACTTTACGCTCGAGTATCACCCGGGAAAAGCCAATGTGGTTATCGATGCATTGAGTAGAAACACTGTAGCTCACATGATGATGAAAAAATGGCAATTGCTTGAGCAAGCCATAGAAACAATGTTCGAGACCCCGAGGGAAGCGTACAGACCGCACATCTACTTGGGTACATTGAGGATTGAAAATGAGTTGATAACGCGTATTAAAGAAGCCCAGCAAGTAGGTGAAGATATAGGAGAGTATGAACTGAGAGCTAGGGACCTGACCGACTTAGATTGGGCGATAGGATCAGATGAGGTTCTCAGATTTCGAGGCAGGATGTGGATACCGAAGGACTCACAATTGAGGTCCGACATACTGAGTGAGGCACACTGTTCTCGATATTTGATACACCCAAGAGGTACGAAAATGTATAAAGACCTGCGAAGAAATTTTTGGTTTTCGGGTATGAAGAAGGTAATTGCAGAATATATAGGTAGATGCCTAACTTGCCAACAAGTCAAGGCAGAACACCGCGACCCAACAGGCTTACTCCAACCATTACCCATAGCGGAATGGAAATGGGAGCATGTGACCATGGACTTCGTAGTTGGGTTACCAAGAGCCAGTGACGGGTCAGATGCTATATGGGTGATTGTGGATCGACTAACGAAATCGGCACATTTCATCCCCATCCGAGTTTCATTTGGCGTTGATAGACTGAGCCAAATATATATAGCTGAGATAGTCCGACTTCATGGGGTACCGATTTCTATCGTGTCAGATAGGGATCCCAGATTCACTTCGCGATTCTGGGAGAGTCTACACAAAGCCATGGGTACTCAATTGAATTTCAGTATAGCTTTCCACCCATAGTCTGATGGACAATCCGAGCGAGCTATTCAGATTCTAGAAGATATGTTACGGGCATGTGTGTTGGATTTTGGAGGAGGTTGGAAGCGCCATTTACCTTTAGTGGAATTTTCCTACAACAACAGCTTTCAAGCTAGTATTGGCATGGCACCATTCGAGGCTTTATACGGTAGGTCGTGTCGATCACCGATATGTTGGGCAGAAACAGGAGATGCCACGGTGTTGGGACCCGAGATTGTAGAGGAAACTACTGAGACAGTGCACATTATAAGGGACAGACTGAAAACTGCTCAGAGTAGACAGAAAAGTTATGCAGACAAGCGACGTAGACCCTTGGAATTTCAAATTGGGGACCGAGTATTCTTGAAAGTATCGCCCCGAAGAGGAATCTCCAGATTTGGTGTGAAGGGCAAGTTAAAGCCGCGGTTTGTGAGACCCTTTGAGATAATTGAACGGATTGGTCCAGTGGCTTACAGATTGATCCTACCCCCGCAACTCGAGCAGGTTCATAATGTATTCCACGTATCCATGCTGAAGAATTACTTACCAGATCCTTCACACGTGGTAGACTTTCGGGAGTTAGAGGTAGACGATGACATGTCATACGAGGAAGGTGTGGTACAAATACTTGACAGGAGGGTAAAACAACTCAGATCCAAAGCTATCCCTTTAGTCAAAGTATTGTGGAGGCACCACGACGTTGAGGAAGCCACTTAGGAGAAAGAGGTCGAGATGCAGGCTAAGTACCCAGAACTGTTCTAAAGACTAAGGTACTATCTTAATTTCAAGGACGAAATTTTTATTAAGGGAGGGAGGATGTAACATCCCGTATTTTTAACTCGTATCTCGAGGAGATCAGATAGTATTTATTTGAAGAATATTTTAGAAAGGAAACTTAGAGTCAAGTACCCGTATTATGCTATGTTCATATTTATTGAAGATCGACTTCGTCATTAGTTTCAAAATGATCGAAATATATACTTTAGCCTATAAGCAAGCTTGAATTTAAGTTCGGGTAGAAAAGTTGACAAATCCTAGAATTTCGCGTTAAGTGGGACCCAAAAATAGTGGAATTTTGTTAGAGCGAGAATCAGGAAGATTCGACTACACCATTAGGACCGCAACGAAAAATTATTCGAAATGGTATATTCGTTTGTCATTTTTCGAGTCTGGATAGTCAAGTTACGGTCGAAACTAGAAATAATAAGGAAATTACAAATATACCATCAGCCTTCTTATAGAAGAAAGTAAATTTTCTTTTATTCTCATTTGTTCCCTTTTCTCTAAAAGATCCAAAGCTCAGATTTTTCCCAAAACCTAGGGTTCTCCTCTCTTCTCCTCAAGATCCGTTAAGATCGAATGACCGTTGAACTCCGATGAAGAAGACAAAGTTGTTGGCTGCGACAAGAGCCACAACCTCACCCTCTTTGCTAGCCCATTCACGTTCGTTTCCTCACCTTCCATCAGAAATCAGCGAGTAGCTTAGGGTACCGTCATACTCGGAGCTTCACCTTGTTAGTGGAGGCTTGTCTTCTAGGGTAAAAGTGGAGGAGAGTGTCGTTGTCAAAGGAGTTTCAAACCCTCATCTTCTTTGCATCAAACTCAACTCAACATCAACTTTTTACCACCGACTTTGATTCTTGTATGAGTTCATCGCTTTCGGCGTCCACAAACAAGTAGGGGACTTTCAATTCCTATTGGTAACTTTAGATTTCTCAAAATGTGCATTTAGGTTATTTTTAACAAAACTTATTGTTTGCTTTTGAATCGTAGAAGGTTGTTGTTTGATTTCAAATTCATTGTAGAAGTAAACATTTTGAATATGTTTTAGCAAGTTTTAACCATAAACTCGTGGGTAGGTTGAATGATTCGAAGAACGGAAGAGGAATCTGAAATATGGATCGAAAACTCGAAGGTTCGAGTAAGGTTCAGGTTGTAGGTGGGAAAGGTCGGTGCCATCGGCACCTGCCGAAGGCATTCTGGCATTCTGTTGGTCCCACCGACAGAATGAAGCTTCTGCCACCGACGAAACGCGAGGAAATTTTGTTCTATCGGCAGGACCGTCGGTCCCACCGACATCTGTCGATGACCAATCTGTCGGTTCCACCGATAGAATCCTGGTTCAGCCACCGACAGACACAGTTTTCTTCAGAACAGTGTTATGACTCTTGGCTTGACCTCCTCACACCTTATACACTATTTCTCACCCTTCATTTCATTAAAAACATTTAAGTAAATGTCCTCTTTAATTTTTACTTTCCATTTAAGTAAAAACATTAAGTTCTTTAATGAAATTAAGGTTTTACCCCCCATTTCGGAACAATGGGAATGGTTTTAAGATCCACATCTCAAAGGATCGAAATCCGAATTTTGGTTTTAAGAACAAAACATAATTTTTGACGTTTTCGGCAAGTTTTCAAAATGAAATAACTTTCGCGTTCCTTTGAATTAGATTACAAAAACTATATGGTATCAAATCTGATGATCAAGACTTTCATTTCGAAAAATCCGTTTTTAATTTCGAGAACTTTGAAAACTTGAGTTTTCGACACTTAGCCAAATTTTCACCAGTTTTTTCTTATTTTTAACAGCTTTGGTCATGTGCATCGTCGGGACATTATTTTTTAATAAACTTTGATGGTTTTCAATGGAAAAATAAAAAAAATGAATTTGGAAGATTAGAAATGGATGGTTGATTTAAAAAGATGAAAAGTGAGAATGTCGAGAGAATGGGAAAAGGGAATGAACGGTAAAATGTCAAAATCACACCCGAGGGGTGATGTCTGCATTTTACATTGTATGTTGTGTGTAGGTTGGTGAAAGGATATCCAGGTTATTAATGAAAGGGTTGCATGTTTATTTCCGATTATGTTAGCGCGTGCGCTGAGTACTGTTGTTTATTTTAGGCCGGGTGGCCACGGTTGCATGGTAGGAACTGGATATCCATTCTCAACCCTGTTTTGTTAATTTCTCTTTTGTTTTAAATGGAAAATCATATATATACGTAGCTATTTTGTGAGCTGTTAAAGGGTTTGTGAATGCCTGAAGGGATAGTGCGTCACATCATCCGGAGGGGTGCACTATCTTGGGATGTACGGTAAGGACCACCAAACTCATACGTGGTATGGGACGCATATGAGAGTGGAGTCACAACTGAAATCCGGGTTCATTCCTTTCTTATCTTTACCAGTGAACGAGTATTGTAAAGGTGGTCGCATACGAGTGGAGTGTCATTTTGGGAATCACATGCACGCCTGATAGGCATAGACAAAGATGATTAGTCAGTGATCACTAACAATCTAGTAGTAGTTGAACGTTCTGATTCATCGAAAAGAGACCCATTGCTTACGGTCACGTCAAACGGCCAGCCTGAACCGGATAAATGGTCACCCGTGTGGTAAGTGCAGCGACCGGCCACAAAATCAGGAACTAAAAGTCAGATTTATGTTGTAACATCATGTCCCGACTGGGAGCGATCCAGTCGTGAATCCCAACGCTCAAATTCCATTGCTCCACCACTTGTATTTGAAAGCGCCCTCGATCCGCGGGGTGCGCGAATCCGCTTTTTACCCTTGAGGTTTGGGAGTCGCCACCTAGTTATTGTGGTCTAGGAACCAAAATGACTCTAAAATGGATAAAAAAACTAATCTACTATAGAAGTCTGAATCCGGGGATCATGTTACGGGGTTGGAAGGTATTAGGCACCAACCCCGCCCGGCCAATGCCGGTCTCTACTTATCCCAAATACATCTACATTGCTAATGACAAACCTAGATTAAAAATAAATAAAAAAATTTACCTTTTGATCTGCAAAAGTGTTATTCCCTCAGATCTGGTGAGAATGGCTCCTTGTACCGTATTCCTTACTTCGTTCTATATCCGGATCTGATTCTTGATCTCCGAGGTAAGGTATCCCCTTCTTGGATCTGGGTACTTCGAATTTGTTGTGGATTTTTTAGATGTTTTTGAGAGGTTTTTTGGGTGTTTTTTGGGCTAAAATCGGAGTAGGGGTGTTAGGGAAGGAGTTGGGACTCCAAAATTAGGGTTTTGGGGAGGTTATGGAGGTTTCTTCACCAATTTTTTTAAGGTTTTTTCTTTGATACGAAAATAGGGTGTGGAGGCTCCTATTTATAAAAATTTTAGAAGCATTAGGGTTTGATTAGGGTTTCTTTTTAGGGTTTCAATTAGGGTTTAGACTTTGGTCTCATGAGATGGACTTAGTCATTAGGGTTTTGACTTAAGGTTTTGACTTTAGTCTTATGAGATTGACTTGATTAGATTAGGGTTTTGATTTAGGATTTGACTTTAGTCTTATGAGATTGACTTGATTAGTTGAGATTAAGGTTTTGATTTAGGGTTTTGACTTTAGTCTTATGAGATTGACTTTAATACTTGACTTTAGTCTTACTTAATTAACTTTAATTTTGACTTTAGTCTTATTTGATTGACTTTAATATCTTGACTTTAGTCTTGCTTGATTGACTTTAAATTTTTGGAGAACCCCTCTCTATTATATCTTTAATTCTTTGGACCCCCAAATGGAAAGGTCTTTAAAGAAATATCTTACGAACCCTCAACAATTTTGCCTGAAAGCCTGATTGATCGATTTTTTTGTTCATATTTTAAAATTAATTTTATTAATGTTTCACTTTAATTATTTAATGTTTTATTTATTAATTTCAAATTTTTTAATTATGAAAATTATGAAATTACTGTTTTACCCCCGGAGAGGACTTTTCACGTTTTAAGTCGGTTTTTAATGTTTTAGGATGTTTTAGAATCGATTTTTCGTAAGAAATTCAATGGAAATATTAGTTAGTGTCATTTATGAAATTTTTTGTGTGAAATGGTTGTGAACTTTATGAGGGGCATTTTCGTAATTTTATCGAATTCTGTGAAAATTGGCTAAACGATTTATTTGGTTTCGATTTATTATTTTATGTGTTTGAATGGGTTTTCCTAAGCGTAATGTAGGCTCTAGGGTTGTTTTGATGTTAGGGGTATTTTGATAATTTGATAGTTTTTTAGTGATTTTTATCGTGAAGCTTCTTTTTGTCTGAAAAATGATGATTTCTATGTTTCTGGAGTCGTATTTTCCTAGCGTAGCGTGGTTTCTAAGGTTTTGTTAGTTTGAGATACCTCATCCGGATTTCTGAAACACATCTGGTAACAAAATAAAGCAACGGAATACACATCCATCATTGGGAATCATTGCGATCGGGTTGACGAGTTGATTAATCAAGCGGATACAAAAATGGGGTGTCTACAGTATTATGTATCTATTGTTATATTTTGAATTAAAAACTGAGAAGCATGTTTATTATTTTAATGTTGCCAACTGTATTTGCATAAAATGGAAAATGTATAATGAGTATAGATGATTGATGCTATGTGTTATTTTTAAACTGTTTAGTTGCTCATCCTTGGCTATATGTACAAGTTAATCCTAGTTTCAATTGTAAGACTTGCGTATTTTGAAATGATGCAGTATGATTAGTCGATCACGTTAGGTGAGGTTATTAGTAGGAATTATTTGTGGACCTACTGGGTAACCATTGTTACTCACCCTTTCCTTCCATTTTTTTTAGTTGCAGATCCTGTGCTTGGAGAGGCGAGTGTTGAGCCATCTGTCGAGGAGCATCTGGTTGGTCAGATCGACGACCAGTGCCCATTACCCGGTGAGCGTCATGATTAATTCTACTAGGAGTCTATTCGTCCTAAGAGAGGTCTATGTTTTGGGCCGAGTGATAAGGCTATATTAGAGTGAGGATAAAACTTTGTAATCCTGTATAACTTTATACCTTTTTGCGCAACTCTGATCTTGCTTCTTTTGTTGTTTATAAAATCTATTGTCTTTCATTCTCTAGTCATTGTGGATTCGTTGCTTTATACAGGATTGTTTGGTATTGTTTCTCAGGTTTGAGTTCAGTGAAACGCTAACATAAACAGAGGAGACCATGCCGAAATTTCGAGGCACCACCTAGTGCCTCGAGGCGATCTTGGGATTTGTGTTAACGTTTGGCGGGGCGTCACAATATTCCTACTTTTTCCTTGAAACCCCAATATATCTACAAACCTAATTTAATTTTAATAATGACAGTAGAACCTGAACTAGAGAAATCATGTCCAAAAACCTTTGCTCAATCAATCTTTATACAACCAAACCAGTTCATCTTCTCAATTCCAACAAAAACTCAAAGGTTTTATGAATTTATTCTAGTAGATACAGACTCTGCCCTTATTACTCATGTCCCAAAAAAAAATGACCCTAATAAAATTTCTTATTCCAAGTGTCAAATTTTAAAAGTTTTTACCTTCACCACTTGGGGACAAAATCCAAATACCATGAAAAGGTTCTCCCAGACATTCAATCCCCAGTTTTACAATTACTAGGATTATCAAAAGGCCTAGTTTAATACTTTCACTTTTCAAAATGATCAATATAACCATTCATGGTTCTTTTTGTTTAACGATCAAATAAAAATACAGTTTTCAAATTGGTTTGCTGAATGGTGGAATCAGTATGGACCAATCCCATCCATCTTACCAGTACCAGCACACGAAGATTTTCAATATTTCATCCAAAATTTTATCGCCCCAGACACTCTTTCAAAAATTCTAAACTTGTTAATCTGTTTTGCACAATTCTCCCTAGCATGGATTTCCTGTTGGGAATACTATATAGGAACCATATCACAATTACAACCAAACTCATTCTTAGCAAGAAAATTCAAAGTAAAATGGTGGGCAAACCTATAATTTGAAAAAGTTACCAAAATAGGTGTCATGACATGTGTAAAACCCCGAATTTTCAATTCGTATCTCGAGGAAAATAAATAGTGGAATTTTAAGAAAATCTTGAAAGTGGGACTTAGGGGTAAAACTTTAGGATGTTTCCGATCATTTTTAATGGAATCTGACATCACCATTAGATTCAAAATGATCGAAAAACATAGTTTAACCTGTAAGCACGCTCAAATGCGAGTCCGAATATAAAAGTTGCAAAATCATCGATTATCGGGTCGGACCAGGCTAAAACAGTGACTTTTTGTTAGAGCAATAATTTTTAAAATTCGATTATACCATTGGGTTCATAACGAAAAATTATTCAACATGAACTATTTATTTGTCATTTTTGGAGATCAGGAAGTCGAATTATCGTCAAAAATGAAAACGACATCAAGTTTAGGGGTCACCTCAGGCCAAAAATGTAAATTTTTTATGGAGACATAATTTGTAGAAATTGACTGCACCATTAGATCCAGAACGAAAAATTAGGTGAAATAGAGTATTCATTTGTCAGTTTTAGAGTCCGGATGATCAAGTTATCATCGATCAAAACAATAGACGAAATACCGATTTCGTCCCAACTTTTATATAAATAAAATTCAATTTTTTTTAATATATCTCATCTTCTCCAACCGTCCAACAGCCAACGAAAAAAAAATCGTTTTTTTTCTTCAAATTTCAACTATAGATCTACGACAAACGGTCCACTTTCGACGATTGCCGCAGAAGAGAAAAAGATCCGCAGCCTCGACATCTACAAAACCAACCCAACCTTTCTTCGTTTCACTTTCTATTTCATCCAATATTGTCAAAAATCAGCCGTATCTGTATACGGAAATTTTGAAACTTTGACCTCGGATTTCGTCCGTTTCGGGGTCAAACCGTCTTCCGACGCAGAAGGGAGAAACATCCGCAGCTTCATTCTCTACATAACCCAACCAAATTCCTTCTGTTTTCTCGTCTTTTTCACCCCATATAGTCAAAAATCAGCCGTATTTTTATACGGAGATTTTGTAACTTCGACCTCGATTTTCATTGATTTTGGGGTCAAACCGTCTTTCGCCATAGAAGGGAGAAGAGACGAGCACATCGAGATCATCGAAACCACCGGGCCAGTTTCGAAAATCAGCCACTTCGAAGTTTGATTTATCTCGATTTCCGTACTGATTGCCTCGATTTCCGCGCACATGCTTCGATCCTTTTGCCTAGACATTGTAAGAAATTCTCAATTTCTATTAGTAATCGTAGATTGTGAAAATTGCATTTAGGATTTTATTGAAAAATATTTGGATGTATTTCCAAAATGTAGAATTCTTTTGTTATTTCAAAAATTCACGCCAGAAATTGCATGATTGATATGTTTAATTGTATTTTTAACAAATTATACGTGGGTAGGGTATTTTATTTGGTTATTTCTGTCAGTTGGGTCCTGTGCACTACTCGGAACCCGTTTTAATATAAGTTTTGTATTTTTTTCAAGGTTTTTGATAAAAATGAACTTCATAGTTAGAAAAACGATTTATTATTCAATTAACTCATGTTGAGTTGATGAATATCAGAAAGTAGATATTTTATTTGAGAGATTGAAAACTGTAAAATTTGAAAAAAGGGAAAAAGGGTATGAAACGGTAAAATGTCTGAGTCACACCAAGGGGTGATGTCTGCATTTTACGTTGTTGTGTTGTGTGCAGGTTGGTGAACAGATATCTAGGGATAATATTGTTGGTTGCATGTTTATTTAAATTTCTATTAGCGCGAGGCGCTGTTTACGTTTCCGTTTTGTTATTTATTTTAGGCTGGGTGGCCACACTTGCATGGTAGGAAACTGGATATCCATTCTCAACCTTGTATTGTTAATTTCTCTTTTTTTTTCAAATGAAAATAATATATATGTAGCTATTTTGTAAGCTGTTAAAGAGTTTGTGAATGCCTGAAGGGATAGTGCGTCATATCATCCGGAGTGGTGTACTATCCTGGGATGTACGGTAGGGACCACCAAGCTCATACGTGGTATGGGACGCGTATGAGAATGGAATCACAACTGGAATCCGGGATATTCCTCTCTATCTTTATCAGTGAACTTGTAATGTAAAGATGGTCGTATACGAATGGTTTGTATATTTGGGAATCACATGCACGCCTGATAGGCATAGACGAAGATGATTAGTGAGTGATCACTAACAATCTATAGTAGTCGAACGTTTTGACACATCGAAAAGAGACCCATTACTTACAGTCACGTCAAACGGCAAGCCTGAGTCGGATAAATGGTCAACCAAGCGTGGTAAGTGCAGCGACCGACCACAAAATCAGGAACTAAAAGCCAGAGAGAAATTGTAACATCATGTCCCGACTCGGAGCGATCCAGTCGTGAATCCCAACACTCTAATTCCAATACTCCACTATTGTGTATTATATATTTGTTGTTTATTTTGATATATAAAATGAAATCCATGTTTAATGTTTCCATTTGATCAATTAGATTTGTATAAAAAGAGAATGTTATAGTGAGTACTATTGATTGATGTAATGTAAGTTTTAAAATGTTTAGTTGCTCATCCCTGGCTATATGTACCAGTTAATCGTAGTTTCTTCTGTAAAATTTTGTATATTTTAAAATGATTCAGTATGTTTATTCGTTCATGTTAGGAGGGGTTATTAGCATAAATTGTGTTCTTCCTTACTGGGTAACCATTATTACTCACCCTTTCCTTCTCCATTTTTTTAGTTTCAGATCTGAAGCTTGCGAGGCAGGTATAGAGCATGAGTGAGAATCATCTGATGGGTCAGATAGACAGCCAGAGTTCATCACTTGGTGAGTATTGGGGTTACAACCCCTATTGGTGTCGATTATTCCAAGAGTATTATAGATGTTGTTTTGAGTGTTAGGATTTCTGTTAGAGTGAGGAATTTTGTATAATCATGTATTTTGGTTATTCTTCCGCACTCTAATCTTTCGTACGTTATTAGACGTATATAAGCTTCCGCTAGTATTATATCTTGTATATGTATGTAGGATTGTGTGTCGTTTATCAGGTATAGGTTAAACGCCTTGGAATACTAACATAAACTGAGGAGGTCATGCCGAAATTTCGAGGTGTCACATAGTACCTCGAGATCTGACATGGGGAATTGTGTTAGTATTCGGCGGGGCACCACAACATGGCTCCACAGCAATCAAGAATCATTGCGTCAAGTTCTTCAGAATTTCCATTATCCAAGTCTCAGATTCAATCCAGATTAGTAAGAGCTACAACCAAGGCAGAAATGCGTAAACATTTGTTAGAAGCTTTATCTCAAGTTGATAAAAAAGAATATCCAAATAATTTCAAAGACTTCACTCCACTCAACGAAGATGATTGTGAAGGGATTCTTCCCCCCTGTCATTATCAGAATGCTTAATTCAATCAGCTAAAAGATCTAGTGTCCAGTAACTTGTAATATTTAAAATAGTTGTTCATTATATAAGACAACTAGCCACTGTTAATTTCAAGTCTTATAATTGATAAAGACCAATCTTTAGTGGGAAACCACCCAAAGGTAATGCCCATGTGTTGTTAAAGATTTTCTTTATCTTATCGTCTAGTTAGTGGTCGTATAAGTCACCAAGTAGTTCTTATCTTCTCCAGTCAAACCATTCTTATCCTCTCCAGTCAAACCAGGCATTCGTCACCACCTGTCTCTATTAACCCCAAAAGAATTCCTATCCTCTTTTCAAAACAGTATTCTCTAGAATATTATCGAAACATCCACTTTTTCAAAAATAGCCACCTGTCCCAATAAGTCAAAAAATAATTATCCTTATCTATAATAGTATGCTCGTGAAACTTCCATTTACGTAGAAACCAACCACCTGTCTCAAAATTGTTCGGATTCCAAAACTCCAATTTCAAATCCATAGTCTTTAAATAGAGACAGAAACTTCAAGAGGAGCCAACCGAGATACTCTCAATCTTACATCTTATAAAGAATTTGTTGTCCTCAATCCTTCCCAAGCTTTCCTCTTCGAACAAACTTTCATTCTCAATTCTCTGTTATAAAATCATCAATTCCAACTTCTCATTCACACTACCAAAACCAGCTTTCAAAGGTCAAAGAACTACTTAGGTAATTTCTTTTAATATCTTTTTAAGATATTTGTAAGAGTGTTTTGTACAATTTGTAATAAGTTTTACCATCAAAGTTTTAACAATTTCAATTTCATGCCTAAATATAATTTCAATATTGAAGAACGATATCAATTGCTTAGAGTACACTTAGCGGATTTAATTACTATAGAACTTTCATATTCAGAACAAGACAGACCTAGAGATCAAAATTATTGGGATAACCATTTTTTATTAGTAGAAACTAGACAGGAGTTTAATTCAGTCTCTAAATTAAGGTTTGAAGAAAGAAACCCCTGGATAAAATATTTACCAGAAGAATAACGTATAGGGTTTAGATTTTAAACATTTAAGATCCTAAGTAGAATGGTATCAGAGCCATGTTGAACCTCTGCATGTTTGATAAGAGAACTCATTTTAAACTCTCCTCTAGAGCCTTTTCTTAACTCAAAGTCGCGTAACCCTTCATGGCTAAAAGTGCCAAAATTCAGGTATAAACCGTTGACAGTCCAGAAGGATTTCTAGTAGATAAGCTTAAAATGAATTCTCTAATCAAATTTGTTTCTGGAAAACATAGTTCAGATCCAGAAAACCTAGATGTCTTAAACATGGAAGAAAATTTTATTGCTGGTATTGAATCTAGTTTACACAATTGGAACATACCAATGGTACCTATAAAAAATATATATAAAAAAGGAAATTTTATTACTAAAACGGATTATACAATAAAGGTCTGTGAACAAACAATCCCTTTACTATCAAAACATCAAATAGTAAAATTATTTTCAAAAGACTCAATACTAAAACACCAACAGAAACATAAATTCCTTCATATAGGGCTAGTTCAAGTCGGAATTAAACCTTTAACCAGAATAGGTCTAATAGCCTCAGTATTACTATGTTTAAGAGATAAAAGACATTTAGTTTTCTAGGATTCTTTGTTAGGACTAGTTGAATCAAGCCTTTGTGATGGACCCATTTATTTCGATAGTTTTCCCAATTTTACAGTAGTATTAACAGATCCAGGAATAATGAAAGTTTTAAGTTTAAACATCCAAACTTTAGGACATAATATGATACCAGGATCACAACCATTAGCCTTACTACTCAGAATAGTCTATAAAACCATGCAGACAACAATAAATCCAGGGGCCTTAACCAAAACATCTTTATAAAGAGAAACATTACTGCTACAAAGTAATATTTATAAATCAAACAAACTAGTTCCAAAAAGGATTTCCTGGAATGAAGTACAATTACCAACAACTTGGAATTTAATAGGAGAAGGTCAAACACAAATACCAGAAAATAAAGAACCTGAATCAATTATACAATATCCATATGGAAATATTGAAATTAACTTTCCTTCTTTTAAGAGATCAATAATATTAACAGAAGAGGCAAGCTCAATAACTACAATACCCCTACAAAATGACTTAGTCCCAGGAAGAATATCCACAAGTAGGACCTCTACAAGTAGAAAATTAAAACTTAAGGGTGTTAAAGATGAAACAATCCCAATACCATATTACCAAGACCCTAGAAAAATGACCTTTACCCAACATTCTCATAATTCATCTCCTACACAATCACAAATGCAAAATGATTCCCCCTAAATACATGTAATAGAAAAACAGGAATTCCAACTTAACATACCAAAATTAAAGTTAGACTATGTCTTATCACAGTTTAGAGAAGAGTTTGAAGATAGATCAGAAAAATATCAAGAACAAGTCTGGAACTTTTATTATGAACATTTAAACAAGAATAAGAAAGAAATACCATTTTTTGACTGGTATTATAGTTATTTCAAGAAACCTTTAAAAAATATATATATAAATGTCATAAAATCAAACCTTTGGGATGTTCCAAAAATAAGACAGATAAAATCCATTCATCCACCTCCAATAAATGAAATAGTAATTACTGTCCATAAAGACACAGTCATAGGTTCTCCTTATAAATCAGTAGAATTTAAAGATTTAGACAAAGAATCAAAACTTACAGATCTCGACAATATAATGAAACAGAATAATTATACTAACAAGTACCTCACCTCTCTTGAAGATCAATTAATAAGAATAGAAAATCTTTGTACAAAACCACAAGTCCCCAAAAGCACAACAAAAACAATGACTCATCAAGAAAATAAAGTTCCTATTTTTACCCCTTATGAAATACCAAATAATTGAAGAATGAATATTCCAGATGAACAAGAAATGTTACAAGAAATAAATAACAAACTTGCTAAATTAAATTTAGGAAAAAGAAAAGAAATCATAGTTCTGAATCAAATAGAAGAAACAAGTTCTGAGATAGAAATATTCGAAATGACTGATACAGAACTCCAAGAACTTACCCAACAATTTCAAGAAAACCAAATAAACATGACAACAACCCTACATTCATCTAGATATAGTAGACCAATGATGCCCAATTATTACAAAAGGCCTAACCCAATAGATATCCAATACAAATAAAGAAGTATGATGACACAGTCAATCTATGATGGAAAATCTCTTTATGAATGGAATGTAAATGGATTATCAGAATATAATATCTTATCATTACTACAAGAAATGGCAATGGTCTCCACTGCAGCTCAACCATATGCCTTTGATCACCAAATAGCCTAACGACTAGTCTTAGATTTCACAGGCCATGATATTATTATTAACCATCCATTTTTTGTGGGAAACCTAAGTGATAATTTTTTGATGGGGAATCATTATATTATTTTTCTATTCTTAGTATACATTCCAAACTATTTATCTAATCAGCTTTACAACTTATTTATTTTTTTAAAGGTGTCCATGATAATAATTAGGTGAAATACTCATTTTGCCCCTGTTATCTTATCGTTTTTGAAAATAATAAATAATTATCACAATAGTATAAAACAGTACTTATAAATATATGAAATATAAACTGTGATGATAATTTGAGATCTCTCATGCGTGAGTTGTTAAATTTCTCTATTTTGTGTCAATTTAAGACAATGCTACGAGACTGGTAAAAATAATAAATCTAGCATGTTCTCCAAATAATAATGTAAATGGGTATCGATCTATTTTTGTAAATAAATCTTTTATACAAAAATAAATATATTATAGAAAAATTTACCAAAACATGCACGACATATTGATTATTTACCAAATTGGTAAACTGTAAATCTTATTTCCGAAAACGATAACTTATCATTTTTTCAAATATTTTATTTTATCAAAATGGTAAAAATAATCATTTCCATATTGTTGCTATCGAAAATACTTTTTTTGTCAGAATGATTCTTTTAATATGATATCAGAATGTATTTTTTCATTGTCAAAAGGAGCCTTCTGGCATGGGATCAAAATGTATTTTATACAGTGTCAAAATGATTCTTCTGATAGGAAATTAGAATGTATTTTATACAATGATAAAATGATCCTTTTGACACTATATAAAATACATTATAATGTCATGTCAGAAGACTGCTTTTGAAAAGTTATCTGTTTTGATAAAATATTTTATATTATAAACTAAAATCAAGTATATATTGTACAGCCATTTTTTTAAGGATGGGATCAACCCATACTTTCACCCACAATCATGATTGTGTACATGAGAAATTTGAGGGTGAGGATAAAAAAGTATCTTGAGAATATGGCACAAATCTCGAAGATAAATCTCAACAATTGGATTTAATATTTACACGGCTTGGATTGTGTGTGAACATATGAATTCACTTTCATTAGTCTCTGTGGAGCACAACCCTTTTAGTTAGAGTCATGGTAGAGTGACCTCAACGGGGGACACCTTGACATGGTGCTGCGCGCATGTCCGTAGATGTATTTTACTCGTATCTCAGAGAAAATGCATCTATGGGAATGCTTACGCCACCACGTCAAGATGTCCCCCACTGAGTTCACTTCAGTTTTAATCTTTTAGCTAACATACCCTTTAAAAATTAATAATGATTTTCTAACTAGAAAGTCTTTAGTCAGATAATACTCGACTGATGTGTTGTGGACACTGAACCATAGATCTATTTCCTTGGGATACACAAATGAAAATAGTTCTATGGTTCTATGTCCGTAACACGTTAGCCAAGTATTGACTGAATGAATACTTTCTAATTAGAATATTGTAGACACCCCATTTTTGCATCTGCCTAATTCGACAATTCGTCACTAGATTACCGTGAATTCCTAATGATGATCACAAAGAATTCGAAGGCTTGTGAGTATTGTCACTGATTCCCTCCATTTCCACTCTTTTCATCTCCCCTACTCGTTACGATTCGACATAAAAACTTACGCACGCCTAGGATCGCTACACGTTACACTCGATTTAGCAAGCACGTACGTTTAGGTTCGCTACACAGTTCAATAACCTAGAGACCTCGCTACGTTAGGAAAATGCAACTTTGAAACATAGAAATAATCACGTTGGGACTGAAAGAAACTTCACGCTAAAATTCGTAAAAATTTACAAAATTTGCAAAAATTGATAAAATGACGAAAATACCCTTCATAAATTTCGGACCTCCGAAAGACTTCGAAAATACCTCCATTACACTCAGAACATGATTTCGAGTCTAACGAAACCCGAATTGACGAAAACAGAGAAATTTAGGAAAAATCATAAAAATGACCGAAATGCCCCTCGACCTCCAAACTCAACTTAGAAACCTCGATCGTTAAGAAAATGTAACAAAAATCAAACCTAATTAAAAATCCAATTTAAACTAAAAAATAAAATTCAAATTAAAAAATCAAAAAATTCAAATAAAACAATTCCAAACAATTCAAACTCAAATTTAAAAATTAAACAATTAAAACTTAAAATTTAATTCAAAATTAAATAATTAAAATCTAATTCAAAATTAAATAATTAAAACTTAAAATTTAATTCATAATTAAACAATTAAAATCTAATTCAAAATCAAACAATCGAATAATTAAAATTTAATCAAGCAATCGAATTAATCAAACACAAATTAAAAATCATTCAACTAATCAAATTAAAACGCAATCAACAAATTAAATCCTATAAAAAAAATTAAATAGCTCAACAAAATAAAAATAAAAAAAATCAATTAATCAACCATTAAAGTTAAACTGAAATTCTGCCAAAATCTAATTAACAAATTTAAAATTCGAAGTCAAATTCAATCGAGCAACCAAATAAAAACGAAATCAAACGATCAATTAAAAATCAAATTAAAATTTTAACTAAACCCAAAAATTCAAAATTTATCAACTAATAAAACTCAAAAATAAAAAAATTTAATTAACCAACAAAAACTTGAAATAAAGTAATTAACCAATCAATCGACCAACCATAACTCGACAAACAAAGTACGAGTAGCGTGGGATCGCCCCTCCATCATTCTCCTAAGAGGGAATACGTGTTAATTAAAAATAAAAAATAAAAAAAAATCAAAAGGAATTAGAAAGAGAAAAAATTAGAAAGATTTTTTATTTTTTTTATATAAAAGAAGACGACGTCTTCTTCTTTGGGGGGCTGAACGACTACTTCCTTCCTTTCTGATTCATCTCTCTCACGCACACCGTTTTTCTCTCTGCCTTGCACCTCTTCTTCTTTCTATCTTCTTTTTCATCCCTTGTAAATCTGCAGTCTCTATTAGATGGTGAAGAAAGGAGAAAGAAATAAAGTGAAGAAAGAACAACAGAGAAGGTTGGCTGGACGTCTTCTTCCTCACCACTCCCTACAACTCTCTTTTTCCTCTTCATTTCTCTATCATGTTTGCTACACCAGCCAGCCCATCTCACGTTCTAACACTACGCCCTCCCCTCTCACATTCTCAGCCCTCTTCTCTAACGTCTCTGTCTGCATCTTCCTTACAGCCCCTTCTCCAACGCCCCAGTGACAACTTACTACCTCTTGGTGATGCTCAAGTCTCCTTCACGTCCCTCACTGCAGCTATGCCCCTTTGCTGTCCAACACAACAAACTGTCATTATTGTTCGATCCGTCTCTCCAGCACTCCTCTTTCCCAGTACAACAGCCGTGATAAGGATTCATAAGTCTTCGTTTGTACTTGAAGGAATCAAGTTACTGTTCTCGGACTAATAGGTGAGTCTAATTTTCTTTTATTTTATCTTGCTTTATTTTTTTGTGATTTCTTACCTTTCCTCCTCGCTTTATGTGGCACTTTGTCGATTTTCTTCTCGGTACTTATATGATAAATTTGTCTTCATATTGAAGTTTCACGTCAATTCATGACGTCACGATAAGACTGAGTATGAGATGGATTTTTCATGATGCTACGTGGCGATTTTAGTTTTTTTTTTTTTTGTATATATGTATTCTCCATTTTTTCACGTTGCTATTCCTATATATCTTTTCCTTTTTTTTTCTTTCTTTATATTTTTATTTATTTTCATATTTTCATCAATAGGATTAGGAAGATATTTATTTTCATATATTTTTTAGGTTTTTTATATTTTTATATAGGGAGGACTAGGAAGGTATTTTTTTTATGTAGTTTTTTTATATTTTTCATATTGATAAGGTTAGGATAGTTTTTTTTTTTTTTTTTTGTATATTCTTCTCTATGTTTTATGCATTTTTTTATTATTAGGAGAATTTTCTTTTTGTATTATTTTTCACTATTTATTCGTCTTTGTATATCAATAGGGTTCGCCAAATATTCATTGTGTATATTTTTCTTAGTTTTTTTTTTTTTTTTTTTTTGTATTCTTTTTTAATAGGTTAGGAAAATATTTTTAGGTCTCATCTTGCTTATTTTATTTGTTAGTCTTTATTTTATTTTATTTTTATTTTCGCATGTTGGTAGGATTATAGGATTTTTTTTTTTATCATGGCTATTATGATCGAGTTGGATTTACATGATCTATGATGATGTTCGAGTTTTTTGTATTATTTTAAGATTTTTCCATGCGATCAATGTACTCCTTGACTTGACAGCTATGTATATTATTGAATAATAGCTATTTTGACAAAAATCGAAAATCATGCGTGCATGCTCGTTTGGTTATTCTAGGGATTCATGACTATGAGAATTTTCTTATGGATTTTTCCTTCTAACTTGGAAATTTTTCTTGCAATAATATTTGTCAATTCCAATTTGTTGATTCCTAACAAATCCATAATCTTCTAATTTGGGACTTCATTTTTATATAACTCTTCTTTTAGAAAATTATTGGTGAATCGTTGGAAGATTTGTATTCGAAAACTTTCTAACATGGAATTGCGTGATTTTTTCTATTTTGGGAGAATGTACGTTCATAGATTTCTAATTTAGAAGTTTCATATTTCAAAATTTTCCCAATTTAAAAGATTTCGCATTCTTATATTTAGAAGGTTCAAATTTTAGAAACTTACATTTTTGGAATGTTCTATTTTAGAAAATGTATCTTTTAAATTTTTAATTTGGGAATTCAGCATATATCTCTTGAATTCTAATTTAGGAATTTTCATGTTCCTAATTTGAAAATATTATAAGTCCCAATTTGGCAGGTTTCTATTTATAATCTTCCCATTTAGAATATTCTCATGAGTTTCTATTTTGGACAGCTTGGGAAATGCTTGCAGGTGGAATTTCTTAATTGATTTCAGGTCATGGAGCTAATTAAGGCTTTTTCAAATCCTTCCATATTTTATAGAATTCAAAGAACGATTATATAATAATTGAGACAATTTTAGCCATAGGATATGTTTGGCCAACCCAACATAAATTGATGATGATGATTGGACTGTGACCTTGACCGTGGTCTTTGTATGTTGACCATAGGGTGATTTTGGATTGTACTAGAGACCGATCATCTTAATCGGGCGGGTTCAGTGTCTAACACCTTCCGAAATCCATAATCTGAACCCTTACCCATCTCTTTGATCCGTGGATCGACCCATTATCCATTTAGAGTTATTTATGGTTCCTAGACCTAAATTAGGTGGCGACTCCCTTCTTTCAAAGTTCCCCATTTAATAAATCGGACCCCTATCCACTATTTAGTGAAGACGGGTCGAGGCGATTTCAAATATCAACACTCTTTATAATTTACTATGATATGTCTATAACTCACCGTGTCTTATGAATATTTGATACGGCTATATTTCCAAACTAGTGGCATGCCCCCTTGACCATAATTTACTATAATTGATTAATAAAAATGATTTAAATGCTATCATCATCTTTATGTTGTGATCATTAAGATTATAATAATAATCATCATCATCACGTTCATATAGTACTCACCGTTGTCATGATCATGGTCATTATTATCATCATCATCTTCAAAATCATTATCATCACCATCATTAACATCTAGACCATGCATGATCATGATTTTTATCATCAAGTTGTCATGATCATGATTGTCCCTCAATCATGATTTACATCATCGGCAGGATCATTTTAATAATAATCATGATCATGTCATATCATCAACATCATCATGATCATCATCATCAAGTAAATAAGTAATTTAAGTGCCCTATTATATTGATGGCATTTCTGTAAATTTTTTTAAACTCATAGTCTTTATCTATACTCTTAGTTTTGTTAAATATGTTCCTGGATTAAGGAAGATTTGATACACATTGATGTAATTCGAACAAGCAATAGTTTTGATTAATATGGACTACTATTGGGTAAACTAACTCTAGATTGAAGGAGCATGTTGACAACTTTCTCAATTCTATAAATACGGGTAATGATATGGGAGGACACTGGTAGGTTGACTATTCGATAACAAAGAGATGTGGTGGTCATGGGATCAACGTGGACGTAAACCAGAAGGAGTGCTAAACACATCGTTGAAATTAGTAAGGATAGCTTGGTGAAGGTATCATGAACTGAAATCATGTGAAGAAAGGCGAGTGGTGCCCCGTCGAGGGTAGTTTTGAGGCCTGTGGGTAGATCAGTTACATCAATTGAGGATTTGGATTCATCGATCAAGGTGATCATAGATTGATTTACGCTAAAATGCATCCAAAAATCGCTAAAATCCCATAAAATTGGGTCTAAAGTGCGAAGCCATTGTGCACCAAGGACCATGTCACATGCCATATATTCAAAAGTTGGACATCAACTGTAAATATATGTTTTTGAGTAGTAAACTAAATATTATGGTGAAGGCCATGGCTTGTGAGTTTGTCACCATTTTCCATCATAACTTTAGGTCCCACCCCCCTTATCAGGAACCAACCCAATAATGCATCTTGCCAATCTAGTGTGGAGAAAATTATGAGTGCTGTCGCTATCCACCAAGATCGTATTTTTTTTTTTTTACATTTAAAGAATCTGGTGATGTGCATAGTCTGGAGGGACAACTAAGGTATGTAAAGATATTTCATGAGAAGGTTCCTTCTGACATTATATAAAATACATTCTGATCTCATGTCAAAAGGTTCATTCAGACAAAAAGGATATTTTCGGTAGTAAAAATATGGAAATTATTGTTTTTATCATTTTGGTAAAATAAGATTTATAGTACTTCGTTTTGATAAATAAATTTGTAAATTTTTTCGTTTTGGTAAATTTCTTTTATAATAAACTGTAAATGACATAACTCACCGTGTTTTGTGAACATTAGATACAGCTATGTTTCCAAACTGTTGACATGCCCCCCTGACCATAATTTACTATAATTGATTAATAAAAATGACTCAGATGCCATTATCATCTTTATCTTGTGGTCATTAAGATCATAATAATAATCATCATCCTCATTGTTAATATAGTACTCATCATTGTCATGTTCATCATCATCTTCAAAATCTTTATCATCATCATCATTAGCATTACCATGCATCTAGATCATGCAAGAATAAGATTTTTATCATCAAGTTGTCATGATCATGATTATCCGTCAATCATGATTTCCATGATCAGCAGGATCATTGTAGTAATAATAATCATGATCATGTCATATCATCAACATCAATACAATCATCATCATCAAGAAAATAAGTAATTTAAGGGGCCTATTATATTTATGGCATTTCAGTAAATTTTCTTAAATTCATTGTCTTTATTTATACTCTTATTATCAAATGACCTTTTATTATAGTAAACAATTAAATATAAATGTGGGGCTATCGAACTACTTTGTGGCTGGACTACGGTAGAATGCCCTATTTGAGTCCTATTGGAGTAGTCCTCGCACTACAAGAAAATGCTGAATTAGGAACAAAACGGATTTTAGCCGTTTCGAATTAAAAATGGATTTAATCTGTTTCACCCTTAAAGTCTGTTTTTAATGTGCACTTATAGATGGGAAAAAACCAAGAGAAACCTTTCAGGGCTCTCATTCTAACAGGAACGATTATCTCTCCCATCGATTTCTCCACTCTTATATTTCTTCCATCGATTTCAAAGATTTTTTCGATTCAAATCGATTTCAGCCCCATCCTTCTTTGATTTTGAGAAGGTGAAGTTCGTTTCAACCCCATTCATATTCGATTATGAGATGGTGAAGCTCGTTTCAACCCTCGTCATCTTCGATTTGGAAAATGTCAAGCTCGTTTGAACCCTATTCATCTTCGATTTCGATAAGGAACTGGACTAGCAATTATGTAAGATCTTAAACAAAAACCCTAGAATCGACATTTATTTTTCTTTGAGTTTTTGTTCTGAATCGGGTTGATCAGGGATTTTTTTTTCAAAATCTGCTCCTTTGAGGATATTTTTTTCTATTTTTTTTTTCCATTTTTTTTCTTGAAGCCAAATGATTCTGTGAGATCTAATTGGTTTTGATCTCAATCAGTGTGACCTTCGAGCTTCTTAATCTCTTTATAGTTAAGATTTTAAAGATGAGTGATCTCTCTATTATTTTTAGGGATTTTGAGACCTAGATTCAGATAATCAGTTTAGATCTTTCGTTGATATTTCGATAGAGGTTGTTAGATTTGAAGTGTGCTTTGGTTGCGTTGATTCACAGAAGAAGAAATCTAGTTTTGCTTGATTTATTTGTAGCGTTCTGGTTGATTTTGTTTCTTTATTAACATTTGCAGTTTTGTTATCGAATTTTTCAATCTGTTAGATATGTATGCTGATGGACACACTAACATTTTCAAAAAGCTTCACTTGAATTTAAAAACCACGTTATTTAGAAATCTAGTCTCATTACATTCATAAGTCAGGGATTCAATAAGCTATCAAACAGTTTGTAACAGATTTCGAAGTTTAAAGAAGTCCTTAAAATATTTCTATAAATTAACCACTAATGAGTATGTTAGAGTTTGGTTTAGAAGAAAGCATTTGTATTTGGTCTCCACTGCTTCGTTAGAAAGTAGGAATTTTTTTTCCATCACATCATCCAAAATAAGTGGGAATTTATCCAAAAATAAATGTTTCTATGTATTATCTAAGAACAAATGCATTAGATAGTTGGGTTGGATACTACTGCTAATTCTCATATAGACAGAGGATCACTTGATTCTTATCATGCACGCTTTGTTTTGGTAGGTAAGCTACATTAAGGGGGCATCACACACAAGAACCTTAGAATCCGAGCTTGGGGCACCACTCCATAAGAGGTTTTCACAGCTTAGAGACACATTTGGTTGCAGAGTATGTATATCCATCTATTTTTTATGCACTGAAACATCTGGTGGTTCACATCTTTTTGTACGTGCGGTAAACATTCCCATGTACATCACTCTTAGGTGTACCTCAATAGTATTTACAATGATTATAGAATATGGTCTGATGAGTCAGAAGTATTCATATAGAGTTGTTGGCAGGTAAGCAACTATTTCTCAACTCATCTCTCTCTTAGCTCATACTTTTGTTTTGTTTTGAATCACTACTCATTGATTGATTCATCAAATGTTGGTACTTGGTATTAAGTATCAAAACATTTCTCAAGAATAATTACAAACTTTAAGTTGTTAAGTAATTTTGTTGTAATTTTTATTTTAAATTTATGAGATCTTGATTTATTTTTTATACTTCTCTTGGGTTGATGGAAACCTCTGCATTTATGTTGTAATTGTAGATTGCATTTATGTTGTAATTGTAGAGTTAGTCCATCTGAGTTTGTCTTACCTCTTTCGAAGTATGCTAAAGCTGTATTTCACACTCTATCTATTGGGATGCATTTCCGGATGCTCTCTGAGACTAAAGAATCAAGTTTCGGTGGTATAACCATATAGTTTAGTAGTATGACAACAGATTTTTTATCAACTTACTGTACATGAACTTTTGAAGTCGATATAGAACTATGCATGTATCAGTAAAATTTCAAACTAACTTTGTGTTCCGTTGGGGCTTATATTCGAGGGAACTTATTACTTCTAAACTCGCATTGAGGGTCATTTCCATCTTAAGTGAAGATCAATCAATGCCAAACATGGACACAAAATTTCTAAACAATACACTTGAGAAGTTTGTGATAAAGGTAACAATGTGTGCTAAAATTAGGAATGGGTTCAATGGTGCTATCTTGACTTGATTATGCTTACAATGTATAAGGAAATCATTTTCAAACATATTTATGGACTTCACTTCTTATCTACCAGCAGCCTATAGGTACCAAAATGGGTTTCATGCAGTTGCTCTATTATATTAGAGCATAGTATGAGAGACTTGTTTTTTTGATGAGTGGTCTTCCAGCAAAGAATCTCACCAAATCAGTTCCATAAAGGTTTGGAAGCAGAACCTGACTTGTTTTTTTGGGTCACTATTGTGTAACATAATAAGAAACCTTACAAATAAACCTGTTATTGGAAGTTCAAGTTTGTTGTATTTTGGGTATTGGATATTCAAATTCTTAAAATTAACTTCTACGTTCTAACATTCAATTAGAAATCAATGTTCTTGCTGGGGGTAGGAGTTGCCCCTTTATACTTTTCATGCTTGTTGATTGATATCCTATGTTACTTGGATATTATGTGTTTCTTTTTATTTTTTTTATGGGTAAGCTGGACTTGAATCCATGACCTTGGAGTTTTTTTGCAATGTGTCTAACCAACTGAGCTATGGGTCTACACCTATCTGAGTGTTAAGGGACCAGTGTTCATAGATGAAGGTTATTTCTTTGGAATCTTAATATGAGCATATGGTTTTTGATTATGATCCATATGAAGAGAATCTGGGAATTGCTCCTTTTAGTGAACCGGAGGCCCAAATAATGCAAAAACTCTCCAAATCATTTGATCCACATATATGGGTCAATGTGCACTCTAGAATGGAGGTAAGTGCCATTCATATTGTTAAGAATTTTAGGTGGTGCGCTCCTTTCTTGTTTTTGTCCTCAATCGCTTTTGTGACACTAAATCTAGTCAAAGCACCCTGTGCATTTTCCATATAGGAACACGTAAAGAGTTTAAGTTTGTTTAGTCCAAATAATTTTTTTACTTTTCTGCATATTGCCAGTACAGCTATTGATTTTCTAGCTTTTCTTTTTTCCTTTCTCCTAATAACCCTCCATTTTCCCTTGTTTTCTTTTCTTTTATAAATATCATCTCTTATCCTTTCCATCATATTTCATTCTTACATTGATGCTGGTTCAATCAGGCTCTGAATCACAAGAACACAACCCCAGATGGACTGGCATCACATATAAGAGATTTTGTACATAGATAGTTGCAGAGAAGAAGGAAGATGTTGATGGGGTTTGTGAGAGATCTTGTGAAAAACAGAGATGGTGGTCTGGTGGGTCTTTGAGGTTTGATTTGCCTCCCTAAAGAGTTGACTTGTTTTTTCCAACCCTTGTGCTGTCACATAAATAATTTTTTTCACGCCTTTGTGAGCTGAAAAAAATAAAATGCAGTAAATAATAGTTGAATATTTCAATTCTTATCACTGATTAATAATGAAAAACTATATGTTCTTTTGTTGTAGTTGCATTTACTGTATGACATTGGCATACTTATATCAATCAAAATCTTATATTGCTATTGTGTCTCCTTTATCTGGCCATGCAAGACATTCTGAGGGAGTCACAGGATCAAGATCTTGGGCCAGCGATAGCGCACTTTCTCAATTGTTTCTTTGGACATATTCAACCCGGTGGCCCAAAAGGTACTTCTAATGGTATGCAATCCAGAACCCAAAAGAAGGTATGAGAAACATGGATGTCTAATCTCTTTCCTAATTTCTTATGTAAATCATTTTATTCTGGAATCTTTAGTCTTGAACTCTGATCTACCCATTGCCAGTGTATCTTAGTTTTCAGTCGCATTTCCGTCTTAGCAGATAACCATCAAGTATTATGCTGAGTAGCATGCCATTTTGTGTATGGGTTTGTTTGTTTCTTCATACACACATGCATAAACAAACATAGACAAATGCTCATATACTCATGTCTAAAGATGCTAATGAACCTATATTTTTTTCGTAAGTACCAAGGAACCTATAGTTGAATGAGTAGTTAGTCCTTATATAGGCATAACTAATGCAAAATGATACTGACGTAGGGCCAATCCCTATGTATGTACGTATGTAATGTCTTTAAGTGCATGTGCTTGTGTACCAATACCTGTTGGACTTGAGACTTGCGTGCAAGGTCATTTCAAATCCATTGAGAAATTCCTGTTTGCAGGCACACATACATGTAAGCCCTCATATATCTCTGAGCTGAGGCTTGATATTGTCTTCATTTGTCTCCATCCAGTGGTCGCATGCATTTAACATTAAGCATCTGCATGATGTAAAAGGAGCCGATTGCTACTGTGACGACACAGAGCATTTCCCTTGCATGTATCTTATATTTTGTACAATATTGCAATGCATGCTAATCTTCGGTATGATTTTTCATTTTGAATGGCTGACAGGAACTATTATGTCAATCACAGTTCCTACCTTGTACAGTAAATATGAAAAACACGTGGACAGATATGCTAGGTTGGTGCATCGGAAAAGGCATGAAAGCATATCAAGGTAATTATCAGTTGAGTTGTAATCTAGGGTGGTGTCCCGTTGCTTTGGCAAAATACAGTGTCTACATGGCAGATTTTTATCTAAGAATAAATACATCGTGCTGTGTGCCTGAAGAAAATGGCTTGGTTAGGAGCCCAATGTGCTATAAATGCCTACCTTAATGTACCACTTAGACACCGTTCCTATATTCTAGGAACTAGACATCATTCTGGAACCTGATTTTTATAAAATGTGTATATATACCTTTCGATAAATATTTTAAAATTTTTGCTGGCAGTTCAAATTTCAATGAGAAGACTTGGTTCATTGGTTCTAGTTTTCTTGCGGAACCAAGTTGCTTCAACAATGAAAAACCAAAATCAAACAATCTAACCCCATTTTATTTTGATCGTCTCTACAGGTGGTTTATGCCAATTAACATTGGGATAATCTTTTTAGTTGGAGCAATTCTTGGATGGGGTGCTTGTAAAAATACTGAAACCGAACCTCTAGAAGGCCTGATCATTGCTACATGTTCAGCAGGTTGTCTCTAGAGTTCATAGTTTCTACTTATTCCTCAATATTCATCCTAATTACTTAGTCCTCATTAGTTTGCATTGTTGTTTTTTATTGAGCAGGAAATTTGGGAAACCTTCTCTTGATAATTGTACCTGCAATTTGTAATGAGGATGGTAGCCCATTCGGCGAAAGTAGTATTTGCAGCTCTGTTGGACTATCCTATGTATCCTTCTCCATGGCGGTAAACCAATCTTACATTTTCCTTCTTTCCATTAAATGAAACAGAATGAGTGGTGTTTGTGATCATACATTTGGGTTAATGTCTTGGAGAACTCCAAGTTGGATCCCTTCAATTATGCATCACAATTCACAAGCCAACTCAACTCTGTCGTGGGCTATTTATGAATCATCAACTAGGATTAAACTATGATGTAGCTAGTGGTGTCAATTGTCCTAAAGGATTTGTGACTCAATGAGTTCGCTACAGAGTGATTTTTCAGCTTCATTTGGTTTGGACTTCTAATTTTAAGACTAGTTTTTCACTTGATGCAGCTCGGTGGTTTCTTCATTTGGCCTCACACTTACCACCTTTTTCGTACTTCAGGCATAAAGTACATAGCACTTCTAGCGTCTAAGGAGGAATACTCAAGGCTATCCAATAAGGATTTGGATTCCAATGGGGAAACTCACCTTCTAAAGGGAGAAGATCAAGACCAGGTGGTTGTACTAGTGGCATCAACAAAACCCATTGATGAAGATACAGAGAACCAAGCTGTAAGTATAATATTGAGTTTCTTTGCTTGCCACTCCATGTGTTCTTGGTGATATATCAAGAACAATGATACTGGTCTTGATCCCAAAATTTGAAACTATTTTCATTGCAGATTGTACCACACTTATCCAGCGAGAAGCTCGTAGGTGACAAGGTGTCTTTCTGGGGTAAATTAACTGGTGTTCTCCACCAAATTGCTGAGGAATTATTGGCACCTCCGACCATTGCTGTTGTAAGTTCTTTTTATGATCTCGGTTTATATCCTTAAGAAATGCTTCACTACCTCTACTTTGTTGGTGGTTAATTCAAAATTATGCTTCTCTGTGGCTTATTAGATTGTGGGATTCATCTTTGGGGCAACACCATGGCTGAAAAATCTCATCATTGGTGATGGAGCTCCACTAAGAGTGATCCAAGACTCTATCAAATTACTTGGGTATGTAGTATTAAAAGTAAAACCTAAGCTTATCTTGCAAAACATTTGGTCTTTTTCATTTGTTCTTTTTTATTCTTGAATGCTGATATCAAAATTATTCTACAGAGATGGCACAATTTCTTGCATCAACTCTTATTCTTGGGGGCAACCTCACTCAAGGTGAAAATCTTTAATCATTCAGTTCACCACTTTGATTGATCTAAATTCAGAATCTTAACCAAGTTTATTATTTTAAACTTAAAACAGGATTACGGTCAGCTAAATTGAAACCTCTGGTTGTTATTGGAATTATTTGTATACGATACATGATCCTTCTTGCAATTGGAATTGGTGTAGTTAAAGCAGCGGGCGATCTTGGTCTCCTTCCGATACGTGCTTATGGTGCAGTTTACATTGCCACCAGCCATGAATATCGATATGTAGCTAATACATATTTGATGAAATCCTTTCAATCATCTCTTCATTACGTCCAATTGTCGAATAATTATGTGATAATAAATATTTAATTATGATTATGAAACCATTCACAGGTACTATGACACAATTGTTTGGTGTGGGTCAAAAAGAGTGTTTTGTCCTCTTTCTGTGGACATACTTGGTGGCAGCTCTCGCCCTGACTGTATGGTCGACAGTCTACATGTCTATGCAAGTAAGTAGTGGGGTGGCACCCACAATTCTATAACACAGTGGCCTCAATTACAAAAGACGTGACTCACAAGTCACAAACTGCACCAAAGATCTCAAGTAGTGCTAGTAGCCGCTACAGCCAATCAGATCCTTTCTTAAAGGTTCGATTGAATTATGTAATTGGTGATCTCTTTTATTATAAAATTTATTTCTGATTTTTAATCTTTTTGTATATAAATTAATGTGATAGACAACCTCGATGTTTTCTATTTGAGTCTATTTTGACCGTGGGTGATAGATGCGTAGAAAAAAAATTAAATTAAAATTTTTTTTTGAAGTTTAGATATCGATTTATGACTATTTTAGATATCGGTTTGTAACCGATGCCTAAAGTTTCAGATTTTGTACATCAGTCTTATAGATATCGGATTTTAAATCGATGTCTAATATAAATTTTTTTTATTATATAAACACATAGTTGGAACTGTTTAAAACCGTTCCAAAATCTGACATTTGGAACGGTTTTTAACCGTTCCAAATCCTAAGATCTAAAACGGCTTCCAGCCGTTTAAATTCATTAACGACGCCTCCATTAAAGACGGTCTGTTAACGGTTTCATAGTGACTTAGGAATGGTTATAAACCGCCAACAAAAGTTAATTGTCAATAGGCACGATAAAGAGGTTGATTGTAGCAAGTCTTCAAGATCCAATGAAGATAAAAAAATAATTTTCTCTCATTAAAAATATTTGTAAAATTAGAGAAAATATATTATAATATTAAAAGTAATAGATTTAGAGGTTGTGTCCAAATTTATTTATTAGTGATTTTATTTTTTATATTGTATTTATTTTTTAAATTGTATAATAAAATTTATATATTGATCCAAATGAAATTAGACTTACTCAATGAGCCTAACCCGCCCAAAATTACCTAACTTGGGCTAATCAGAGCTCAACCTGATTTTAGAAGCACAATCTCGGTTTGAGCTTGGATTAATGAGTTCTAACCTAATGGTTGGATTGAGTTAAACTCGGGTAGAAAGTTCTACAACTTGGGTTGATCCGGGGTTGACCCCCTAAAAACTTATTTTTACAATTTGATTTTAATTTAAAATTTGGATCTTCAAGAACCTTCCATTTTCAAAGTCTTAGATCTAATCATTTTTAAATGTATGTTTTCCTAGTCATTAGTTTTAGAGCGTTGAAATGTCATTTGGACCAATGCAATAGTCCACGTGGCCCAAACGTCAACATTGGTCCAGGTTCTACATGGTCCTTTGATCCATGCAAAAGTTTTCCTATATCTATATAATAAAAGATAACTGAATTGGAACAGTTGTGTGTGATATAAATCTTTGTGTAGGACCCACTTAATTTTTTTACATGACGCCTACGATTTGAGAGGGTTACACTTTACAAAACACCTACCCTATTCTTCTTCATTTCCCTTATCAAATATCAAATATAATAAAATATAATTGAATTAGAACAGTTGTATGTGACACAAACCTTTGTGTGAGACCCAATTTAATCATTTTCCAACATATTTTATAATTTGAAAGAGATTTACATGGCACGTAAGATTTGAGAGGTTCACACAGCACCTACTCCATATTTCCCTTTCTCCATTTCCCTTATCAAGTTGGGTGCAACTAGCCTTACTAAGTTAGTAAGGAATTCACCATTACTAAGAGTCCTTTGCATTATTTTGTGACTCCCAAAAATCAATAATTTTCACTATTGAATTTTAATTTTAAACTTGGGAATTAGGTGGAAATTCGGTAGTGGTCCATTTTCAAAACCTTGGATCAAACTCAAATGAAAATGTTCTCCTATTTTTGTGGTGTTTGATTGCTAATGTGGTGGATCCATTTGAGCAAAACGACCCTTAGTAAGGATCACAGTTTTTTTTTTTTTTGAAATCATTATTTTCAAAAAGATAATACAACTACAACTTCATTGTCTTTTCCCTTATACCTTATAATCATTTTTCACTAATTCCTTTACAATTTTATTATCTTTTATCTTTTTATCCCCTTAACCCCAAAAAGGATGATTGTGTCGTAAGCGCACACGAGCAAACTCTACAATGTTTATACATTTATATTGAGGATATGAATTAATGTATCCTAGGATAAATCCCGGTCATTGGATTTCATGTTTAAATGACTGGGATTGAATGTTTTTCTATCAGAAAGTTTTTGTCTATGCATTCTAGCCCCATATTTCTAGATAATACCAGATGGAAGTAAACTTTTAGCAGATCCTTCAATAAAAATAATTTAAATGACCACGTTTTTTTAATTTATTAAGCATATAGTGTTAAAGCATACCATCATTTTCTTAATAATAATAATATCTAATCGTACATATCATAATTTGTCTTTTTTTTTTTTTTAATAAGCAAGCAAGGGATTAGAGGTTATTGGATCGTAAAGATGGGTCCATGGGATTAACTCTCTTCAAGCATTTACCACTTAGGCAAGTGGAAACTTGAACAAGCAATGAAAGATAATTGTATTAATGTTAAAAAAATTACAAAAACGGAAAAGGGCATACCTCTTGCAGCTGAATGAGGCAAATCCTATCTCAAGATAGAATCTCTTGATTACTTGGATCTCAAAACATTGGAAGCTCAAGTATCCACATCCCGATTTCCTTCTCTAGAGAATTAAGTTCTTTTATTTTAATCATTTGATATACATATATCTTATTGTGAATTTACCGTATTAAACTTTGGATAAACGAATATTTGGATCGGATAGGATGCATATCCATATCTAATTTAAAATATTTGGCTCAAATTATTACTTATGATTTTACCTGACTTCTTAATGGGATAAAAAAAATCGTACCCATACTCGAATAACTTGAGTCGGATGGGTAAGGTAAATGGATATTATCTAACCCATTGCCAGCCCTAGCTTGCACTAGAGGATGCTGCAATTAGTACGTAGGTAGTACATTGAGTGTACGTGTGAAAATTACATCCATCCCAATCTACTTGAACTGACAAAGATGGATTTCGACATGGTGCAAGAAAGATAGGGAGATTTTATTAACACACAGCTTTTACTTATAATGCGCTAATTTAAATGTAGCCAATCATTTAATTTCAAAAGAATTGGTGTGTTGTAGGTAAAAGTTGGCTTGCAAATAGAATCTCTTGAATGATATAAGAGATTTATCGAGGTTAGGCCAGACATATTTGCTAAGGAAATTTAAGCTTGGATCATGGTTTGATGAATCCAAAAAGAATAATTAGATCTAAGCAACCAAACCACTTCTGCCTCAATCCACTCTTACCTCAATCCAATTAACAAGAAAATCAAATCATTGAGGAAAAAGATGGAAGATCAAAAAATATGGATGCTTCCCTTAGAACACTAAACTCTCAATTATTCATTATTTAGGTTTAGCATGGATAAACTTGAATTTGTCTAAGATTAACCTATCTAGATTAAGCGTAACACATAAGGAAATTTCAGAAATTTTAAAGGAATAAACCTAATTAAAGTATTTAAGTAAAGGAAGTTGAAGTCAAATCAATTAAATAACTTAGATCATCTTGCTCTTGGCTTCTTCAATCTCTCCAATGAAAGGAATTAACCACTCATCATTTCAAAATCAAGAAGATATGAAAGAGAAATTCAAATAAACATAAACTTGATCTTCATTGATAAAATAAGGATAGAATACACTTCAAAAAATTAAAGCGAATTGTGGTAGAAGAAGACCTAATCTAACCTATTCTAATTATCAAAAAAATTACAAGTGAGATATCTTCTCATTGAGCCCAACGTAGCCTTCTAAAGAATGTTCCCGAGTGGCACACATGTGAGATCATTCTTTGTGATCATCAACACGTGAGAATCAAGTCTGGAAAGAATGTTTGCCAAATGACATCACCCAACTGTGCCATGGTGAAACTTGCCTTCATATGATATATTGATGCCTTGAGTGTAGAAAGGTTCTCAATTTTGTACTTTGGGTCTTTAATCTTGATGAATTGGCTTGAGAATCCTACAAAATAAATTGTACCAAATTAATCTCCCTCATTTACATAATAATACATGCAATATGTCATGTTTGAGCAAATATTATGTGTAAGCCCTAGAAATAGAAACATGCATGATTTCCATGTTAAAACCTTGAGTTATGCAGAAGAAAAATTGAATAAGTACCTTCAAAATACGTGATAAAATATAAACATTTAGGCACTTATCAACACACAAACATGGCAAACAGCATTCCTAGAAAGAAAGCTTCATACTCCACAGCATTGTTTGTGCATGGGAAATCTAGTTTAAAGGTCATAGAGGGTTGTGAACATGATACCGTGTTGCTGGTTATATCACTTTAGATTCCATTAAGTTTTCTCAAGAAATTCAGCGATGACACCTTTTTGCAGGGAATGTGGCTTGCAGGTCCGTCACCACATGTCCCTTGATCTCCTTTGGGGGTATATAGGTTATATCTAATTTTGAGAGTAGTAGCAACTATTTCGATAATCTTCCTGAAAGTGTTGGCTTAACCAATAGGCACTTTATGGGGCCAATCTTTGTGACCAGAACGACCCTGTTCGCAAATAAGTAGTGTATGATCTTCTGTGTTGCATAATTTAAGGAAGCTTGTATTCTCGATAGTTATTTATCATATCTGAACTCCTCTGAGGGAGTGACTAACATAGTAGATTGAGTTTTCCATATTCTCCTTACTTTCTCGACACAACAAGCCTCATACTGCATTATCTATGGCGGCCAGCTATAGCCTAAAAGGTTGACCCATCAGTGGCACTGTCATGGTCAATGACTTGGACATCGCCTTTCTCATGTTATCAAACATTGTCTGATGCTCACTTGTCTACTAGAATCGAGCTCCTTTTCATAATAACATGACTAAAAGAATGATAGTCCACTCACTACAAACAAATATGGAAATTAGGAACGGTTTATAACCGTTCCTAACCCAATGAAACGGTTTCCGGACCATCTCTAATCGAGGCGTCGTTAATGAGTTTAAACGGCTGAAAGCCGTTCTAGATTTCAGTATTTGGAACAGTTAGAAACCGTTCCAGATCTCAGAATTTGGAACGGCTAAAAACCGTTCCAAATCTGAAAATACAACACAAAAATAACACCTTAGACATCGATTTAAAATCCGATGTCTATAAGACTGATTTTCTAAATTTGAGACTTTAGACATCAGTTACAAAACGATATCTAACATGATCATACACCAATATTTAAACTTTTTTTCAAAAATTTAATTTTAAATATTTTTTTTCTACATGCCTATTAACCGTAGTCAAAATAGACACAAATAGAGAACATTGAGGTTCTCTATCACATTCATTTATAGATAAAAGAGTTACAATTTTCATAATTTACAAAATTACTAAATACTTCACCATCGAAATTACAAAATGTCGCATAATACTAGAAACAAACCGCAATTGTCTTTCATTTAGAGATCCACTGCCACCAAGGCTGCCATTCCCAAGTACTTCACCATTTGTTAGCAATAGAATTGCTTTTCCTTTACGCCCATAACCAGATCTACTCATTAGGAAACGTTTGGGTTTGGAAACCTTAAGAAAAGAAAGCACGACAACAATGTCAGAAGAAAACCTAAAACACCATGAAATTGCAGTAACTATGGAGCCAATGCCATTTATCAAGATCGGTAAGTATAACTAACAAGACCATTCAATGACAGATGTTTTTCACTATAAAATTAGCTTGCATGTTAGAAATCTCCATTATTACCAAAATCACACTAAAATATGAAACAAAACCTCAAGAAACTAAATGACTACTTAAATTTCATGAATAAAAGGACAAGGTAGTTGCTACTTCATACCGAATCTGTAGCAGCTTGTAAAGAGAATAAAAAATCATGTTCATAAAAATTAAAAAATAGTCAGGCCAAGCCACTGGATAGCTCCTTTATGCACCATTGACGGTATGGACCTTTGTCTAAAGACCCCACACTTTCAACGAATCCTTTATCTGCTATTATCGTGAAGATGGAACCAATAAGTGGCTTAGCTAATAAAAATAATAAGGAAAACATCATATTAAGTAAGTTATTGAAGTATGGTTGTAGTTAAAGTGTTAAACCTCCAAAAACAGGCAAGTAAACTCTTATGTTTTAGTTTTGGTTTCTTCAAAACTGATAAAACTCACTCCACTATTTGAAGGACACCAATGAGCTTCGGTACATTGAATTACATATTTAAGTACTTGTAGAGCCTCTACAACTCAAGCTTCTAAAAGAAGAGCTTTAGGGAATTCAAGTGATTTTATAATATATGATTTACTTAGCTTCATAACCAATTTGACCATGATCTGGATGGTGGTTCGGAGATGACCATGATCTCCGATTGGTTGTTGTTAGATTGGGGCATAGTCCCTCCCAAGTTTGGCGGGATGACGACTGAGGCCCAGTCAATGCCCGATGAAATGTGTGAGTTGTTCTCTTGGTTGGTAGTGACCTCCACTTTAGTGGATTTTGGAGCAATCTCTGATGGACTTTCATCGGAATCCCCATTGAATAGAACATCAATGCCTTCTATGAAGGATGATTGGGACTCTACGATTGGGTCTTCTTGAATGTGCAATGGTTTGGTGTTTACCCTTTTTGACTTTTTTGCTGATGGTGGTTCTGATAAGCTGTCGGGTCTGGCATGTGATTTTGGGAAGTTAACACTGATGTGGGGGACTCGACCCAGATTCCAGATGTTTGGTTCCCGATTCTGCTTTCTTACTAGTCGAAGCTCTTTCTTTTTTTCGATCATTTCTGCAATATCCCTTTTAGTGGGCCTAAAACCCGGACCAAAATAGGGGGTATGCTTTCTTGCTTCGACCGGTGTAGTTCTTCCTCTTTCGTCCGGTCCCAACCCTTGCTTGGGTGGATAACCTGTCATTTTCATAATCCGACCAATCATCAGGCTTGTTCTTGATAGCTTTGCCCTTATCTTCTCCTTTCCTTTCTCGATGTAATTAACAGCAGCGAATTGGTATGAATGGTAGAGTGCCTTGTCCTTTGTCATTTCGATATCGATAAACGGCACATCTAGAGCTCTCCCTGCTGGAATAAGATTTTCCGCCAACACGGATATCATCTTTTGTCCCATGATAAATTTCACTCTCTGGTGTAACGAGGATGGTACTGCTCCGGCTATATGGATCCAAGGTCTGCCCAGTAACAAATTGAATGTCGTTGGTATTTCCATGACTTCAAAGGTGCAATGACCTATTGTGATAGGTAAATCAACCTCCCCCAGGGAATCCCTTCTCGAACTGTCGAAGCCTCGGACAACCTTGTTGTTGGGTTTCACATGCGACCAATCAGTGTTGAGTTTCCGAAAGGTTTCGAGCGGACAGACATTAAGCGCTGAGCCATTATCAATCAATACTCTGGCGACCATCATGCCCTTGCATATAACCATGATGTTTAGTGGTTCGACGTGCCCCATTCCCTTAGGCGTGAATTCATTCTCCATGAAAATAATAGGGTTGGAGGCCATGATTTGGCCAACCGTTTGTTCCAACTGCGTCGGCGAGGTGGTGGCGGGTACATGCGATCTCCCCAGAACTCTCAGTAGTACCCCTTGGTGTTCTTCAGATTTTTACATCAGTCCCAGAATACTGATTTGAGCTGGCTGCTTATTTAATCTGTCTACTATATTATGCTCACTCTTGAGAACAAACTTAATAAAGTTTGCAGCTTCCTTGTCTGTCACCTTTACCTTTTCTTCCGTCTTCTCATCCTTATACAATTTACCCTTTCCCTTAGCTTGCCTTTTATCTTCATTAGTTACCTCTTTTGCAGTCTCTTCCATTTCTTCCTTAACATTCACCCTATTTTCTGATAATTTTTGGCATTTTCCTGTCCTTGTCATATGACCGATGTCAGCCACTATTGTTTCCTTCTTTATTTCGACCCCCGCGATTGTGGTGATAGTGGTCTCATAGTTCTAGGGAATTGCCTGATCAGAACTATAGGGGAATGGTTTAGGTGAGCGTATGGTTATGGGTGGTGGATCGGGTTTCATATTGAGGATGAGGGGTGGTGGTGACGATTTGGAGGTAGTGGTAGTAGGAGGAGTTACGTGAGTAGTTGGTGGAGCATATGAAATGACGAGTGGTGGACGTGGAGATGAAGTGTATGGTATATGAAGGGGGGGTCGAGTTGATCCTTGATAATATGGTGGTACGTAAGGTATGACAAGGGGACACCGGGTTGAATTTTGATGATGGGGTGATCCGTAAGGTATGACTAAGGGTGGTCGAGTAGTCGTATTTTGATGAGTAGGATGGATGGTGAGGTCGGCCAATCTGAGTGGTGGCAGTGAATTTTGGGATGCGTTGGTTGTGTAGTGGTTGACTGTGTTGACCGTTGATGCCTTGGATTCCTGGGTTAGGTAGACCCTGATTTTTGTCCCAATAGGTGCTATCAAATCCGCAGAATTGAAGTCGAGTTCTCTATAGATGACATTTACCATGTGCCCACTCCCTTATCCATTGTGAGTAGGTAGGGGATTTTGATTGATGTTCTATGGTTGGGGCGGGTTGGCAGGCATATCCAGGATGAGAGCCGTTTTATCGATCAGGTTCTGTACTTGATGCTTGAGCTGCCAGCATTGGTCTGTAGTGTGCCTTGGTGGACCCATGTGGAATTCACAGAATAAATTGAGGTTATACCCTGGCCCTTTGGCAGCCTCAGGATTCGACGGACGTTTTGCAAGATACTCACCCCTGAGTAAGATTGGCAGTAATTCTGATAATATCATAGGTAACCTGGTAAACACTCTGTTTACTCTGTTGGGTCGTGCCTGCTGATTCTGCCCATATAATGGTGCCTGCTGTGCAACTGGTGGAGGATTTGCCCTGAATTGGTTTTGAGGTGGAGGATTCCATGTTGGCGGTGCTGGTGCCCATGAAGTTGACGGTGTTTGTGGTCTCGGTGCTGGTGAAGGGATGAAGAGAGGTCGATTCGGCTATACGTTATTGACCTGAGTTTCTTCCCTCTTTTTCCCTGGAGGCACTGGCTTCCTCTAAGAAGGGATTCCTGTTGTTCCCCCTAGGCTTGTGAAATCGAAGATCAGACTGGTTCGGATCCCGTCCTCGACCCGATCCCCCACTTGTACTAGATTCGAGAATGTGCCCGTGGTGTGCCCCACCAAATGAGTATAGAAGGCATGCCCTAGCGTCGAGATAAACGTAGTGTTCATCTCTTATTCTGTCATTGTAGGCTTTACTTGTAAGGCGGACTCTCGCCATCTCTGTGCATACTCTTTCATCGTTTCCCTCTACTTCCTTGTCATTTTGGCCATGTCGTTTTGATCTAGCCCCACATCAGTATTGAACCGGTAATTTTGCCAGAACATTTCGGCTAAGTCTTGCCAGTTCTTAATGAGTGAGTGATCTAGTCCAAAAAATCATTTGAGCGTCGGTCCGGTTAAGTTCCTCTGGAACAACTGTACCAACAACCTGTCATCTTCGCCGTACTGACACATGGATCCACAATACAACTTCAGATGCGACAACGGACACCCTACTCCGTTATATTTTTCAAATTTCAGACATTTGAACTTGGCCGGCAATTGAGCATTGGGGTAGAAGCAAAGATCCTTGAATCGCGTTTTACTCATGGTGTTTAGGCCTTTCATTCTCCTCATTTCTTCCTACAGAGACTCGATTTGTTGAGCTAATTTTTCATCTATTGCGCTTTTGGCTTCCGTAACCCTATATTCACATTCATCGTCAGGAATGACCACAAGGGGTGGTCAATTCTGTGGGATATAGAGTGGAGGCCCCTGGTATTCTGGTACTGCAGGCGGCATTGTGGTTTGAGGTCCTTGTGGAAGCTGTTCGGGTAACTCTTGATTCGACCCGGATGCGTGCTGTTGTATCGTTTGAGCTTGTAGGATGCTGGTGTTAGCTAACACAGTACTAACTATCTTTGCTTGCCTCTCAATTATCTTTAGTAGTGTTGTTATCTGCGGGTCGATACCTGATGCTTCGGTTACTGGAGGTTGTGTCGGTTCGAAAGAATTCATGGTGACGGTAGACGATCTGAGAAAATAATGAGGCACTTCTGGCTGCTTGTATTTCTTTCGTTTGGCCACCTATGGGTACAGACAACCAAGTGTTACTATCTTATTTACAAAAAATGAAGATGCATGATGTTTTATTAGATCAAGTAAAGTTGTTTATTATGAGTTTTGAGGAAAAAGTAATTTCTCGGCGCGGAGCCGGCATCAACACGGAGTTGATAAAATGTTTTGTAAAAGAATTACATCAGCACGGAGCTGGCATCGACACGGAGTTGGCATCAACACGGAGTTGGGAGAATATTTTGAAAAATTAATTTCATCAGCACGAAGCTGGCATCGACACGGAGTCGGGAAAACATTTTGAAAAAGTAATTTCATCAGCACGGAGCTGGCATCGACACTGAGTCAGCATCAACACGGAGTTGGCATCAACACGGAGCTGGCATCGACACGGAGTTGGTAAGATATTTTGAAAAAGTAATTTCCTCAGCACGGAGCTAGCATCGATACGGAGTCGGGAAAACATTTTGAAAAAGTAATTTCATCAGTACGGAGCTGGCATCGACACGGAGTCTGGAAAACATTTTGAAAAGGTAATGTCATCAGCACGGAGCTGGCATCGACACGGAGTCGGGAAAACATTTTGAAATTCCATCAACACGGAGCTGGCATCGACACGGAGTTGAAAAAATATTTTGAAAGAGTAATTTCATTAGCACGGAGCTGGCATCGACACGGAGTCGGGAAAATATTTTGAAAAAGGTAGTTTTTGAGGTAAATCGAGTTGGAACAACCTATATTTTTGGTAACCTCCAATTCAGTTCTCTGAAATCACCGCTGGCTAGGCAGATCTCTAAGGAAGAGGCGGCGCACAATAGCACTCTTAAATCACCTTATTCCCTGAATAGACGTAGTCTATCCCCCTCGTATCAATGATTAAGGACTGCAATTGGTGTTTTTTTTAATCTTTTTTTTTTTGAGAAGTTGAATGTATTTGAATCAATCGATTGGTTGTTATCTTTGTTAGATCATGAACTTGGTTTGAAGTTTGATATGGATCTGGTTTGTAGTGGATCTGGATCGAGGACCCAATTGAAAAATGGACTTGGGTCGTCACCCAGTTGGATTGGATCTGTGTCGTAACCCAGTTGGATTGGACTTGGGTTGTGGACCCATTTGGATTAGATCTGGGTCGTAGACCCAGTTGGGGATGGATCTGGGTCGTAACCCAGTTTGAAAATGGATCTGGGTCGTGGACACAATTGAAAAATGGATCTGGGTCTTAATCCAGTCGGATTGGATTTGGGTCGTGGACCCAGTTGGAATGGATCTGGGTCGTAGACCCAGTTGGGAATGGATCTAGGTCGTAACCTAGTTGGATTGGGTTTGGGTCGTAACCCAGTTTGAAAATGGATCTGGGTCGTGGACCCAGTTGAAAAATGGATTTGGGTCTTAACCCAATTGGATTGGATTTTGGTCGTGGACCCAGTTGGATTGGATCTGGGTCGTAGACCCAGTTGGGAATGGATATGGGTCGTGGACCCAATTGGAATGGTTTGGATCGTGGGCCCGATTCAAATGGGTGCAAGTGGGAGCCCGGTTCACAAGATTGTTTTGAGTTGGGAAATCCGCAAATTCTTCCCCCTTTTTTTTGTTTTTATTATTATATATTTTTTTTTATATTTTTTTTTTGTTTTTGAAAATATTGATTAATCAAAATCCATTTTACTTAACTCGTCTAAAACTTGGGATTTTTCTAAGGGTGCCGTCAATGTTTGATCAATTGTAAATGGGCCCCCTTCAAAAATGGACTGTCGAGTTCACTCTATAAGGTCAAGTTCACTCTGGTCCGTGTTAATGGCACGGATGTAACCTTTATTCTGTCATCCGTGTTTTGGGCACGAATGAGACATTTACTGTCTCAACCGTGCTCGAAACACGGGTAAAGTAATCACTGTTCCAACCGTGTTCCAAACACGGATGAAGTGTGTTTTGACTCAACCGTGTTCGCAACACGGATGATGCTCATTTTTGTCCATCCGTGTCATGGACACGAACCAGAAAGAAATCCAGTTTCTGGAAATTTACAAAACTGTTTTCTTTGCCCTTGTTTTCTATGTCTCCCTATTTTAAACCTTTTGCTCACTGTTTTTTTTTTTTGTTGAACATGATGCAATAAGCATTCCCTCACTTTTACCTAAGGGGAGATAAAAGGAGATTAAAATAAACCTATGATCTAATGGCCACTCTTGGGCTTACAACTTGGGCTTCAAGGCCCTACCACAACAATTGCATACAACATTATTTTGGGGGTCGATATGGAATTAAAAACTTGTGTCCTAGCCTCGTCTAATCGGGCACATGCATGTGGTTTAATGGGTGGCTTCACGGCTACCCGATCTTCAAACCTCGATGCATACCGAGATACACACGTCGTTGGTTGGTGATCGGGTTTGATGTGTTCATTCTCGACACTTGAAATAACGATCTCAAGCCGTAGAACTACTAAGCATTGGGGTTTATATATATTGAGGGTGGGGTGGCTTGGAAGTGGGGCTATGCTCGCATGTGCACATGTGCATTTTTTATTAATTGTTTTTCATCGACCCCCTTACAAATATCATAGCGAAGCAAAACAAAAATGTAAGTAAATATTACAATGTGATCATCGGAATAAAAACTCAAAATAGTCAAACACACAAACAACAACCAACACACAACATTAGTAAAAGAAAATTCTGTGTTTTTTTTTCTTTTTCAAAATGATCGAGTTTGTCACGAGAGATGAACCAAAGTTCCCCAGTGGAGTCGTCAACTGTAGACACGTGGTTTTCGTCATTACGACAGTCATATCTACGAAAATTTGGAGTCGCCACCATTCAAGTTGTAAGTGGGTGTGAATGGCCACCCGATGTACATTTTTGCAAAAAAAAAAATGACATTTTTTTGTGTTAGTGACTCACAATGGATAAGGGTTGATCGAACCTAGAGATTTGGGTAAGCGGCTCGGTTGGAGAAAAGAGAAGGGGTTAGGCACCCTTTTCTTCCCGCCAAGTGGTGGTAACCTCTACATAACTCGGTCATTTTTATTTTAAGGAATATTGGAAAATAAACGTGCCACGTGAGAGTATTTGTACCCTCGATAGGGGTTCATTTTCGACTTGATCATAGGGTCATTTCATTGATGGAAATGACCCTTATGAACATCTAGCCTTGGGGTCCACTCATTTAAAAAAGGAAAAATAAAGAGAAGAATGGGATATTTAGAGGAGGGAAAAGGAGAGGGTAGAGATAGAGAAGGGGGTTGCACTTTGAACCTGTAGACACCCAAATTTGAGGGGGCCCTCGACGCAAAGTGCCCTAAAAATAGCAAAAATCGGAATGGGTTCCGAAGCCCAAACCTACCAAAAATCCAATAAATTTTGTCATCTTATTTTTAATAAACGGCCCAAGGCCTTTCACGTGGCCCACGGACCAAATCCCTTACCATCCTTCTAAACCCAACTCAACTCAATCCAACATAAGTCCAAATCCATTATCCAAGCCTATTCAACTCGACCCAAACCCATTCCTATTCAACCAACAACCTAAGCCCAACCAAATTCTCTACCCAAGCCCAAATCATTCAACCCAAACCCAATTCTCTACCCAAGCCCAACATCACAACCAATCACCCAATATGACACATGTCATTACCCCCTTCCACCTCCCTCATCCAATCAACCAACCAACTCCATTACTTCCCTCCAAAAATTAATTCAACCCATAACCCTACCCTAACCTATCCTATCCATTCTCTCAAATCAAACACTTATAACCTATCACCCTCCCCTAATCTACTTCCATCATTTCCTACAAAATCCATCTCTACAACCTACACCTACACCCATCCTCTCAAATCAAACACTCATCCTTTCCCATCAACTCATCTCCACCCTTCACTTCCACCCACTTTTACACATGTCATCATCTCCCTTACCCTCCCAAAATATCATCAACCACCTCATTAAATCATCCATTCTCTTAAATCAAACACCATTTAATCACAACTACTATCTTAAACTCACCTCACCAAACACTCAACCCAAATGGGTTGGTTTGGATCCAAACCATTTGGGTCAAAACTCACCCATTTAACCTTCTTACACAAATACCCCCTCCAACCTCCATCAATTACACATACCCTTCTCTTAAACCCCACACCATTCTACCACTTCTCATTATTTCACCCAACTCTACCCCTCAAAATAACCCACAACCTCTATAAAAACCCCATCACTCTCAACTCTCAAGCCCTAATGAAAAATCCCACATCCAACCCTCAAAAAGATAAAAAAGGAAATCACTCTCTCAACCTTTCTCTCTTAACCCTCAACTAACTTTGCATCTCATAACTCTCAACTCTCCAACTTCTCTCAAAGAAATCAAGCAAGGAAGAAGAAGTCAAGGAAGGTCAAAGGAAGTCAAGGAAGGGTCAAGGTGGGTTCAACAAAAGGACCATCCCCTCTAACCCCCTCTTCTACTCTCCCCTTTTCCCACATTTTTGCACACACCACTATGGTCTAAATCACCAAAGGGCCCCTTCTTCATAAGGGTGCCCTCAATGATTTGAACCTATATCGAAAGCCCCTCACACTTGAGGGCACATATCAAATGTTTTTTTTTATTTTCATTTTTTCTATTTCAAAAAATCGAATCCGAGATTACCACATTACGTGGATGGAGTAGGGTGCCTAACACCTTCCCTACTCCATAAATGGACCCCCTTACCTTGAATCAAGGTTGGACCAAACATGCATTATCCAACGAGAGTCAACAAAAAAATGTCAAAATGACATGTTTTTCAAAAATACAAATTCGGGTGACCATTCACACCCATTTCCAAAAATGAATGGTGACGACTCCAAAACACCCCAAAGTGGAGGGATGTTTTTTAAAAAAACATTTAAAATCCCGTGTCCACAGCTTGGCGACTCCACTGGGGAAGATACATACTAGTAGGTCCGACCCTCTTCTTTGATTCGGTTATTTAAAAAAAAAAAAAAAATGTGTTCGCCTTCCTTTTTGTTGTGTTTTCTTTTTATTTATCTACTAACGTTTGCTTTGTTTGTTTTGTTTTATTTATTTCACAAGTTTCACATGGGAATGGTTGTAATGTTTATTTACATATGTTTTTTTATTTTTTTTTATTTTTGGACAAGGGATGTAAGGATGGATACGATTCAAAAAATGCACGCACATGCACATGCGATTCATACCCCTATGCATAAGCCACCCCCCTCCTCTTTATATTTCTAACCTCGGATGCCGGTACTCTCAAGCCCCCGAGATCGCTATTTTGGGTGGCTGGGAGGAGAACATCCACCCCATTCACCAACCCAAGATGTGTGCACTTCGGTGTCCATCAAGGTTTGAAGAATGGATAGCCGAAAAACCACCCACAAACCGCATGCATCGAAGTGTAACTAATAGACAAAGGACACTAAGGTTTCCAAAGTTTAATTTCGTATCCATCCACGTGTTTGTGTTGTAATTTTATTTCTTTTCTTGTAGCCCACGATGGCAAGTTGTATAGATATTAGGAAGTTTCCCATTTTACATGTTGTTTTATGTCCCCCTAGGTAAAAGGGGGAAGTCGTTTTATTTATAATTGCATCATCAAAAAAAAAAGTGACATTTTTTGTGGCCCAAGCCAAAAAACAAAGGCTATGTGCCTCAAAACCCAGAAATTTTGGGCCAAAATGGGATGAGGATAAAAAACAGTGCAAGGTTGGAAGGCCAGAAAAGGTTCTGGTCCGTGCTTGAAGCACGGACTCAAGAAATCTTGTCAAGTCCGTGCTTAGAAAACGGACTGGGCAAATTTTCTTAGGTCCGTGCATGAAGCACGGACCAGTAAAAAAAAAAAAAAAATTTGATGTTCTGGTCCGTACTTGAAGCACGGACCAGCCAAAAAGTGTTAGGTCCGTACTTGAAAAACGGACCCTTAAAAAAAAAAAAAAAAAAAAAATTTTTTTTTTGCTCATTTTGTTCCTAACGTCAGTCTTAACAACTTTTCTTCTTGAAGTTTTTTTTATTTTGAGTTTTAAAGCTTGAAAATGATCAAATGATTCACTTTACTAGAAAACTCAGGGCCTACCACTTGTAATCGATCCCGCTCCAAACGAATTTTGCCCAACGCGGCTAACTATTGATCTCGGTCATAATCAAACTTGTCCTTTATCGAGTATACACTTCAACTGGGTTCCCGACCCAGATCCATGTCCAACTGGGTCCACGACCCAGATCCATTTCAAACTGGGTCCACGACCCAGACCCATTTCAAACTGGTTCCCGACCCAGATCCATGTCCAACTGGGTCCACGACCCAGATCCATTTCAAACTGGGTCCACGACCCAGACCCATTTCAAACTGGTTACCGACCCAGATCCATGTCAACTGGGTCCACGACCCAGATCCATGTCCAACTGGGTCCACAACCCAGATCCATTTCAAACTGGGTCCACGACCCAGACCCATTTCAAACTAGTCCACGACCCAGATCTAATCAAACTGGGTCCACGACCCAGATCCATGTCAACTGGGTCCACGACCCAGATCCAATCAAACTGGGTCTACGACCCAAATCCACTTCAATTGGATCCACAACCTAGATCCACAACAAATCAAGTCCACGACCCATAGCGAATCAAGTTCATGATCCATCTATGATCTAACAAAGATAACAACTGATCAATCAACTCCAATGCATTCAACTTTTTCAAAAATAAAAAAATAAAAAATAAATAAAAATTTTCAAAAAAGCACCAATTGCAGTCCTTAATCAAAGTCGGTGCCTAGAAAGATCTTACCCTATTGATACGAGGGGGATAGACTACGTCTATTCAGGGAACAAGGTGATTTAAGAGTGCCATTGTGCGCCGCCTCTTCCTTGGAGATCCGCCTGGCCGACGATGATTTCAGAGAACTGAATTGGAGGCTACCAAAAAAAAATATGGGTTATTCCAACTCGATTTATCGCATAAACTACTTTTTCAAAATGTTTTACCGACTCCGTGTCGATGCTAGCTCCGTGCTGATGTAATTTATTTTCAAAATTGTTTTACCGACTCCGTGTCGATGCCAGCTCCGTGCTGATGTAATTTCTCTTCAAACTGTCTTACCGACTCCGTGTCGATGCCAGCTCCGTGCTGATGTAATTTCTTCTCAAACTGTTCTACCGACTCCGTGTCGATGCCAGCTCCGTGCTGATGGAATTTCTTTTCAAAACGTTTTACCGACTCCGTATCGATGCCAGCTCCGTGCTAATGTAATTTCTTTTCAAACTGTTTTACCGACTCCGTGTCGATGCCAGCTCCGTGCTGCTGTAATTTCTTTTAAAAACGTTTTACCGACTTTGTGTCGATGCCAGCTCCGTGCTGATGTAATTTCTTTTCAAAATGTTTTACCGACTCCGTGTCGATGCCAGCACCGTGCTGATGTAATTTCTTTTAAAAATGTTTTACTGACTCCGTGTCGATGCCAGCTCCGTGTTGATGTAATTTCTTTTTCAAAATATTTTACCGACTCCGTGTCGATGCCAGCTCCGTGCTGCTGTAATTTCTTTTAAAAAACGTTTTACCGACTTTGTGTCGATGCCAGCTCCGTGCTGATGTAATTTCTTTTCAAAATGTTTTACCGACTCCGTGTCGATGCCAGCACCGTGCTGATGTAATTTCTTTTAAAAATATTTTACTGACTCCGTGTCGATGCCAGCTCCGTGCTGATGTAATTTCTTTTTCAAAATATTTTACCGACTCCGTGTCGATGCCAGCTCCGTGCTGATGTAATTTCTTTTTCCAAAATGTTCTCCCGACTCCGTGTCGATGCCAGCTTCGTGCTGATGTAATTTCTTTTCAACTGTTTTACCGACTCCATGTCGATGCCAGCTCCGTGCTGATGTAATTTCTTTTAAAGTGCTTTACCGACTCCGTGTCGATGCCAGCTCCGTGCTGATGTAATTTTCAAAATGTTTTACCGACTCCGTGTCGATGCCAACTCTGTGCTGATGTAATTTATTTTCAAAACGTTTTACCGACTCCGTGTCGATGCCAGCTCCGTGCTGATGTAATTTCTTTTAAAATGTTTTACCGACTCCGTGTCGATGCCAGCTCCGTGCTGATGTAATCTCTTTTTCCAAACTGTTTTCCCGACTCCGTGTCGATGCCAGCTCCGTGCTGATGTAATTTCTTTTCAACTGTTTTACCGACTCCGTGTCGATGCCAGCTCCGTGCTGATGTAATTTCTTTTAAAGTGCTTTACCGACTCCGTGTCGATGCCAGCTCTAGCTGATGTAATTCTTTTTTCTTCCAAACGATCCAGCTCTGCGCTGACGAACCACCAATCAAATCACCCAACAAATCACTCTCACATCTCATCCGTCCCCTCAGAGAAGGGGAAATTCTGAACAATTGGGAAGAGTTCCCTCTAACCCTTGAGGCTACTATAGCCTCAAAAAAAAACGCCGTTAGGCAACATCAGTTTGCCCGAGGATCATAACGAGCCCTCGTCCTCGGGTAAAGACTATTTTGAGGGCTCCCTATCTTTACTAATGCATAATTGTTCTTCTTATTTCAGATGTCCAGAAAATAGCATTCAAAAATCAAAAAAATCAAAAAGTCTTCAAAAATCAAAAAGTCTACAAAAAACAAAAAAATCAAAAAGTTTTCAAAATCTCAAAAAAATAGATATATTCCAAAAACCAAAAAAAGAGTTTTCTCATAATTTAAGGGGTTTGTCTCAATCGGATGGACCTTTGGACAGAACAGAATATGAAAAGGATGAGTATGACTTCGATCTCGAACTCGACTTCGATCTCATGGGAATTGAGGAAGAGTCTGAGGACAAAGTGGAATACCCTCCTAAAGAAATCAAGGACCTGTTAGAACGACATGAAAAAGGTGTTCAGCCAAACATTGAGGATACAGACTCGGTCAATCTCGGCACTGAAGATGACCCACGTGTTGTGAAAATCGGAGCCTTGTTAACCCCTCAGCAGAAAGAAGAAATGATTGAACTATTGCGTAACTATCAAGACATCTTCGCCTGGTCCTACAAAGATATGCCCGGTTTGGACACAGATCTTGTTGTTCATAAGTTGCCGATCGCACCTGGGAGCAAGCCGATCAAACAAAAGTTGAGAAGACTCAAGCCAGAATGGACACTCAAAATCAAAGATGAAGTGATGAAACAGTTTCAAGCAGGATTTCTCGCCTCTCACCGTACCCCGACTGGCTAGCCAATGTCGTCCCGGTACCAAAGAAGGATGGGAAAGTAAGAATGTGTGTCGACTATCGGGATTTGAACAGAGCCAGTCATAAGGATGATTTTCCATTACCACACATCGACACTCTAGTTGATAGCACAGCGGGGCATGGTATGTTCTCATTCATGGATGGTTTCTCCAGGTACAATCAGATTAAAATGGCAGAAGAAGACCAAGAGAAGACAGCATTCATTACACCCTGGGGCACTTTTCATTACAAAGTCATGCCATTTGGACTTAAAAACGCAGGGGCAACCTATCAACGTGCAATGATGGCTTTATTCCACGACATGATCCACAAGGAAATGGAAGTCTACGTAGATGATATGATCGCTAAATCAAGCATAGAAGAAGATCATCTGATAAATCTCAAGAAACTATTCGACAGGCTAAGGAAATACAGCTTAAGGCTCAACCCAGCAAAATGTGTATTCGGGGTAACATCAGGCAAACTGCTAGGCTTCATCGTCAGTAGAAGAGGCATTGAGATAGACCCAGCAAAGACCAAGTACATTCTCGAAATGAAAGCACCGGTATCAGAAAAGGACGTTTGAGCATTTCTGGGTAGAATACAGTATATCAGCAGATTCATCGCGCAACTCACTCCTATTTGCGAACCAGTATTTAAGCTACTCAGAAAAGACATGCCGAAAGCATGGAACGAAGACTGTCAAGAAGCCTTCGACAAGATAAAGAAATATTTGCTCAATCCACCAGTCTTGGTTCCTCCTACGCCAGGACGACCCTTACTGATGTATATCTCGGTGCAAGAAACGTCTATGGGCTGTATACTGGGGCAACACGATGAGTCAGGCAGAAAAGAGCAAGCCATTTACTATCTCAGCAAAAAGTTCACTGATTATGAGGCAAAGTATTCGACACTCGAGAAGACTTGCTGCACATTGGTCTGGGCATCCCAACGACTACGCCACTATCTCCTCAGCTACTCGACCATGCTCATTGCTCGAATGGACCCGCTCAAGTATCTCTTCGAAAAATCAGCACTGACAGGTCGTACTGCGAAATGGCAATTACTATTATCTGAGTTTGACATCACCTATGTCACTCAAAAGGCCATCAAAGGGCAAGCCATCGCCGACCACTTAGCCGAGCATCCATTGCCTGATTACGAACCATTGAAGACAAACTTTCCTGACGAAGCCATATTGCTCACTGAGATTGAGGATGATGACGAAGAACCAGGCTGGAAAATGTACTTTGACGGAGCAGCAAATCAAAAGGTGAACGGAATAAGAGCAGTACTGATTAAACCAGATGGGTCCCACGTGCCAATTGCAATCAGACTGAAGTTCCAATGTTCTAACAACGAAGCTGAATACGAAGCATGCATAGTAGGGTTGAAAGCAGCACTAGATCTGGAGATAGATGAGATCGATGTTTTCGGAGACTCGAGCCTAGTAGTCTATCAGACAACTGGAGAATGGAAAACCCGAGAGCAGAGATTGATCCCTTACCATGAGTATTTCGAAGAGCTAAGCTCATGCTTCGATAGAATCTCATTCACTTATATGCCGAGAGCTAAGAATCAGTTTGCTGATGCACTAGCAACGCTCGCTTCCATGATCAGTATCTCAGAAGATTTAATCATTGACCCTATTGAGATTGGACTTCAAGATGAGCCAGCTTACTGCCTACCCGTTGAAGTTGAAGAATCTGAAGAAAAGCCTTGGTACTCAGACATCAAAGCCTATCTCGAAGACCGAACTCTCCCATCAGACGCAACGTCTAATGATCGAAGGACTATTCAGAAGCTAGCAGGCCAATTCTTCCTAAGCAATGGCATTCTGTACAAGAAATCACATCATGAAGTCCTACTCCGATGTGTGGCAGAAATAGAAGCAAAACGACTGATCGAAACCGTACATGGTGGAGTCTGCGGACCTTACATGAATGGTCACATGCTTGCTAAGAAGATCATGAGAATGGGATATTACTGGACTACCATGGAAAGTGATTGTTATCAACACATCCGTAAATGCCATCTCTGCCAGATCTATGCCAATAAGATCAACGCGCCACCATCAGAATTGCACAACATGACTACTCCCTGGCCCTTCTCACTCTGGGGCATGGACGTTATTGGACAGATTTCGCCAAAAGCTTCAAATGGGCACTGTTTCATCCTAGTCGCTATCGATTACTTTACAAAATGGGTAGAAGCCGCTTCTTATGCCAATGTCACAAGGAGCAGTGTTCTGAAGTTTGTTAAGAACAGTATTGTCTGCAGATATGGGCTTCCCAGCGGGTTAGTGACAGACAACGCCAAGAACTTCAAAAACAAGGACATGATCAAGATGTGCGAAGACTTTCAAATCACTCATCACAATTCTGTACCGTATAGACCCAAAATGAACGGAGCAGTTGAGGCCGCCAACAAAAACATCAAAAGAATTATCGAGAAAATGGCAGTCACTTACAAGGATTGGCACGACATGTTGCCTTTCGCCCTTCACGCTTATCGGACTTCATTTCGAACTTCAACTGGGGCAACTCCGTACTCATTGGTGTATGGAATGGAAGCAGTCTTACCCGTCGAGGTCGAGGTCGAGATTCCCTCCCTCCGGATCCTAAAAGAAGCAGAGTTGGATGAAACAGAATGGGTTCAAACCCGATTTGATCAACTAAATCTGATAGAGGAAAAACGTCTCGCAGCTATTTGTCATGGCCAAATCTATCAGAGACGAATCGCACGGGCCTACAACAAGAAAGTCAAACCTCGAAATTTCTCACCAGGAGACCTTGTCTTGAAAAAGATCTTACCAATACAAGAATATGCTAGGGGAAAATTCAGACCAAATTACGAGGGACCATTCATTGTGCAGAAGGTAATGACGGGAGGAGCTTTGATCCTTACAGAGATGGATGGACAAGTCTTCCCTCAACCGATCAATGCTGACACCGTTAAGAAATACTACGCCTGAGATCTGACCCTGAGATGACGAAAGGCCATCTTTGCTATCTTGAAAACAACTATCTAACCCTAGTCAACCCTTTTGAGCCATCACGTTCATTTCTTAACCTAAGACTGGGGCAAGTCAATGCAAAAAAATGCAAAAAAAAAAGGGGAAACAAAAGAAAAGAAAATCAGAAAGTCAAAACATCAGATACTCCTGGCCCGCATGAGGATAAACTGTGAACTGCTAAAATACAAAAAAAAAATTCAAAAATTCAAAAAACTCGGACACTTGATCTGAGCTCGACCCAAATCTCCAGCCTAAACAAGTTCGAGAGACGATGGGAGGAGACATAGATCACCTTTTCGAAACAAAAATAGACGAACCCCATGTGTAACACCCCGAATTTTTAATTCGTATCTCGAGGAAAAAATAAATAGTGAAATTTTAAGAAAATCTTGAAAGTGGGATTTAGGGGTAAAATTTTAGGATGTTTCTGATCATTTTTAATGGAATCTGACCTCACCATTAGATTCAAAATGATCGAAAAACATATTTTAGCCTGTAAGCACGCTCAAATGCGAGTTCGAATATAAAAGTTGCAAAATCCTCGATTACCGGGTCGGACCAGGCTAAAATAGTGACTTTTTATTAGAGCAATAATTTGTAAAATTCGATCATACCATTGGTTTCATAACGAAAAATTATTCAACATGGACTATTTATTTGTCAAATTTGGAGACCAAAAAGTCGAATTATCGTCAAAAACGAAAACGACATCAAGTTTATGGGTCACGTCAGGCTAAAAATGTAAATTTCTTATGGAGACATAATTTGTAGAAATTGACTATACCATTAGATCCGGAATGAAAAATTAGGCGAAATAGAGTATTCGTTTGTCAGTTTTGGAGACCGAATGACCAAGTTATCGTCGATCAAAACAATAGGCGAAATACCGAATTCGTCCCAAATATTATATAAATAATATTAAATTTTTTTTTTATCTCATCTTCCCCACTCGTCCAAACAGTGCGGAAAAAAAACGAAAAAAAAAAAGAAATTTGTTTTTCCTTCGATTTTTCCACTTCAGATCTTTCGCAAACAGTCCACTTTCGACGATCGCCGCAGAAGAGAAAAAGGTCCGCAGCTTCGTTCTCTACAAAACCCACCCAACCTATCTTCATTTCACTTTCTATTTCACCCGATATCGTCAAAAATCAGTCGTATTTGGATACGGAAATTTCGAAACTTTGACCTCGGATTTCGTCCGTTTCGGGGTCAAATTGCTTTCCGACGCAGAAGGGAGAAACGTCCGCAGCCTCATTCTCTACATAACCCAATCAAATTCCTTTCGTTTTCTCGTATTTTTCACCTCGTATAGTCAAAAATCAGCCGTATTTTTATACGGAGATTTTCGTCACTTCGACCTCAGTTTTCATCGATTTCGGGGTCAAACCACCTTTCATCGTAGAAGGGAGAAGAGACGAGCATGTCGAGCTCTTCGAAACCACCAGGTCGGTTTCGAAAATCAGTCACTTCGAAGTTCGGTCCGCCTCGATTTTCGCGTTGATCGCCTCGATTTCCGCGCACACGCTTTGATCCTTTCGCCTAGACATTGCAAGGAACTCTCAATTTCTATTAGTAATCATAGATTGTGAAAATTGCATTTAGGATTTTATTGGAAAAATTTGGATGTATTTCCGAAATATAGAATTCTTTGTTTATTTCAAAATTCATGCCAGAAATTGCATGTTTGATATGTTTAATTGTATTTTTAACAAGTTATACGTGGGTAGAGTATTTTAACGGGTTATTGCCATAAATTGGGTCTTGTGCACTGCTCGGACCCCGTTTTGATATGAAATTTGTATTTTTTTCAATATTATTGATAGAAATAAATTCTATAGTTGAAAAATATGATTTAATATTCAATGAACTCATATTGAGTTGATGAATATCAGAAAATAGATATTTTATGAAGAGATTGAAAACTATAAAAGTCGAAAAAATGGAAAAAGGGTATGAAACGGTAAAATGTCAGAGTCACACCCGAGGGGTGATGTCTGTATTTTACGTTGTTGTGTTGTATGCAGGTTGGTGAACGGATATCCAGGGATAATGTTACTGGTTGCATGTTTATTTACTTTCTGTTAGCGCGAGGCGCTCTGTTATGTTATTTATTTTAGGCCGGGTGGCCACACTTGCATGGTAGGAAACTGGATATCTATTCTCAACCTTGTATTGTTAATTTCTCTTTTGTTTTCAAATGAAAATAATATATATATGTGACTATTTTGTGAGCTGTTAAAGAGTTTGTGAATGCCTGAAGGGATAGTGCGTCATATCATCCGGAGTGGTGTACTATCCTGGGATGTACGGTATGGACTACCAAGCTCATACGTGGTATGGGACGCGTATGAGAGTGGAGTCACAACTGGAATCCGGGTTTATTCCTCTCTATCTTTACCAGTGAACTTGTAATGTAAAGGTGGTCGTATACGAATGGTTTGTATATTTGGGAATCGCATGTACGCCCTATAGGCATAGACGAAGATGATTGGTTAGTGATCACTAACAATCTATAGTAGTCGAACGTTCTGACACATCGAAAAGAGACCCATTGCTTACGGTCACGTCAAACGGCCAGCCTGAGCCGGATAAATGGTCAACCAAGCGTGGTAAACAGCGACCAGCCACAAAATCAGGAACTAAAGCCAGAAAGGAATTGTAACATCATGTCCCGACTGGGAGCGATCCAGTCGTGAATTCCAACTCTCTAATTCCAATACTCCACCATTGTGTATTATGTATCTGTTGCTTATTTTGATATATAAAATGAAATGCATGTTTATTATTTCCATTTGATCAATTAGATTTGTATAAAAAGAGAATGTTATAGTGAGTACTGCTGATCGATGTAATGTGAGTTTTAAAATGTTTAGTTGCTCATTCCTGGCTATATATACCAGTTAATCGTAGGTTTCTTCTGTAAAACTTTGTTTATTTTAAAATGATTCAGTATGTTTATTCGTTCATGTTAGGAGAGGTTATTGGCAGAAATTGTTGCTTCCTTACTGGGTAACCATTGTTACTCACCCTTTCCTTCTCCATTTTTTTTAGTTTCAGATCTGAAGCTTGGCGAAACAAGTGTAGAACAAGAGCGAGGATCATCTGGTTGGTCAGATAGACAACCAGAGTCCGTCACCTGGTAAGTATTAGGGCTATACCCCCTAGTGGTGTCAGTTTCTCCAGGTAGTCTTATGGATTCTGTCTTGAGTGTTAGGAATTATGTTAGAGTGAGGAATTTTGTATAATCCTGTATATAATTTTTCTTCTTCCGTACTCTGATCTATCGGACATTATTAGACGTATATAGGCTTCCGCTAGTATTATATTTTGTTTGTTTATATGCAGGATTGTATGTCATCTATCAGGTGCAGGTTGAACGCCTTGGAATGCTAACATAAACAGAGGAGACCATGCCGAAATTTCGAGGTGCCACCTACTACCTCGAGATCTGACATGGGGAATTGTGTTAGCGTCCGGTGGGGCGCCACACCATGTCTAGCCCACCTTAACTCTTTTGTACCTTTCCACTACACTCAGCCTTAGCCAACACTTCATCCCATCAAAAGTCCTTTCGGATCAGGGAATGTTCTAAAGCATCATAACGACGGTGGCAGCACCAATGATCTTGCGACTTGGTCCGGACCCCAAAGTCTTGCTAGTCGTTGGGAGATTCGAGAGGGGAGTCCAGGTCGGATATTCGAAAAAAAAGAGTACTCGAAGTGTAGAGTAATTGATCTCGCGGCTCAACTTGAGTTGCCGAGCCACGAATAGTCGTCAGCAAACTCGAGAGGGGAATCTAGATCTGTTACTCAAGAAAGAGTGCCACTACAAGAGTAGAGTCGCCGATCTCGCAGCTCAACTTGAGTCACCAAGCCACAAAGACACGGAGGCTCCAAACAAGGTTTATAATGTAAAAATCCAAAAAAATACAAGCATAGTCTGAAAGGGCATAGTGAAAACCCGAAAGGGCGCTATGAGTAAAAGAATAAGACTATGGCAAGATCAAAACCACCGGCACGATGAAAACCCAAAAAGGCGTCGATGCGCAAAAATGTGGAAACCAGGTCTGGTGAAAACCGTAACTGGCACCAGGGGCAATAAGGGAATCATAAAAAAAACAAAAAAAAAAAAAAAAACAACTCCTGGCCCGCATGAGTATAAACTGTGAACGGCGAAAATTTCCCAAAATCCCAAGTCCCATGCTCAATCGATATTCACCCAGTACTGGGGCACTGGGGATGACTCTAAAAAGAGCCTGAGAATTGCTGACATCTATATCCTCAGTATTTGGCAAAAACACAAATATCATCGAGATAACAAAGGTCTTTCGAAAATCTTCACATTTTGGATCTACGATATCAATTCGACAAAGACAAATCACCAAAAATTCAAATGCTTTCAAAACTACTATTTTGGCCAATGATGAAAAGTCTAGGACTTATTCGAACATCATGTTTTCAAAGCAATAGATACACCTGAGGCCAAGTAAATAAAAAACCTATTTTCTTTTGAAAAAGAAAAAAAAATAATAAAAAAAAAAAAAAAAATCTCTCTTCCAAGGCATGGATTCGAGCAGCTTGCCTCATCACCAGTACCTCAGCATCCAAAGCATCATGACTCACCAGGTAAGACGCGAAGGCATTAAAATGGGGACCCTGAGCAAGCCTCTCTTGAGATCACTCGCCGGGCCTACTGAGGAAAACCATTGTGGGTACATAACCTTGATCATGCTTATGAGATTCTAAGTGAAGATGAGTACATGCAAACATTTCCGAGGGGAATTGGGCCAAAACCATTTGGATTGAAGTCAGAAGCTCCTCGAGAAACTACCGTTGTTATCATGAATCACATTAACCTTGTTGAAATCCTTATAGATGTGAATCATTGACCCACCATGTTTTCTAGCACTGTTTCAAGAGCAATGACTCTTGAGGTCGTACCAACAGGCTAGCAGAAAACTATAATGGAATCTCCAAGTGATGACAGCAGAATTTCAAAGTCCCTCCACCTCTGATTTCGACTTGAGAGAGTTTCTTTGTAAGCAAAACGCTCTCTGGGACCAGTAACAGCTGTTAACAACCATATTGCATGTGGTCCAGCGACAGCAAAACTCTCTCTTAGATCAGTGACAGCTGTTAACAACCATATTGCATGTGGTCCAGCGACAGCAAAACTCTCTCTTGGATCAGTGACAGCTGTTAACAACCATATTGCATGTGGTCCAACAACAGCAAAACTCTCTCTTGGATCAGTGACAGCTGTTAACAACCATATGGCTTGTGCACCAACGGCAAAACTCTCTCTTGGATTTGTGGCAACTGTTAACAATCATATTGCTTGCACCATTGAGAATCAGATGCATCATTACAAAAAAAAAAAAAAAAAATCAAAAATCAATAAAAATAAAAAAAAAAAATCTCGAAAAAATAAAAAAAAATAATAATAATAAATAAAAAAAATCAAAAACGAAAAACAGCATTTTTGCAAAAGCTCAACTCATTTGTCCAAGACTTGTTAGAAAACTCCCGTTTCAAAGTTTTTCTCTAAACTACCACAAATCCGAGACCTCACACGAGCTCCGCGCCACGAGGTCGAGGAAATCAAAAAGCTCACCCTATCAGACCCCGTGCTTGGGTAGCCACTTCTTACCATCAAATTCATCAAATCAAATCAGTAATTTCAAAACTTGTCTGAGCAAAATCCTCGGGCCCGTACAAATCAGGGTTTCGTCTATTCTTTGCAGTTCTTTACACGCAAATCCTGCAAAGAGGAGCAGCTGTAGACACCCAAATTTGAGCGGGCCCTCGACGCAAAGTGCCCCAAAAATAGCAAAAATCGGAATGGGTTCCGAAGCCCAAACCTACCAAAAATCCAATAAATTTTGTCATCTTATTTTTAATAAACGGCCCAAGGCCTTTCACGTGGCCCACGGACCAAATCCCTTACCATCCTTCTAAACCCAACTCAACTCAATCCAACATAAGTCCAAATCCATTATCCAAGCCTATTCAACTCGACCCAAACCCATTCCTATTCAACCAACAACCTAAGCCCAACCAAATTCTCTACCCAAGCCCAAATTCAACAACCCAAACCCAATCTCTACCCAAGCCCAACATCACAACAACAACCAAGACCCAATGGACACATGTCATTACCCCCTTCCACCTTCCTCATCCAATCAACAAACCAACTCCATACTTACTCCCTCCAAAAATTAATTCAACCCATAACCCTACCCTAACCTATCCTATCCATTCTCTCAAATCAAATACTTATAACCTATCACCCTCCCCTAATCTACTTCCATCATTTCCTACAAAACTCATCTCTACAACCTACACCTACACCCATCCTCTCAAATCAAACACTCATCCTTTCCCATCAACTCATCTCCACCCTTCACTTCCACCCACTTTTACACATGTCATCATCTCCCTTACCCTCCCAAAATATCATCAACCACCTTATTAAATCATCCATTCTCTTAAATCAAACACCATTTAATCACAACTACTACCTTAAACTCACCTCACCAAACACTCAACCCAAATGGGTTGGTTTGGATCCAAACCATTTGGGTCAAAACTCACCCATTTAACCTTCTTACACAAATACCCCTCCAACCTCCATCAAATTACACATACCCTTCTCTTAAACCCCACACCATTCTACCACTTCTCATTATTTCACCCAACTCTACCCCTCAAAATAACCCACAACCTCTATAAAAATCCCATCACTCTCAACTCTCAAGCCCTAATGAAAAATCCCACATCCAACCCTCAAAAAGATAAAAAAGGAAATCACTCTCTCAACCTTTCTCTCTTAACCCTCAACTCACTTTGCATCTCATAACTCTCAACTCTCCAACTTCTCTCAAAGAAATCAAGCAAGGAAGAAGAAGTCAAGGAAGGTCAAAGGAAGTCAAGGAAGGGTCAAGGTGGGTTCAACAAAAGGACCATCCCCTCTAACCCCCTCTTCTACTCTCCCCTTTTCCCACATTTTTGCACACACCACTATGGTCTAAATCACCAAAGGGCCCCTTCTTCATAAGGGTGCCCTCAATGATTTGAACCTATATCGAAAGCCCCTCACACTTGAGGGCACATATCAAATGTTTTTTTTTATTTTCATTTTCTCTATTTCAAAAAATCGAATCCGAGGTTACCACATTACGTGGATGGAGTAGGGTGCCTAACACCTTCCCTACTCCATAAATGGACCCCCTTACCTTGAATCAAGGTTGGACCAAACATGCATTATCCAACGAGAGTCAACAAAAAAATGTCAAAATGACATGTTTTTCAAAAATACAAATTCGGGTGACCATTCACACCCATTTTCAAAAATGAATGGTGGCGACTCCAAAACACCCCAAAGTGGAGGGATGTTTTTTAAAAAAACATTTAAAATCCCGTGTCCACAGAACCCACCTTGTACTCTTGATCTTCTTTTCTCCTTATTCTTCTTTTAACTTTTATATCTTCTTGATTCCTTGGTGGAGTGTGAGTGAGTTATTATGAGAGTAGGAGAATAGAAAAGAGATGAGTAAGGATTAAATCTTTCTAATGAGACTTGGTAACCATTTTTAGAAGAAAGGGAGGGGTATTTATAGTGTTTGGAAGATGGTTTGAGGGTATAATGGGGTTAAAGGTTGGGAGAATGGGTAATGGCATGTTTTCTTAGAAAATGGGATTATGAAATTTGGAGTGAATTTGGGGGTAGTTTTGTAAAGAATGAGGATGGGTGAGATTTTGACCCAAATGGTTTGGATCATACCCAAATCCATTTGGGTAAAGTGTTTGGTGGGTTGATATGAGTGATGGTTGATGGTGGAGTGGGGGTGTAAGGGAGTTGTTTAGGGGAGGAGTGTTAGGTTGGTTGATGGGGTGAGGTGTATAGATTTAGGAGAATGGGTTGTTAAATTGGTTTTTGGGAGTAGAGAGGGGATGGTGCCATGTGGCATATGTGATGAAAGGATGAGGTGATGAGATTGGTTAATTGGTTGATGGGGGTTGTTTGATTAGAGAGAGAAGTATATGTTAGTTAGTTGATGATGAGGGAGGTATGGGTTGAGGTGATTTTGTGGGAGTGTTTTAAGGAAAATGATGGGTGTAGATATGGGTTGTGATGTGGGTGGTTATTGATGTTAGAGAGTGATGGTGTATTAGGGTATGTTGAGTATGGGTTGTGATGTTGGTGGTTAGGGAATGAGGATAGGTTAGGTTAAGGTAGGGTATGGGTTGAGGTGATTTTGGAGAGAGGTGATATGGGTTAGATGAGTTATTTAGAGAATGGTAATGGGAGTGGGTGATTAGATGAGGGAGGTGAATGGTGGTGATGACATGTGTCATCTTTTGATATTAAGGGGTTGATTGGTTGATGTAGGTAATGGGTAATGGGTTAAGGTTATAGGTTAGGTAATGAGTTGGATATGGGTAATAGTTAGTGGGCTTTTAAGTGTTGGGCTTGGGTTTATGAGGGTTGTGGGTTGTTTTGGATTGGGTAAGGCTTATCTTGGATTGGATTTTGAGAAGGGAGGTTGGTTTTAGGGCTTAGATTAATTTTGGATTAATGGGTAAGGTAGAAAATGAATTTAGGAAAGAGTTGAGGCATTATGGGCCTTAGGTGGGTTTAGGGTATTTACGAATTTCAAGGTGAAGTGGTCGATGATGGATGAAGGGTAGGTCTCCCAAGTCTCACCTTTTCAATTTTTCAATTTTTTTGTATTTTTCTTGAAGTTATTGATTTGATCCAAAAATGCCACGTGTTTGGCAATTTGGGCCTTTTGGGCCCGTTGGAGAATTTATTGATTTTTGTGGATATAAGTGTGGAGTGGCGGTGGTTGGGACGACGTGGGATGAGTCCGGTCCTTTTGATGGATCCTTTAGACCATTGGCTGCTCTTAGGAGCATTGATTTAATCGAAATTGCCTATTTTTAATGTTTTGGGCCTTAAAGGCCCATTGGCCTATTTTATCGAAAATCGATGTTTTGAGTTGAGCAGGGTAGAAGCGAGATAGCCGAATCCTTTTAGTGGACCTACTAACCCATTGAGAGGTGTTAGAGGCTCGGATTTTGGCTAAAAGTGTCAGATTTTAATGCTTCGGGCCATCGAGGCCCGTTGGTTAAATTTATTGAAAAATTACTATTTTTGGGCCCTTTCAAGTGAGGGCCCATTCAAATTGGGGTGTCTACAAGTATAATGAACCCTTTTGTAGGTGGTGCCCCCTTGTGGCGGTCTCCATCTGCAGGTTCCTCTAGATGAATGTCTGAAGTAGTAGAAGAAGACACCCTTTGGCCCTCTAGGTCCTAGTATATCCACCCTTGGAGGTGAAGTGATGCATGTTGTCTGTTGTTTTAGCTCTTGTAAAGCCAATAATATATATTTATTGCTTTGTGCCATACTTTTCATTATTTCTATAGACACCCCAAAATTGCACGATTGTAGAATTTGAAATCCCAAGAGATAGAGAAAAAAACCGATGAATGAAAATAGAGAAAATGATGAAAAACTGACAATTTGGAGAGAACACGTGACATTCGATCTCAAATAGTCATTTTTCATCAAAATTTATTTCAAAAATGAACTTAGAATGTCAAAAAACTTTAGGAGTGACTGTAAGCATGCGCCCAAATGCCAAATTGTGTTTTTTTCCTAAAATACCCTCAAAATTAGAAAAGATACAATTACCCTTACACTACCCAGTCCACCATTCATTTGACCCCATCCACTCACAATCACCAACACTGCTCTCTTTTTTTCACACTCATCTACCTAGTTTATCTTTATACTAATTCAAAAAAATTTTATCAAATGGATCAATCTCTACAATTAGATCTTCACCTATCCCTATATTTTCTCAACTACCCTCTTTTAATTTCCTATGAATATAGGAAAGTGATAACCAATTAGGTTCTCATAGAGATCTATAAATAGGGGAAGTGATTGATTGGAAAATGACACTCAATTTTTAACTAAAAAAGTCTCTTTTCTCTCTCTCTCTCTCTCATCTCTTTATTCCCAAGTTTTACCCCGTCAAGCTCTTTCTCTTCTTTTCTCCATCACATCATTTTCAATAATAATTGACAACCACATGTTTTCCCATCTACCTATAATCTTCTTTTTTCATTTTTTTATCCTCATCATCCACAAAAAATTCATTGTCTTAGTCATCTCTCTGCCACATTCTCTATTCCATCATTTTATCTTTCTTTTCTTCTTACCTAAACCCCCAACAACCATCTCCATCTTTTGTTTTTTTTTTTTTCTTTTTTCTTCCTATTTATCACATCCATTTCAACAACCGTCATCAATCCTTGATATAATTTTCTCTTCCCCATCTCTCAAGCTCATTGTCCATTATTTCTTTCATGTCACTAGCCAAGTAAAAAAGGAAGAGGTGAGTAGATAATAAAAAATAAAGAACACAACATAGCAGCCCTTACCCTTGTCTCTTATTCTTTCTAATTGCATAAGTTGTACGTGGGTTATTCTTGCTAAGATATATTTCTTCATTTCTTTGTTGATTTTACCAATTGAAGACCATTGAAGGGAACTTCATTTATGTTAGATATCTTATCATACGAAGAGAATAACTCAAAGGTACATGACCTTCTTTATTTCTTATCAAAAAAAAAAATCCCTTATTAACTAGTAAGATCTCAGGTCTACCAAGGGTTGTTGAACTCATCTTGTGACATACTGAAAGCATGAACCATTGCTATAGGATATAGAGGAAAAAGTTTCAAAAACATTAAATAAAAAAAAACTTTTTTTTTATTATTATTATAATTTTTTAGGTATTCAACAACTGTCCATTTTTCAATATCTCCAAAGGAGACCTTTAGTAAGAATTAAAACCTTAGTAAGTTAATATGGGAATGTTGAGTTTAACCACCCTTAGCAAGATTCTAAAATCACACTAAGTGGGTAAGGAAAGGGTTTTTTTTTCTTTCTTCTTTTATGTTATTTTATGCTGTACTGTAAGGAGTTTTGGGAATGCAAGAATCTTAGTCAGACTTTTTTTTTTGGTAATAAGCAATGCCTTGAACATCTTGTTGACCATGTGTTTAAGCATGATTTGATTTGGAAATTAACATGATTTGAACCTTACTTTTCATAAAAAATTTGGATGATTTTACAAATCATTTCTTAAGAACTTGATTTTGTAGGGGGGAAATTTTAAAATGGTTTAAGGTGCGGACTTTACCCATTTTTTTGTTTGTACCGTGTTAACCCATATTTTGACTTGAGGTCGATTTGGACATTATTTTGGAAAATTAAGCTAGGTCGGTGTTTAAAACAGATTTGGGAATTATGGTAGTATTGAGTTAATTTGATGATGCAAAATTGATTGTCGACTTGACTATCTGATTTAAGGAATGATCTTGACATGCGATTTTTCATTATCAATAAGTCAACTCATCCTTGAGAGAGTTAAAGTTTGATCAATTATATTCAAGTTAGATATAAATAGATCAAAGGTTTTAACTCATTCACTAAGCAAGTTATTGAAAATAGCATCGGAGCATATACTGGAGGTTCTCGAACTAGTAGTGGGCCCAATACCTATTATCTATTTAAATCTGACAAGATGTACTATACATAAACTTTTAAAAAGTGAAATAAAAATAAAAATAGAATAAATTCATGTGAATCGAAAAATCAAGTGAAGTTAAGTAAAAAAGTGTAAATGGGTGAGTCAAGGTGCTTAACATCTTTCCTGAGTCACAATTGAACCTCCGAACTTGAATCTCTGATTCGCAAATTATTCCCATAGACTCAATTTATCAATAAAATTATTTTTAATTCAAAAATCAAATCGGATGGCCATTCACATCCAATTAATTCAATGAATGATGACAACTCCAAATCACATGATCAATCGATTCCATCTTGAAAATCCAGTCACTACAGTTTCAATAAAGGTTATTGTGACTAGCAATGTCTTGCCTATCCTCAACTAGTGTTGTTTTTAGACGATATTTTTCTCTTGACACAAACAATCTGGCTTCTGACATTTCGCATTTCTCATTTGTAGAGGTTTCAAGTCCCCATAAAATGCCAAAATGTAAAGGATGGATATGGTAAGGTTACAAGTAGGGTATTCCCTTCTTTTATATAATGCTAGGGCAACAATATGATGCCACTTGTTATCCAATAGATATGGCCATGTCGCCCAAGGGTATTTCTACACTTTCTCCAAAGATGCTTATCTACGCTACCTTCTACCTCTAGTAATTCTACATCCTCCAACCATCATGAGCCATTTCCGCACTTACACAGACTTGTAGACTACATGTCAGTGTCACTTGTCCCACAGAAATTGCACCATCAACTTATTTAAACATTCATAAATTAACATATTTTTATTTGAGTTGACTCACGATCTTTCAAACTGATTTGATGGACATTAAAGTCAAATATTAAAACAATATTTAAATATTTAACCAAACATGTTTGAAGGGACCGAAATATTTTAGAATTTACATTGGTTTACCTATATGTCAAAAATTGAACTGATGATGATTATCATCATCCCCATAATTATCATCGTCATCTAAGAAAATTAAAGATGATTAATTTGAAAAAAAAAAATGAAAACCTTTTGATTATTCCAATAATTTTTCATTAATCTATTAAAGATGACCAACGTCAAGTCACACATCTATTTTTGAATATGGGATATCTCAAATATTCACCAAAATGTGGTCAGGTCATTTTTCGATGAAACGACTTTCTAAAATTGTAAAAGGGGTATTTCAGATACTACTTTTTAGATTTTTTTTAAAAAAAATTATTAATAAAATAATATTTTATTTAGTGGATTTTAAATGGATATACCGTACTTAATCTCAATAAAACCTTCACGGTCACTGTCCCAACAGATTAAGCAAATTTTAGTAGGGGAAAAGTGGCATTATAGTGTACTGCACATGGGATACACGTGAGTGAAAATGGAAAATGTGAATTATGGGACAGAACCCTCGCTTTCTCTCTTATCTACCTTTGTTCAAATCCACCCCCTCTCTATTTGTCTTCATAATTATACATTTACTTTTTGAAACCTTAAACTTACAAGCATAGGAAGATTTTTAGCCTTACTAACGGTCGTTTTGCTCAAATGGATTACCACATTAGAAATCCAACACCATAGCTTTTTATGTTTCATCCAAAAAATCAGATAAAAAAATTAAAATTAAAAACAATTCTTTTAAATTAAATCTAAGGTTTTTAAAATGGATGGCTACCGAACTTTCACGTAACTCCTAAACTTTAAAATGAAATTTAATGGTGAAAAATAACTTTTATTTATTTTATTTTTGTTTAGGTGGAGTTTTCGCCTACAAATATCTCAAGTGAGATGAATTGTATTCTTAGATTTAGATAATGCAAATGGTTGTCCTTAAATATATTAGGACTTAATCCGGGTCCTTGTTTTCTATGTTGGGGTATGCCTAACCCCTATATAATTACTATCCCCAAAAATATAAATAGGCTGATAAAAACTACTTATTTTCCCAAAAACCATTTCTTCAATTTCCAAGACCTTTTGTTTTTTTAACCTGTTGAACTCATTCAAGTTTGTCTTGCCAAATTATAATATTGGGATATGTCGAACATGACTTTATAAAAAAAAAATAACACTCCAACTGTTAGGATGATGAAAGAATTAGGTATCAAGACTAATGCAATTACCCTTTTATGTTGGGATTTGTTGACTCCTAAGAATGACTTGTGAAAAAAATAAATAATCCCAACCCTTTAAACATAAAATCCAATGGTTGAGATTTATGAGCATCTTGATAACACAAATCTCAGAAATAATTATCTCGAGATTAAATCTCAATCATTGGATTTTGCATTTAAAAATTTCGGACCATTTGTTTTTTTATGAGTCATTCTTAGGAGTCAAGGGATCCTAACCTTTTATGTTTTTATTTATTTATTGTTTTCTTGTAGTCATTGAGATGTAGTGGAGCTTGGATTTTAGTGAAATTAGAATATTGAGGGAGATTCATGTACCAGAAGATGTTTTGGAAATAGAAAAAAACTCAGCATGAGAGATATGTGGTAGAGAGAAAAATAGAAATAGATGGAGTTCATGGAAGCGAGAATCTCTCTTTTGTAGATTTTATTTTCTCTGGCCCTTTGGTCTTTCTCCAAATTACATCATGCATGCTCCTTTAGTAAAAAAATTTCAAAATAATTCCTTCTCTAGGTTTTATTCACACAATGGGCCTTGAATACCTATAAAATAGAAATTAAATCGATTAGACCCATTTAATAATATTAATTGTAAATACTAAGCATAAATTAGAAAAAATTATCATCTTTTTATGGACTTGTCACGCCTCATTCACTCTCTTTCTTATGTACCTTTTCTTCAAATCCACCTTCTTTATTTCTCTTCATAATTATTTTTTATGTTAGACTTGAAAACCCATATTAGATTTAGGAAAAAAATTTCACCATGAATTATAATTTTAAAACTTGAAATCTCACATATGCCAGAAGTCAAATTGGCACTCGATGTATAAGAAAACTTACCCATCCTCACTCTCATTCAATCTCTACTTCTAAGTTGATAAAAATGAGTTATTTTTTCCCCAAAGCCCATTGCCTTCAACTTCTAAGTCAATCTTTTCAATGTATTGAACCCTCTCAAGTTTCCATTACCAAATGATCACTAATTCCTTGCAATAATATTGGGCTATGACATAATTTTACAAAAATAGCACTCCAACTATTTGAGATGATGAAAGAATCATGTATCAAGGCCAATGCAATTACCCTTTTTACAGTCTTGTTTGCTTGTAGTCATGGAGACATGGCGGAGCTTGGATCAATGAAAAGCTCAGTTCATAAGTTCTTTTTATAGGACCGATAACACTCACAAAAAGATTAGATATATGCCAAATTAGGTTGGTTGAGGGAGAAAATGAAAACTAAGGTTATGTGTAGACACCCCAATTCGCACAAGTCCACGAGAAAAAATTCTAAATTTTCAAGATTCTCAAATTTAATTTCAAATAAAAGCCTAAGGACCTTCAATGAGCCCACGATCCACAATAATTGTCTCATGGCATTCTCTCTCTTGTATACATATATACATGTATCATTTTATATTGTCTTGCACTAATTTCTCTAACCTAAACTCATTTTATCCAAACCCAACCTAAATCCATTTCCTTGGCATAAATCCATTTTCTATAACCCAATCCAAGTCCATTATCCATATACATACCTAAACTAAATCCAATTTTAAACCAATAACCTAAGCCCAAACACATTTTCATTCTAAACCCATAACCTATCATAATTAAAATCCACTTTAAAAATTCTAGTTCAAATACCCAAATCTAAATCATCTTAAGTTTATAATCCAAATCCATGACTTAAATCTAATACGAAGCCCATTCTAGGCCCATATCAACCCTAAAAGCCCATAATCTTACACCTATCCCCAAAAAAGGACACGTGGTAGTCTCTCATAAACTCCAATACCCAAGAAGGATGCTTATTGGTGGACTAATATTGAAATCCCATTAGAGAGTCAATCTTCAGGACAAATACCAAGAATGACCCCCTCATAAAGTAAGGTCAACATAAAAAGTGCTTAGATCTTTAGTGAATATGTGAAAAAGCTCAAGTACATACATGGAAGTCTCTTATTAACTTATTTTTTTTAAAAATGTAAATAATCTTATTTTATTAGATATTTACAAAAAACCCAACCCATCACTTTTACACATGGCATTCTTTCATTTATCGTCCTAAAAGCGCTTTTGGATCTTACCATTTGCTCCCACTTTATGAGATACCTCACTGAAACCCAATCCATCACCTTTTCACATGTTCTTCCCTCATACATTCTTTTGAACATATTTTCTACCTATTGTCCCATGGCCATCAAATTTGTGCCACATGGCTTAGCCAAATAGTTTGATTCTAAAGGTCCCATGCCAAATTCCATTTGTCATACACATTTTCAGCTCAAAATATACCCCTTTTGACAAGGTTAAAAATTTTAATTGAAAACTGGACACACTAAAGAAATATTTGATAAAAAGCTTCACGAAGGAATGTGCTTTGTATTGGTTGGCCTTCATGACCACCAAATTGTCTTTCTCTATTAATAAAATATCATCTACCTTTATAACACCTCAATGGGCTTGGTGAAATCCTTGTTCTTTTATATATTTTGGAGTCCAAAGTCTTCATGATTTGATACTCTGTAGTGGCTTTGTATAGAAGGCCATTTGAGTTGGATATGACAACACCTGTGTTACTTGCCCCCCATTAACATTTGGAGCTTGTGTAGAGTGTAGTAGCTCCCAATATTTCTAAGTCATCATAGAAATAAATATTGGATGCAGATACTTGGCTCATGCCTCCACAGTTGATAGAGAAAGAAGAGTCTACAACAGCAAACATAAAGCAACAATGGGATTTCAACAATATCTTTCAAGTTTGAAATTAAACTAAAATTATTAGACAATGAGAAAATCTAAGGTACCCTTCTAGTTGATAATGGAATTTCACAAGAACCAGCAATAGCATAGAAAGTGTTAGATCTACCAGTAGGTAGGCTTTAAGTAATACATATTTTAACCTTCACTAGTAGAATCATTTTGAGAGGTTTCCATAATAAACAAGTGCATCAACTAGATACACCTAAGATGTAAACAAGTAATGTAACTGGAATTTCAATCAGGGTAGGATGCGAGAAATTCCTAGAGCATACCATAATCACCATCAATGCCTTATCGCAAAAACATTGGGCTGGTAGAAAGAGTCTTGTTCCTCAATTTGGTTCTATTTATAGCCATGCCTTACATTAGTTCAAATGTTTTCACATCCACTCATAACCTCAATGCACATCATTTCTTCGTCTTCCTCTTAGTTATTTTAGAAACTTTCTCATCAGAATTCAAAAATGATCTAATAAGATGATTACTTGTAGTGCTACAAATATAATTATAATTTAAAATCTAGTCCCAAGACACTGTCTTGTTCAAGGGATAAACCATTAACTTCATGATTGATACATTACAAGGAAAACCTAAGACATTCCTCCAGTATCTCATTCTGGTTATCACCAACTGAGATTGAGATATCTCAGCTAAGACATTCTAAGATGATACAAAACTTTGTACCAAGGATACAATACTTGAACAACCTTATGATATTATTGTGGGATCAAATTTGCCTTGATGTTTGATGAAGCAGAGTAGAAAATGGGTCACTCGCTTATTCTATTAAAACTTTATAAATGATCTACAAGCAGTTGAAACACTAGTGAATCCAACTAAGCAAGCCTTTTAATTATACAATCTGATCTTCTTGACTCTCCTGCCATTCATATTCACATTCTTTTGCAATGTGAAATCGTCATTGGCTTTTCCTTGGTATTTTGTAGGGTCTTGTGTCATATGATGGTAACATGACTACCATCGTATTCACTTTTTTCCTTGCCTATTTTGTCATACATTTTTTTATTTTTGGATTATATTCCTTGATGAGTTCACATGAAATCTTGTGGGCACAAATACTACAAACAACAATTTTCAAACTATTTTGATGTAGATAGGCTTGTCGACACTTATTTCAATGTGAATGATTTAGAATCTGATTTTTAACATAAACTCCAGGTTTGTGAGTTCTACTCTACATCATATTTGTTTCATTTATTTGTGTTTCATGATATTTTTGCATAATGAATTTAACTAGTTTGTGAGTGATATAAACTTCTCTGATTTTTATGACATAGATGCAATTTTGGGCACATAACAAGTAATTTCAATTTCAGGAGAGCAATCCATCACAATGACGTTATTTATTTCACGTGGAATTACTTATTAGATTTTGAAGGTGTTATGTGGACGATTGAGTTAACCCTGTTGAAGATCGAGTCCTTGGTTGTTGGTTTTTTGGGATTGACATGTTTTTGTATGTATTTTATAGCAAGTAAATCAGGTTATGTTAATTAGAGGAGAGACTGTTTTATTTGTCATGCTTATGTATGTTGATTTGACACTATGATCTACTTAAATCATGTATAGATCTAATTTTTTCTTAATTTGGCTTTTGATTTGATGCATCCATTTCTTTTTAGAAGCATATACATTGCTTAACCAAAAAAATAGAAGTGGATACATGTACTAGTCCACCTGATCTAGTAGTCCTAGACCATGAGAAAAAGATGGCAAATCAACACGGGGACTATAAGGGGCACTTGAAGAAGAATGGAATACGGTTAGATACCTTCTATCTTCCATTTCTTGTCCTTCTTTCTATCTTGATTTGAGCTTTTCTCTTGTTTGGTTTGAGCTCTTTCATCAGATCTAACTCAGGAGAACAATCCATCACAATGACGTTATTTATTTCACGTGGAATTACTTATTAGATTTTGAAGGTGTTATGTGGACGATCGAGTTAACCCTATTGAAGATTGAGTCCTTGATTGTTGGTTTTTTGGGACTGACATGTTTCTGTATGTATTTTATGGCAACTAAATCAGGTTATGTTAATTAGAAGAGAGACTGTTTTATTTGTCATGCTTATGTGTGTTGATTTGACACTATGATCTACTTAAATCATGTATAGATCTAATTTTTTCTTAATTTGGCTTTTGATTTGATGCATCCATTTCTTTTTAGAAGCATATACATTGCTTAACAAAAAAACAAAAGTGGATACATGTACTAGTAAAAGCGCCCTCGATCCGCGGGGTGCGCAGATCCGCTTTTGACCCTTGAGGTTTGGGAGTCACCACCTAGTTATTGTGGTCTAGGAACCAAACTGACTCTAACATGGATAAAAAGAACTAATCTACCATAAAAAATCTGAATTCGGGGATCAAGTTACGGGGTTGGAAGGTGTTAGGCACCAACCCCGTCCGGCCAAAGCCGGTCTCTACTAACTTCCCAAGTAAATTACATTGCTAAAACCTAGATAAAAATAAATATAAAAAATACATACCTTTTCGATAGCAAGGATTTTGCTCCCTCAGATCTGACAAAAAAAATTCCTTGTACTGTACTCCCTTGCTTCGTTCTGTCTCCGGATTTGACTTCGGATCTCCTAGATCAAGGTATCTCTTTGTTTCTGAATCTGAACTCTTCAAGTTTGTTGCGGATTTAGGGGTGTTTTTGGAGGGATTTTAGGGGTTTTCTAGACTAAAATTGAAGAGGGGATGTTAGGTAAGGAGTTGGGGCTCCAAAACTAGGGTTTATGGGAGGCTAGGGGAGCTTCTAGACCTACTTCTCTTAGGGTTTATGATTTGATACGAAAATAGGGTGTGAGCACCTCTATTTATAGATGTTTTTAGGGGTTGATTTGGATAGAGTTAGTGTTTAATTAGAGATCTTTTAATTAGAGTTGTGTTTTAGTTAGACTTATTTTAGGTAGAATTGTGTTTTAATTAAAATTGTTTTAGGTAGAATTGTGTTTTAATTAGAATTGTTTTAGGTAGAATTGTTTTTAAGTTAGAACTCTATTAGATAGAGTTATTATTTAATTAGAGTTCTATTATGACTTTTGGTCTTATTTGATTGACTTTTAATATTTTGACTTTAGTCTTAATTGATTGACTTTTAATATCTTGACTTCAGTCTTGCTTGATTGACTTTAATTTTGACTTCAGTTTTGCTTAATTGACTTTAATACCTTGACTTCAGTCTTGCTTGATTTACTTTTAATTTTTGGAGAACCCCCTTCCATTATTTCTTTAATTCTTTGGACCCCCAAATGGAGGGGTCCTTAAAGAAATATCCCACGAACCCTCAACAATTTTACCCGAAAGTCCGATTGATCGATTTTTTAGGTTCAAATTTTTAAATTAATTTCATCAATGTTTCACTTTAATTATTTAATATTTTATTTATTAATTTCGAATTTTTTAATTATGAAAATTGTGAAATTACCGTTTTGCCCCCGGAGAGGACTTTTCACGTTTCAAGTCGGTTTTTAATGTTCTAGGATGTTTTAGAATCGATTTTTTGTAAGGAATTCAATGAGAATGTTGGTTTGTGTCATTTATGAAAATTTTTATGTGAAATGATTGTGAACTTTATGAGGGGCATTTTAGTAATTTTGTCAAATTCTGTTAAAATTGGTGAAATGATTTATTTGGTTCCGATTTGTCATTTTATATGTTCGAATGGGTTTTCCTAAGCGTATCGTAGGCTCTAACGTTGTTTTGAGATTAGGGGTATTTTGGTAATTTGATCAATTTTTAGTGATTTTTATCGTGAAGCTTCTTTCTGTCTGCAAGATGATGATTTCTATGTTTCTGAGGTCGTATTTTCCTAGCGTAGCGTGATCTCTAAGGTTTTATCAATTCGAGATACCTCATCCGGATTTCTGAAACATATCGGGTAACAAAATAAAGTAATGGAATACACACCCATCATTGGGAATCATTGCGATCGGGTTGACGAGTTGATTAATCAGGTGGATGCAAAAATGGGGTGTCTACAACTAGTCCACCTGATCCAGTAGTCCTAGACCATGAGAAAAAAGATGGCAAATCAACACGGGGACTATAAGGGGTACTTGAAAAAGAATGGAATACGGTCAGATACCTTCTATCTTCCATTTTTTGTCCTTCTTGCTATCTTGATTTGGGCTTTTCTCTCGTTTGGTTTGAGATCTTTCATCAGATCTAACTCTTGATTGTTGGATTTTAGGATTTCACATGCTTCTGTAGGTATAATTGTATGTTATATAGTAAGTAAATTGGATTCTATTAATTCGAGCGTGGAGATTCATGTTTATATGTCTTACGTTTGGTTGTTTTGATACTATATATGATTTGTTTAAATCATGAATAGATTTATTTCACTATGAGGTTATGTACAACATCTATGTGTACTAGTCCATTTGATCTAGTAGTTTTAGACCTGCCAATATTTTAGAAACCAGGCTCTAGATGATTTTTGAAGTCATGATTAGCAATTTGATATCTCAATACACTTTTCGATGTGTCGATGTGTCACCATTGTAACATCAATCTTCCTTTTGAATCATAACCTTATTTTCCCCAACTTTACTTATAGTTTCAACTATTTGTTGAATCATTAAGAAAGGTAACAAAAGATGATTGAGCTATTGGGATTTTTCCAAATAATGCATTGTATTGAGGCAATAAGGCAGCAACAACGAGTGGGCTTGGGAGGTTAGTATGAGATGGCGCATCAGCTATTGGGATTTTTCCAAATAATGCATTGTATTGAGGCAATAAGGGAGCAACAACGAGTGGGCTTGGGAGGTTAGTATGAGATGGTGCATCAGCGATTGGCATCTCTACATCTTCAACGAGTGAAGGAGATTTGAATTCAAAACCTGTCTTTTTATTTTTCATTCTTAATTTTAGTTGATCAGTTTGTTTTATTCTGTATTGTTTGTGAATTAGTTGGTGTTGCAGTGATATGTTTTGGGCTTTGTTTTGCATTGTATTTGTGTGAATTGGGTTTCTTTGGTAATTAAGATCTGATTTCTACGAGTGATATTTATTTTTATGATTTTTTTTGTTTTGTTCTGATTTTTTATTACTGTTTCGTTTGTTGTGATTGGTGAATTAGAGGACCGTCCTATTGGTTGTTAAACCCAATTTTCGATGGCCATAGACTATGGATTTTTTTTGTTTTTTTTAAAGCTCATCCTCCAATAATTTGATAATTTAGGACTGTCAAAAAAAAAATTTCTACAAGAAAATATTTAACAGATAAAGACCCTTAGAGATATTAAACTGAATATCCATACTTCCTACTATCCTAGACAGGATGCTTAGGTTGGAGTTAGAGTTTAGGTTAACCCAAACATTCCTGGTTATATCGGAGGTTAGTTATCACTTTAGAAAACCAAACCTCAAGAGTTTCTGATTCAAAATTAAATTTACAAGCAAAATTAATTGAAGTCGAAGATTTGCTAAGAAGATAAATAGTAATTGTGGCTCTATACCAAATATTACACCTAAATGATTGATATATCTATATTGACCAATACTTTTTAATATAAGTTTTTGGCTTTGATTATTATACTTCAGAAATGTCTGAATTTTGTAGTTATATTCACTGCAAACCCTCACGAGTCAAATTCGTCCACTAGACGTTTAAGGGATTGATGTATTTGCTAGAAAGGCCTACGAAAGTAGCATATTTTTGCTTACCTATCACTTACTTATTACATTTTTTTTAGGGACTAGCAAAGTTTAGGTTTGGGGGTGTGATCGGTGCCCTAAACCCATGATTTTAATACATATTTTTGAGGCACTTATCAAAGTATTTGCCTTAGTTTTGAACACATCACATGATGAACAAATTGGTACCGTTGCACGGGATCAATATACAATTTCAATTCAAAAAAATGAAATGTCAATCAAAATTTTGTTTTATTGAAAAAAAAAATTCCAAAACCAAAATTCAACTTTATATTTACAATCAATGGGTAATCCTAAGTCTATTGGTTCAAACAGAGAGGTCAATTGATTGTTTCAACCACGTTGCGGTGAAACAGTGTAGTTGAGGGCTCTGGATTTTTTTGAAAACTAGAAGATTGTAATCACAAGCTTAGTTTATAATTGTTTCTACTCTAAGTGGATCCATGTCTCCAATGGATTTTTCTGTCCGGTTAAAATCTTATTTTCTAGCATTTTCTAATTTATGTTTTTGATCTTCAAAGGACAACAAACAATTTTTAATCTTGGTTCGATTCTTTTCTAATTTGAATTAGAGTTATACCCTTATCCTTTTGGTTTGACCCTTGCCCTTTGAGTAAGGTAAAAAAAAATTGTTCGAAAAGAGCCTTACGACATCAACATTTTTCAGCAGTAGCATAGACGAACAATAACTCTCATAAGGATTTTGTAATTTTGTTTGTCAAATTCTTGTATTTTAGTTGACACTATACTTCAGTGATGACAAAAATCATCTTCTCAAGTGATATCCAAACTTTACTATTATTATGGTTTTCATTTCAGTATCACATGACTTCCTCATGCATTAGGCGTCGGAATATTGAAGCCAATATCCAATTTAGGTTTGGGGTGTACGTGTTGAGACATGTTTTTTCTTTGTTTTGATTTTCAAAAATATAAAAATTAAAAAAAAAATTGAGGTATATTAGCATTTTGGTGTTCGTTCTCAAAGAGAATCGTAGTAAGTATTTTTAGGCACTTCATTAAAAAAAACAAAAATCAATTTTAGGTAATGAGCCTTGAATGTGAGCCAACTCATTATTTTTCTGTTAGCAAACCTTAGAGAGAAATTGAACATCTAAAAGTTCATTACACATTTGATTAGTTACTAAGAGTCTAGGTTGATTAAAGTAAAGTGAAACATTTTTTACGTATAGTATTAAGGAAATTGGCTCTAATGAACTTTGACTTCCTTGTCTATTAGTTGGCTGGTTTAGAAGAAAAATAAAAATAGAATTTTATGTGTCTTGACAACAACCATCGGATTAGACTGGGCACCTAAAAATGGGCTACCTGCTTAAAAAAAAAAAGGAAGTGAATAAAAATAAAGTGAAGATACCTAAAAAAGCTAAGGTCAAAAGAAAGAAAAAGTCAAAAAAATCGAAATATGTCAACGTTTCAATAGGGTGCAAACCGTCAAGAGTAAAAAATGTGAGTAAACTGGATCTTCATAGATAAAGCTCCTTAGAGGTATTAAAGTGCTTCTTACTATCCTAGATAGGATGTTAAGTTTCGAATTCAATCTTAGGTCAACCCAACCACTCCTAGTGAATTAAGCTAAGTTTTTCTCTTTGAAACTGGACCTCAAAGTACCTAGTCAGACTCTTACATGTACTCAAGGTCAAATTATCTCTAGAAATCTTTTAAAAGAATGATAGTGAGTTGGGCTCTATTACAATACTATGTTACTGATTTTCTAACAATCCATAGTAAATCTAATGCCTTTGAATAACATTATGCCAATATTTGTTAAGCATACAACACTATGTTGAATTTTGTGGGTATATTTTTTACAAATCTTCACAAGTCAAACTCGACTAATAAGAGTAACCTAAGGATTTAAGGGCTTGTTGCATTCGCTAAATGCAGTCGAGTGGCCTGGAAAAGTGGCACTGCTTTTATTTTCATATTTTGCTCGAGACTAAAAACTTAAGTTTGGGGGTTGATCGATGCTTAAAACCTAATCTTTGAGGCTCTATTAACTATCCACTTAGTGAGTCTTCCAACCTAATTTCTCGAATTCAACATAATATCATGCATTGTCATCATTTTATCACTTTACATACATCATCATGCTAATTATAGATAAAACACTATTTTTTGGTAACTCTAAAGGTATGTCTTCATTTTTGTTAGAGTTTCAAAATCAGCGAAGAATAGTGGAAGTGGTAGTAGAATACGAATCAAAGCTCGTTCCAAGAACAAAGCATAGTCCAAGATATTTGATGGTCCCAAATCCACAGAACAACTCAAAGATTAACAAAAATAAGTTTTCTTTGACTTCTAGTCTTCCATGTCATTCCATTTCAATTATAACATTGGACTCACTTATTGGATTAAGATGAGGTCGGATGCGTTGGAAAATTGATTCAAATGAGAACAAAGTAATAACTCACGAGTAAGGGCCAATTTAGACTTTTTATTGGTCAAAATACACGGCCAAGGAAAATCTAAATTCTTTCATAAAAGGACCTTAGGTCATTAGTTTTAGAGTCATCTCTTTCTTTCACCTTTCCTATGGCTAGGGTTTTATTTTCTTTAATTTTCTATACTTAGAGAATGATTGAATAGGTGTACCAAGACTTAGGAAAATTAATAAAAGGGAAATTCTTCTATCTTTCTATCTTTATTATCTTGTAATGATATTTGGCTAACTTCCTCCCTCTATGGAGGTTGAGGAAGCCAAGAGCAACTTCAATCTATGATTTAATTCTTTATTTTCAATTCTTTAATGTTTAACAAGTTAATTCCTAATTATTTTTAGTGTATATCTTTTTATCTCCCATACTCGGTGTGATCACTCATCATTGGGTTAAATCTCCTTGTGGAGGATGCTCACTATGACAAAGGATCATTGAGAGATAACAAATAAGAAGGGAACAAAACCTTGACCTAGATGAATACTAGCCAACCCTTGGATCTTTTTGTTATATCTTCTAAATCAAGATCATTCACTTGATCCTGATTTGAGTAAAATAAACTAACTTGAAATTAAGGAATTAGATTTTAATTGAATCCTTGTATCTTGATGGAAGTAGTTTCCCTGGACTTATCTACTTTGCATCTTTCTTATTTTAATTTAGTTATTGGTTACACATCTTTCTAGAAATAGTTTTAACCCTTTTTCTCTTCATTTTCTTTATTTTGATTAATTGTTCCCCCATTCTTTGTGAGTTGACCCTTACTTGTCATCTCAAAAGTCAGGTTATTTTTATTTGTTTTTTATTCAAAAACACGCATAAATACGCAATGAACAATGCAAATGGAATGTTTCTACTAGTTGGGATTTTCATGTTTGCTTAGAATTGAAAGTAACATTCCATGAGGAGAGCACTTATTTGATTTTAGCATTTTGATGATGATCAATGTATGCTTAAATGAAAATGTGCTTAAGGTTCAGATTAAATTTTGTAGGTGAAGTTTTGAGAGATATTCCATGAATAGTAATGCCCTCTTGAAACCTTTACCATTTTTCATGCCTAAAATATATGTATGCATGAGATGGCTTATGAGTCAAAATGAGTGTGTGTGAGTGTATGCATGCAAAATGTTCCCAAAGGAACTTATTATGTACTTATAAATGTGAGGGATACCTCATGAGGGGGTATACTCTCCTCAACCTTATTTTGTCATTAATGATATCTTGATCACATGGATTATATTGTTAAATGTTTCTAACTACATGATGCATGCAAAAGCTTCAAAGAAGTTTATTATGAACTCAAAGATGTGGGGATCACCTCATAGAGGATATACCCCCTAATTTCATCTTATCATTGTAAATGCTTATACGACATGCTAGGGTTCCAAAAAGGTCCTAGAGGATCCTATTCACCGTTTCCTCCGATTCTCAATCTGTCATATTTTTTGGGTGGGTTTACCAAGATACTAGGTGAGATAGGGGCTTGGATTTATTTAGGATCTAATGTAAGAAAAAAAAATTGATGGACATAGAAGTGTGAAAGGGATGGAATTAAAATAAGAATACATCAAACAATGTTTCTAATTTGGTCTTTTTCTTCTTCTTAGGTCTTCAAGAATTGACTTCAAAGGGGTTTGAGATGAAGGTTAGATGGAGTTTTGGGGTCTTGGAGGCTTTTAAGAAGAGAATTTGACAAAATTTTGGAAGGGAGAGAAAGTTTTTTTTTTTTTTTTTTTGTCTTAGGAACCTCTTATATTTATATGCTTTTGGAGACCCTTGGGAATATAATAATCCATACATGACAAGTTTAAACTAATTGTAAGAAAGTCATAGTTATTGACTTTGGTTGGCCTTCATCAAAGAGGTCTTGATGGTTGTTTGAACCTTAATGAGTCTTACCAATCAAGATGATCAAAGGTTAAGAGTATAGATTACTCTCAAGGTCTCCAAAGAATTCTTTGATGGATTGAATTTTCCATATCTTTAAGAAAATGTTGAATTTTAAGAAAAACCTTAATGATAGCTTGCAATTATCCAAACTTAAATAGTCTTAAGGGTCAATTACTCTCCCACGTGTCTTAACAACTTAGGGTTAGGAGGGTAATTGCTCCTTAAGTTCTAGAGAATTCTTTTGATAGGCAAAGTTCTCTTAAACCTTTGAACTTAGTCAAATTACCTTGAAAGCTTTGACAGTTGTATTGAAATTTCCACAAGATGAGGGTTTCAACCCTTTTTTATATCTTAAGTACTTAAAGCTATAGACGTAATTGACATTTGAGAAGGCCAAAGCAAAATTACCTTTTTAGGAAGTCAATATTTTATTAAAACCTTGATAAAATCATTCACGAAATAATTAGAGGATGGTTACAGAAGAGAATTCACTCTCTTTCTTTTGAGATAAAGGGTAACAAGATGATTAGGAGGGTTATGGTGTTAAAACACCTTAATACAAATTTATAACACATGAGACTAGGATCCTCATTTTAACAAAAAAATGTGGTCCTTCCCCCAATGCAAAGATTTGTGAAAAAAGGCATTGGTCCTTGCTCAAGGGACGGACAAGGCAATACTTGGCCTTACCCTTGCCTCAGGAATATACCAAGTATTTTCTAGCCTATTGTTATTTCTGAATACTGATTTCTTATGGCAGAGAGAGAAGAAGTTAGAACAAATCTTAATTTTGAAATTGAATGTAATAGAAAAAAAAAATTACCTAAAAAGAAATGGTTGAGGCGTGCACAAAGCACTGTCCTAAAACGAAATTCGCCCCTGCTACGGTACCAAAGTCTGTAGGTGTTTGTTCTGCAGGATTCAACAACCCCCGTATCCAAAAGGGTACTCTAAATTAGAACGTAACTTCGAACTCGACGATGTTGTGTGCTCTCACAATGAATAATAAATTACTGATATTCAAAAATATAAAATAGCAGAGAAAATCAAGTAGTTTAAATCGACTAAACAATTTGATATAAATAAAAGAGAAAATGACTGTTTAGAACAGTCACAAACCTATTCCGAACAAACACATTATGCTGGTTCAGAACATACTGGTTCAAAACATAATTTAAATTCAAATTTAAAAATGTCTAGAATTTTTAAATAAAAGTGGGCCTTGAAAATTAAAGCAAAAACGGGCATTTGCGCGCACCCACGTGAGGTGTAAATCTCGGATTTTGCACCCCTCTGCGCATTAAGGTTTTCGGACTGGTGGATCCAAATTCTAATTGAAACCTTGGATTTTTCTCTTGCACCCCCGTGTGCGCGCGTGAGCCCGCCCACTACTTCTATCTGCTTTTAAAGCTCTCAGAAGCACAACTATTTTAGAATTGCAAATCAATTCTTCTCCTAGTTGATATGGGACTAAAATTACTCAAGGCAAAACTAAAACTATCAACTAAACTTAAAGCAATAAAGTAAAATGCATAAAGCATAAAGCATAAAGCAAACATGGGATTGAAATACCCTATGGTTAATAGATTGATTTACCATATAGTTAAAATTAATTGAATATTAAAGAGTTTTCCAATTCAACCCTCTCAATTCCAACACGTGGTTCATGCCTCTGGCAAAGACTTGGTAAGTTTGGCAGTCTTTTGACTTTGGAATCTTGAATTGGTCTACTCTTTGGGGGGGGGGGGGGTGTTTGATGGATTTGGGGGCCAATCCTCCATCTTGCAGGTTTTTTGGGTTCTTTCGGGTTTTTTGGGTCGACTTGTGAGATGTTCTTGGACTGTATTTCATCTCACCATTAGATTTTGGGTCGTAGGTCCAAAAATTCGGGACGTAAGAAAATATGTACTACGAGATGTAGAATGAGAGGTATAAACATTGGGAGAAATCATTCTTGTGAATCATAATAGATAATCATAATGTCTTAAATCTAAGAACTATGCAAAGAAAATTAAACACTAATAGAATGAAGGATTCAAGAAAGGAAATATTAGAAGGATCCTGACAATAGTTGTTTAAAAAACATTCTCATCTTCAACCACAATCTGATTTTACTTCTTCTAAGTCAATCCCAACCATGGGTAATATTCATCACTTCATCTTACTGAAGTTAAATCACACTAATTATCTCTTATGGCGGGCACAATTTCTTCCCATTCTTCGACTTTACGATCTCGTGGGAATGGTTAATGGTGAAACACCCTTACTGAAGGTGTACTCATTCAAGTTGTTGGGCTTACTACTACCAAAGATGTTTGGCTAAGCCTTGAACAAATGTTCTCATCTCAATCTAGAGCGCGAGTTATGCAACTATGAATCCAATTGCAAACTTTGAAAAATAATTCCATGTTTATGGTAGACTATTTACACAAAGCAAAGGGACTTGCTGATAGCCTATCTGCTGCTGGACAACAATTATCTGAAGATGATTTTATTCTATATATTCTTGTTGGCCTCAGTCACAAATACGAATCCTTTGTTACAACAATGACTACCTGAGCTAACTCATTAAGTATTGATCTTTTGTATGACCTACTCTTTAATCAAAAGGCCCGCATTGAACAACAACATTCAAACATTTTGGATTCATCCTTTCTTTGTGCCAATTTGGCAGTCCTCTCTAATAACAATGGTGATGGTAGTAATCATGCTCAATCCCAACATCAATCTAATCGACGTGGCCAAATTGGACATCGAGGGCAGCATGTTCTTTCACATCACATTAATGGAAAATCTGGGCCTCCTCATTTCTATGACAATCGATCCAATACTAATCACTTCCAAGATAATCCTCCTTCTCGCAATTGCACGGTGTGTCAACTTTGTCAACACCTTGGTCATTCTGCAATAACCTGTTATCGCAGGTTTGATCATGCCTATCAAGGAGATCACCTGGCTGCCTTTACTGTTATGATTGGTCAGTCATCTACTCTGATTGATCCAAATTGGTATCCTGACTCTGGGGCAACTAATCACATTACATCTGACCTGAACAATCTTACTATTGATTACAATGGTCCTGATTAGGTTTGAGTTGGAAATGGTGCAGGTTTGTCTATAGATCATATTAGTTCTTCCATGCTATCTTCCACCAATGGAAATTTTAAATTACTTGATATTCTCCATGGTCCTCTCATTATCAAAAATATGCTCTCTGTTAGTTGTTTTACTATAGATAATGATGTTTCAATTGAATTTAATGCATCTGGTTGTGTGAATAAGGATCATCAATCATTGAAACCTCTTCTCAAAGGTTGGAAAAAGGATGGGTTGTACCAATTTCTTGTTCCATCAAGATTTCTATCATCTTTTACTTCCGCTCTCTTTGGTGAAAGGGTTTCTACTGATCTTTGACATCAATGACTCGCTCATCCAGTTTCTCGTACAGTTCAACAAGTTGTCTCTAATAATAAATTACCAGCCTCGAATAACTTATTTGAGTTTTGCTCTGCTTGTCAACTTGGCAAAAGCCATCGTCTTTCTTTTCAGCAATCTCTTTCTACAACTAATCAACCATTAGAGTTGATTCATTAAGATGTATGGGGCCCTGCCCCAGTTGTTTCTATCAATGGATATTGGTATTTTGTCCATTTTTTGGATGACTTTTCTAAATTTACTTGGATTTTTCCATTATCTTACAAGTCGGATGTTTTTCTTCACTTCAAAAAGCATATGGAAAATTTCTTTAATAACAAAATGAAGGCTTTTTAGTTTGATTGGGGTGGCGAATATCGCAAACTTCAGAAAAATTTACTTGACCATGGCATCCAACATCGCCTATCATGTCCTCACACCCATGAACAAAATGGTTTTGTTGAACGGAAACATTGACATATTGTTGATACCGGTTTAACCATGCTTGCTCGTGCATCTGTCCCACTTTGTTACTAGGATGAGGCATTTCAAATAGCCGTTTACTTGATTAATCGGTTGCCCACACCAATACTTGGTGACTACAGTCCTTTTTAGAAGTTATTTGGCCATACTCCTGATTATACTCTTTTGAGAGTTTTTGGTTGTATTTGCTTCCCTTATCTTCAGCCTTACAATGCACATAAACTAGCCTTTCATTTTGCCAAATGCATTTTCTTAGGCTATAGTTCCTTTCATAAAGGATACAAATGCATGGATATGAAAACGGTCCGTCTTTGCATTTCCCGTCATGTCATCTTTAATGAACTTGGATTCCTATTTACTTCTATTACTTCCATTTCTTTGCCAAAGAGAGATTTGAATGTTTCTTTGTTGCCTTCTGATTTGCTCTCTACCAAATCTCCCTCTTGGCATAATTTTCCACAACCAACAGATCCATCCTCTCATCCTTCACATACCTCTTCTGATTCCTTGGGCCAAACGATTTTAGATCCCCCTGAAATTCCGGACACATCCCATCAAACAGATACTCAGCCAACCACAATTTCTAATATTGTTGAGATCCCTCATACTCGGGATGATCACTCTCATCCCCTGATCACTTGTGCACCAGCTAGAACAAGAAAGCCCCGACATCTTTCCACCAACCATCATCACATGATTACTCGTTCAAAAATTGGGATAAGCAAGCCCAAAGTGTAGACAGCAACTCGAAATCTTCTACCACATGTTTTTCTCACTACTGTCACTAAGCCAACCTGTTATACTCAGGCTCAACGCGATCCTAAATGGCATTTGTAGACACCCCATTTTTGCACTCGCCTGATTAATCAACTCGTCCACCCTATCGCAACGGTTCCCAATGATGGATGTTTATTCCAGTACTTTATTTTGTTACCAGATGTATTTCAGAAATCCGGATGAGGTATCTCGAACTGACAAGACCTTAGAAATCACGCTACGCTAGGAAAATACGATCCCAGAAACGTAGAAATCATCATATTGCAGACCAAAAAGAAGCTTCACGATAAAAATCATTAAAAATGACCAAATTATCAAAATACCCATAACATCAAAACAACCCTAGAACCTACGTTACGCTTAGGAAGACCCATTCAAACACATAAAACAACAAATCAAAACCAAGTAAACCACTTCGCCAATTTTCACAAAATTTGATAAAATTACGAAAATACCCCTCATAAAGTTCACGATCATTTCATACAAAAAACTTCATAAATGATAAAAACCAACATTCCCATTGAATTCTTTACGAAAAAAAACTGATTCCAAAACATCCTAGAACATTGAAAAACGACTTAAAACCTAAAAAATCCTCTCCGAAGGTAAAATGGTAATTTCACAATTTTAATAATTAAAAATTTTGAAATTAATAAATAAATCATTAAATAATGTAAAGTGAAACATTAATAAAATTAATTTTAAAATTTGAACAAAAAAATCGATCAATCAGGCTTTCAGGTAAAATTGTTGATGGTTCGTAAGATATTTCTTTAAGGACCCCTCCATTTGGGGGTCCACAGAATTAAAGATATAATAAAGGGGGGTTCTCCAAAATTTAAAGTCAATCAAGCAAGACTAAAGTCAAGATATTAAAGTCAATCAAGTAAGACTAAAGTCAAGATATTAAAAGCCAACCAAGAAAGACTAAACTCAAAATATTAAAGTCAATTTCATAAGACTAAAGTCAAAACCCTAAATTAAAACCCTAATCTAAACTAATCAAGTCAAACTCATAAGACTAAAGTCAAAACCCTAAATTAAAACCCTAAAGACTAAGTCAATCTCATGAGACCAAAGTCTAAACCCTAATTGAAATCCTAAAAGAAACCCTAATCAAACCCTAATTCTCCTAAAAAACTTTATAAATAGGAGCCTCCACATCCTATTTTGGTATCAAAGAAAAAACCCTAGGAAAAGTAGGTGAAGAAGCCTCCACAACCTCTCCAAAACCTTAATTTTGGAGCCCCAACTCCTTGTCTAACACCCCTACTTCAATTTTAGCCTAAAAAACATCTAGGAACCTCTCAAAAACACCCCAAAAATCCACAACAAATTCAAAACCCAGATCCAAGAAGGAGATACTTCACCTCGGAGATCAGAAATCAGATCCGGAGACAGAACGAAGTAAGGAGTACGGTACAAGGAGCAATTTCACCAGATCTGAGGGAATAGCACCTTTGCAGATCGAAGGTAAGATTTTCGTTATTTTTTATCTAGGTTTTGTCATTAGCGATGTAGTTTTATTTGGGATAAGTAGAAACCGGTATTGACCGGGCGGGGTTGGTGCCTAACACCTTCCAATCCCGTAACATGATCCCTGGATTCAGATTTTCTGTAGTAGATTAGTTTTTTATCCGTTTTAGAGTCAGTTTGGTTCCTAGACCATAATAACTAGGTGGCGATTCCCAAACCTCAAGGGTCAAAAGCGGATCAGCACACCTCGCGGATCGAGGGCGCTTTCAGCATTCAACAGTGTTTGACAAGCATGCATATTGTCCTTTGCAAGTGGGTATTCAAACTTAAACACAGCTCAGATGGAAGCATTGATTGCTACAAAGCCCATTTGGATGCTAAAGGGTATACACAACAACATGGCTCAGATTACGATGAAACATTTATCCCTGTTATCAAACCTGTTACTATCAGGTTAGTTCTTTCTATTGCCGTCTCCAATGGTTAGTCAGTTCGTCAGTTGTACGTGTCAAATGCCTTCCTACATGGCCACTTTGAAGAGGTCGTCTATATGAGCTACCCTACCGGCTTTGTTGACTCACATTTTCCTTTTCATGTATGTCAACTTAACAAAGCTCTTTACATCCTTAAACAAGCTCCACAACCTTGGTATATCAGATTGAGCCCTTTTCTTATAGAATTGGGTTTTATTAACTCTTGTTCAGATAAATCACTTTTTTTTATCAAGATTCTTCTCGAGTTGCATATATTTTGATTTATGTTGATGATATTATTGTTACAAGCAATGATGATGACTACATTGCTTTCCTTACTCGTCATTTGGGAACGAAATTTGCATTAAAAGACTTGGGCCATCTCATTATTTTCTAGGCATTTTTGTTTCTTCTACCTAAGATAGAATGTTTTTGAATCAATTTCAATATATTTTCGACCTTCTTACTTAGACTAATATAGAAGGGGCCAAACCTAGCACTACTCTTATGGCTACTAGATCTCAACTTTCTCATTTTTAAGGGACACCTTTAACGAATCCTACCACACATAGAAGAACAGTTGGAGCTTTTCAATATTTATCCTTTACTCAACCTAATATTTCTTTTGTCATCAATAAGGTTTGTCAATTTATGCACTCTCCTACTGACATTCATTGGCTAGCAACCAAATGAATTCAACGATGTCTCAAACATACTATAACGTATGGATTATGGCTTCGCAAGTCCTCTTCTTTAGTGTAATGTTTCTTTGATGCTGATTGGGTCAGTTGCCCTGATGATACACATTCCACAAGTGGTTTTTCCTTATTTCTTGGTCCAAATCTTATTTCGTGGGGGTCCTCCAAGCAACGAACGAACAGTTACTCGCTCAAGTACAGAATCTGAATACAAAGGGCTTGCAAATGCAATTGCATAAATTATTTGGGCATAATCGTTGTTTAAAGAACTTGGGATCTTTCTTTCTTCTTCAATCCATCTTATGGTGTGACAACCTAAGTGCCACACACCTTACTGCCAATCCTATTTTCCATGCGAGAACGAAATATGTGGAAATTGACTTTTACTTCGTCAAAGATAAGGTGCCTTGACGAGATTTGGATGTTCAGTTCATTTCATCTATTGATCAAGTCATCGACATTTTTACCAAACTGCTACCTTCTTGTCAGTTTCTTTCTTTTAGGTCCAAGTTAAAGATAGTGGACCATCCATTTCGCTTGAGGGGGAGTATTAAGAATAATGACCCATTTAGAATCATGGACAAGTATCTCAATCACCAGATGTGATTATGTGCATCAAGCTCTACTCTAAATAAAACCATATTTTATTGTAACAAACTCCTCATTGCATGTAATTTACATTGTAACTTATCTATATCTTAATCATAGTAAATAAGGTGGTTAAGATACTTCTGTAAACATCCTCATCTATAAAAAGGAAGAGTTGAAGACTCCTCACGATCATCAAAGTGAGCTTCTACCATTTTTTTCTACAAAAGCTAAAATATTTAAACATGGTCTAAGTTGCATTTAAATGTGTTTAATTAATTAATTAATTTATTTAAGTCTTCGACAATTGATTTAAGAAAGAGAAAAGAAGAAATAAAAAGAGGGAAAAAGGCAAGAGAGGACTAAACAATCATCAAAATATTTAAAAAACATGAAAAATTCAAACTATGATATTAAATGAAAAAGTTATTGATAAATTAGATTGCAATGTATTTTTTATATTCAAATAGTTATAAGAAGAATGCTAACATCCAAGATCTCATAGATTCTGCATCACATTCACTTTTCAATAATACCCATACTCATTTTATCTTTTAGTGAAAAACGTCAAGAGTATGTTGATTTTTCACATAATAAATATATTAAAATCTTGACTACAAAAAAATATATTTTAATCTAAAGACTAAAATGCCCTTAACATTTATTATATAAAAGATAAGCATATTTTATATAAACAAACATTTTTTATGGGTAAGCTGGACTTGAACCCATTACCTCAAAATTGTTTTTGTAATGTGTCAAACCAATTGAGTTATGAGTCTAAACCAATAAACAAACATTTATTATATAAAATACCAATGTACCCTTGTTTTTTTCACTAAAATAAATGAGTAGAGAATTATTAGAAAGTGAATGTGGTGGATGATGCTAACATCCTTATGAGATCTTGGACGTTAGGATTCCCCCAAATATAAATATTTGTTTTATAGAATAAGGTGAATTAGAAGATTATTAGTTATAAGATATATTTTAATTTGGATAATAAATATTTAAACTACAAAAAATCAATAAAAATAAAAAAAATCAATTGTTTGAAGCAAATTTAACTATCTTGGCCAAGATTTGCAAAATATCGCCCGAGTCATTTCGATTGTATAACGAGACAGTGTCTGAGATGATTCATATGGAATATATTACTCATTGGGTGCAATGAGTAAAGTTAGGGTGTCGATAAAAATTCTCTTTTTATATCTTTATAAATTAAAATAAGAGATATTTCCCAAAACATGCTCAACTAATGACAAAATTCTGGTTTTAATACACTATTCATTTTAATTCTCAAAACAAGTTTTTCTAGTAAATTCGTCACTTTTATAATTGTAGATACGTGGTTTTCGTCGTTAGGATGATCACATATACTACGATTTGGAGTCGCCACCATTCTAATTGTAAATGGGTGTGAATGGCCACCCGGTGTGTACTTTTCGAAAAATTACCATTTTTTGGCGTTAGTGACTCGCAACGGATAGGGAACTAATCCAACCTAGAGGTTCGGGCAAGTGGCTCGGTTGGAGAAAAGGGAAGGTGTTAGGCACCTTTTTCTCCCCGTCAAATGGCGGTAACCTCTACATAACTCGGTCATTTTGATTTTGACAAAATATTGGGAAATAAAGTGCCACGTGGAAGTGTTTGTACCCTCGTTAGGGATTCATTTTCGACTTGATCATAGGATCATTTCATTGATGGAAATGACCCTTATGAGCCTTTAGCCTTGGGGTCCAATTATTAAAAATATAAAATAACATAGAATAGGGGGATATTAGAAAAGGGAAGAGGAGAAGGTTAGAGAAAGAGGGGGGAGGGGGGGTATCTAGAGCCCACCTTGAAGCTTCTTTTTTCTTCTTTCTTCTTCTTCTAGATCTTCTTAAGTTCTTAGTAAAGAGTGAGAGAGTTATTGTGGGAGTTAAGAGAGTAGTGAAGAGATGAGTAAGGATTAGATTTTTTTTTTCATGAGACTTGGTAACTTGGTAATACTTAGTAACCTTTTTTGGAGGGAGGGGAGGGGTATTTATAGGAGTTGGGAGGAGGTTTGGAGGTATAATGGGGTGAAAAGTTGAGAGAATAGAAAATGACATGGGTATTTGAAGTGAAAGGTGTGAAATTTAAAATGGAATAGAGGGTAAATGTATAATGAGTGAAAATGGGTGATGTTTAGATCTAAATGGGTTAGATCCTACCCAAATCCATTTGGATAGAGTGTTTGGTGGGATGAGAAGAGTGATGGTTGATGGGTGTAAAAGGGTTGTTTAGAAAAGAAGTGTTAGGTTGGTTGATGAGGTTAGGTGTGTAGATTTTGGAGAATGGGTTGTCTAAGAGGTTGTTAAATTGATTTTTGGGAGGGGAGAAAGGATGATGCCATGTGGCATATGTGATGAGAGGATGAGGTGATGAGATTGGTTGATTGGTTGATGGTGGTTGTTTGATTAGGGATAAGGGTGTGGGTTAGTTGGTTGATGATGAATGAGATATGGGTTGAGGTGATTTTTGTGGGAATATTTTAAGGGAAAGTGATGGGTTGATATGTAGGGGATATAGGTGGTGATGTGGGTGATTGATGATGTTAGAGAATAGTGATGGGTTAGGGTATGGGTTAACATGTGGGTGGTTGATGATGTTAGAGAATGGGGATAGGATAGGTTAGGGTAGGGTATGGGTTGAGGTGAGGTGATGTGGGTTAGATGAGTTGTTTAGAGAATGGTGATAGGGGTGGGTGATTAGATGAGGGAGGTGAAGGGTGGTGATGACATGTGTCATCTTGTGATGTAGAGAGGGTGATTGGTTGATGTGGGTAAGGGTTGTGGGTTGGATAATGTTATTGTTTTGTGGATTTTTGGACATGTTGGGCTTGGACTTTTTAAAGGGTTGTAGGTCATTTTGGCTTGGATAGGGTTTAATTTGAATGGGATTTTGAATATGGGATTGATTTTAGGTTGGGGTTAAGATAGGAAATTGACTTTAAAAAGGATTGAGAATTTGTGCGCTTCGAATGGGCTTAGGGTGTTTGCGGATTTTGGGGCGGAGTGGTGGGTGATAGATGAAGGGTAGGTCTCCCAAGTCTCACCTTTTTTAATTTTTTAAATTTTTTTTGTATTTTCTTTGAAGTTATTGATTTGATAAAAAATGTCATGTGTTTGGCAATTTGGGCCTTTTGGGCCCGTTGGAGAATTTATCGATTTTTGCAGATATAAGTGTGGAGCGGCGAAGGTTGGGATGACGTGGGATGCATTCGATCCCTTTGATGAATCTTTTAGACCATTGGGTGGTCTTAGGGGCATCAATTTAATCGAAATTGTCATTTTTTAATGTTTCGGGCCTTAGAGGCCCGTTGGCCTATTTTATTGGGAAATTATTATTTTTGGGTCCTTTCGAGTGAGGGCCCATTCAAATTGGGGTGTCTACAATAATCAACGATTTCTCTAATAAATTACCAGTGAGAACATTGATATGACAAAATCGTTGATTATAAAAGTGTCGAAATCACTAGAAAAAAAAAATGATTTGAGAATTAAAATGAATATTGTATCTATAGTAACCCGCTCCTGAAGGTAGCACAACATGGGGGAGAGGGGTTTAGTCCCATATCGCCCAGAAGTGCAGTGCTTGAAGTATTCATAAGGGACAAACCAATCCTACATAGTATCGAAGTTTTTTGGGGGTAAAAACCCAAGAACAAAATATTGGGCCCAGTGAGCGATTAACTCAGAGACAATATTGGTACTGTTGTGGGCCAAGGCATGCCAGTATCAGACTTAAAATTTCTTCATATTCAGCACACGAAATGAAGATTCACCTTTAGAATAATCTTTGAGAGCTACTATTGGCATACCAATTTTTATTTATTACACCCCAATTTCATAAATTGTTTATCAGACTCGAATTAAAGATTTAAAACACTCTTTAAACATTACCTTAAATTATAATCTCAACATTACAAAACATTATAATACTCATTCATACAATTTTAGTAGTTGTCTACTATTATGATTCGGCTAACAAAAGCGTCTATTGTCATCCCAACTTTTACTTGGGTTAATGTTGGAGTGACCTTAGTGGGGACACTTGAAGGATATCTTGATGTGGTGGCGCATACATGTTTGTAAATGCGTTTTACTAGTGTTTCGGAGAAAATGCATCTACGGACATACGAGCACCACCCGTTGAGGTCACTCCGACACGACTCTTTTGCTTACTCTCAATGTATTACTCTTTTCTTTATTTTTAATTGGGATGTAATAAATAAAAGTTGGGGTGCCAATAATAGCTCTATAATTTTTTCGAGAGAGGGAAGTTGGACCTCTAAAAAAAAAAGAAAAAAAGAGGCAATATCTTTTTCGGTTGTAATCTTTTTTCGGCTCTAGAAATTGGGGTTCAATAGTTGATCTAAGTTCTTGACAGCTTGAGAGAAGTTGAAAAGCTGACATCAATGTCGATCCTCCAAATGTCTCTCTTAACTCCCATACCCTCTCGAAACCTTTCTTCAATTAGGGTTTTAACTAGTTCAGATCAAACCAATCTCATATCTCAAATTTCTCATCTTTCGATCCAAACCCCCATTTTCCCCGCCAATTCGACTGTAATTCGAATGGGTGGAGGTCCTCGAACATTCCCAGGAGGGGTATCGAAGTGGCAATGGAAGCGAATGCAGGCGAAGAAGATAAAACAGCTCCTTAAGGCACGCCTTTGTAGAGAGAGACAGATATATGAGATGCGCAAAAGGGCTGAATTAAAAGCTGCAGTTACAGAGCTCGAGAAACCGTGGGAGCTCGTTGAGAGAGCCCCGACATTGTTCTCGGTGAAAGCGGATGAACAATTGAAGGTTTTGGCTGATAGGTTCCAGAGGCCTGGTGGGTTCGATTTATGGTCTGAGAGGGATGGACCACAGCTGTTTCAAACTGCTGATGGACTCCCTTCGGCACGATTTTTCCCGAAAGGGGTTGTTCATAGTGTTAAACCTTACGGGAGAATTACGGATTCTGCGGAGGTTGATGAGGAATTGAGTTCGTCATCATATTCGGACTCTGTTGCAAAAAATGGGTCTAGGAGATCAAAGAAGTTCTCTAATCGCAGAAGAAGAGAGGGTTCAGATAGTCAAGGAGAGAATCAGGTTGTGGACAGTTCGAATTCAAAGAATTTGATTGTTTCACATAGCAGAGAGAAAAGGGTAGAAATTCGTGGGAACAAAGGAAATAGGCAAAACATTGGGTCAAGAAATTCGCATAAATTGGAATCAGAGCAATATACATTTGAGACAGAAAGGAGAGAGAAGATTACGTTGCCTCGTGGAGGAAAATATGGTGGTAGTGCTGGTCAGTACAAGACAAGGAGGGTTTCTTCGAAAGCCAGAGTTTCATGTACGGGAGAAGTCTACGATATGAATTTGAAATGGGATGGAAGTTATGAATTGCAAACAAATCGGGAAAAGTATGACATGAATGTTGGTTCAGAGGATGCATTCGAACTTGATTCATACTAGTTGGAGAAACCATGCCAATCTACACACCCACATTTCCAAGGAGTTTATGTGAGTCTGAAATGTCAAATTAGGTAATGGTTTCCACATACCACCATTTGGAGGTTTATGTCTATATATTCATGCTTGGTTTCTGATTCTTAACCCATTGGATGCTATATTTAAGCTGTGAACTGGTTTCTTTGAAGTCCTATACATGCCATAGACTTTTTTCATCTGAAGTAATAATTGTGTATTCTATAGACCAATGAAGATGGAATTGAATGGAAGAACATGATCATTCATCAGACCCCACATTTTTCTGATAAGGCTTTTTTGATTCTGATAATAGACCCTATATTGTCAGAATTGTATGTGATTAACTGCAACATTAAAAATTGGAGTGAACTTTTGGATGAGTTTAGATTGGAAAATTCTCAAAAAAATGTTGGAGACCAGAGGCTCATAAAACAAAATATGATATTACTCTGATTCTATCAAAGAGGATTTATTTGTAACAGATTGATGAATAGGACATGCAAGTAGAAGTTATATTTGCATAAGAAACTTTGATATTTGCACTTGTTTGTGATCTGGTTCTATGATTGGTTTTCCTTCAACCTCTTTATGGGTGCAGTGTAGTTAAGGGTGAAAGGTGCAAAGGCCTCAAAGTGCCTAAGGCGAGGCACATGCCTGAGTGATGTAAGGCACAATAAAAGTATAAAATCATATAAATCAAAATTTAAACAGTGAAAGTAGGTTCTATATATTCTACAATTACAACATGTATAAAACTCATAAATCATATTTATATACAAATATTTAGTATTTCAATCTCTATAAATAGGTAATTGAGCTAAATCACAATCAGCAATTGTACATAAAAGCAAAAAACTAACAATAAAATCAAGTATGAATAAAATATCATAGAAGCAAGGAACCATGAACCATAAATTAAACTAAATTTAAAAGTTTAAGATGCAATCGAAAAATCCCATTCAATATCCTTACACTAAGGGTATGATCAACAAGAGATAAGTTTCAAAATTCAAAGTTCAAAGTATCAATAATGCGCAAGCCGCAAAGCATCATTCATCATCATCATTGAGTAACACATAACCCTCATCAATGTTCTCATCGTTAGATGATTTATCGCATTCCTCATTGTATTCTTCCTCATCTGCCTCCTCTAAATCAGTTTCTTCTAATTCAATGGCTCCAATGAAATCCTTGATCTTGAGCCTTGAAAATGGTTGTAACTTGTTCTTGTATTAGATGATTCTCCCACTCTAGAAGTTCTAGCAATGTCACCCTAGGTTAAGTTGGCATCCTCAAATACCAAATATTCCTTTGCATTGATAAGTTCTTGTGTCTTTCTTATTAACGACTCATGACTTTCATCAATGTCTCTCAATGAAATTGGATTAATTGTTTCTTGATGATCATAATGCTGCTTAAGGTTTTGGTTGTACTTGACATAGACTAGATCACTCAACTGTTTTGTCTTTAGTCTGTTTCTCTTCTTGGTATGGATCTACAAGTTTTATACAGTTAATAATTATAATTTCAAAACTCAAATTTCATAGTTTATACTGAAATATATATATGATTACTAACAGTCTAATAATACGTAGTACTTAATTGCTCAAGCACACTCCAATTGCGCTCTCAGCCCCATGCACTACATGTTAGGCTGAGAATACGCATTTCTAGTTGCCGCAAACTTCGAGCTGTAGATTCAAATATTCGCCACCACTCAGCTAATTAAATACCAATTATTAGTTTAAAGTTTATGACTATCAATTAAAATAATAAATTTTTTTAATAAGGTAGTGAAGAAGTAAATAATAAACTAGAATATGTTTAAACGAAATGCATATCAGGTGCTTTGTTTCCTATGTTGTATTGCAATTTCTATCCCAAATACGCCTTTTGCTTCCCTATAGAAAGACAACTCCTTAATGATATTTTCTTGCTTAGTTTTACTAGGTATTCACTTATGAATGAAATCATAAAGACCCTCCATAACCTCTTCATCTTCTTCTATATTTGGATTAATATAAACAATTATGGTTTCAAAAATTAATTAGTTGCATGCTGAGGCTTGTGAAGGTTATTGGAAATAATCTAGTTATTATTTTAGCTTTTTATTTAGCTTTTATTTATTTCTGGTTTGTAAGGGCACTTTTGTCTTTTTACCTTTTTACTAATATAAATTCCTACCAAGCTCCCACATAGAAACTTGACAATTATTCTTCTACAATTATTCTTGGTATTAGAGCTTGAGAGGATAAATTGACAACCCCCATTGGGATTTTTCCTTCGTGTTTGGGGCTCTTGGAGCTTCACAGTCGCTACCTCCATCTCTTCTCTTCTCCCCCCATCCACCCCTTTAGACCTTTGTGACAAAAACCCTAGCAGCAACCATCGTTGGAGGGTCTCCCCTTAGAGGGTTTTTTCTTTTCTTTATTTTTTGTTCCCAATCGCATGTTGCAATAATACCTTTTCCATGCGATAGTGCTGGATTGTGTTGTTGCTGGCTACAAAAAGGTGTTGCAATAAAGGCTGTGTTGCCCTCCTCTGTTATGTTGGCTGTTGTCTGTGATTTTGGTTGCTGTGCTGCAAGCTATGATAGTGTTGTTGGTGTGCAGAGGTGCCACCTCTTTTACTTTGTTTTTGCGGTAAGGATAGTGTTGCGATAGGGTTGCTGGTCCATACTGCTAGCTATTATGACTGGACTGCAATTGGACTTGGTTGTTATGCCTAAGCTACGATAGGGCTATAGATTGCTGCGATAGTGTGTGTGGCTGCTGGTTGCAGTTTTTTTGCTGTTTGTAGACTTGCTGTTTAGACTGCAGTAAAGACCTGTGATAGTAGCAGGACTGTTGTTTGACTGTGTAGATTGCTTGCAATAGGTTTGTGGAATCTTATGAGTGGTTGAAACAGCAGCAGGACTGCTTGTGAGGGCTTGCGAGACTTTGCAACAGACTTGTTGATCTGCGACAGCAGTAGATTTGTTGTAGATTCTTGTTTAGACTGCTAAGAGACCTGCGACGGTGCTGCTACCCCTTCTACTTGTGGTTTTTTCCACCTTGGATTAATACTATGGGAAATCTCCCTTCAATCCAAAGTTTTATTGTTTTTAGTGCATTATGACGACAAATCATGAGATCAAGGATTCCAACACAACTCTTGGGGCAAATTCATCAGTCCAGCGTATAACTAATACCCTATTAGATGGTTAGAATTTTCAGTCTCGGTATCGGTCTGTGCGACTTTATTTAGGTAGTAGAGGTAAATCTGAATGGTTTTTGGGAACCGTTACTAAACCACCTCTCATTGATCCCAAATTTGAATAATGGCAGATCGATAATTGCACTATTCTTAGATGGCTATTTAATTCAATGGAACAGCAAATCTATACAATGTTTATGTATTACAAAACTATTTCGTCTTTGTGCTTAGCCCTCATTCAAAAATATACTCACGCTAGAAATGACTCGAGGATTTATGAGCTTTACTGAGACATTGCCCAGGCTACCCAAGGAGTATAGAGTGTAGCTGATTATTTTATATTATAAGTCTATGGCTGGGCTATCTGTAGAAACAGCTGGATTTGTGGTTAAGAGGATTGCTCGACAGTAGATATATCAGTTTCTCATGGGTTTACGTCCTGAGTTTGAAGCACTTTGGACCCAGATCCTTAATATCACTCATTTACCTTCTTTATTTGAGATATTTGCGACCATTGATAATAATGAGCGTCGTCATCGTATTATTCCATCTCAAACTTAGGCACTTGGTATTTTCTCTGCTCCCACTACAGATCAGATAGCTCTAGCAACCAATTCGAGTTTTTTCAACGTTCGGATCCCGAGATTAGGGAGTCGTGGTCATGGTAAAGGGAATGGCCTTACTTGCAGTCATTGTGGAAAAATTGGTCATGAGAAAGCCCGTTGCTTTCAATTCTATCCGCATCTGATACCACGATCTTTGTCCACTTCATCTTTGAGGTAATATGCTCATCGTGCCACTACAGTGGAGTCATCATCGTCCATTCCTTTCACTGATCACTTCCTCACCTAGCATAATTGATTTGCAACAGCTATAATTTAGATTGCCACTATTGTTCGGGATCCGATCCACGCTCACACTCACCCCTCCTTGACAATGGCTTCAGTTACTATGCCTCCAAGTACATCCTCTACTTTCCATGTTACTCAGTTTGACTCTGCTCCATTGACATGGGTTATTGATTCTGGTGCCTCCGATCACATGATCAGTGAGTCTAGTCATTTTACCTCTTCTACTTTTCCTATCACTTATAGGGAGGTTCTTCTTACTAATGGATCTCTTACACCTATCTACAGTAAGGGTACCATCCCTTTTATCTTCTAAGATTTCACTAGACTCTGTGTTTTATGTCCATCTATCTCTTAATCTTATGTCTGTAAGTAGTATTACTAGATCACTAAATTGCTCAGTTACTTTCTGTCTTACTCATTGCATTTTTTTAGGACCCGACTTCGAGGAGGATTTTTGGTAAGGGGTATGAGAGGGATGGACTGTACTTATTTGGATCTTAGTCTACTGCTGTTCCGGCTTCTGTGTTTCCTTCCTGTGGAAGTCATACGTTTTCTTCTCAGACTCTAGATTTATGGCATGCTCGCTTAAGACATGTCAATTTTCAGCACTTATGTCATTTATTTCCTACTTTAAAAATTGCTTGTAGTGGACACAAATTTCAATGCTCTGTGTGAACTTTCTGAACACACACGTACTTCTTATATTTATTGTATTCATAAAATATTTGATTTAATTCATTCTAATGTATGGAGGCTTTCCCTTATTATTGTTTTTAATGATCATAGATATTATTTTACATTTATTGATGACTATTCTCATTGTACTTGGGTTTATCTGATGTGTTCTCATTCTGAAGTGTTTTATTTTTGTCAATTTTTTTCAAATGATTCAAACTCAGTTCTATATTATATTTAATTCTCTTCGATCTGATAATGAGGGAGGGATATATATCTGATGGGATTCGCTCTCATTTTCATGAGTATGGTATGCTTTACTAGTTGACTTGTCCTTATACTCCTGAGCAGAACGAAGTGGCGAAACGTAAGAATCGCTATCTCATGAACATTGTTCGATGTCTTCTCCGAGGATTGCATTTTCATAAGGTATATTGGAATATGACAGTCCTCACTACGGCTTATCTTATTAACCGCGTCCCTAATCGTACCTTAGAGGGACAAGTGACTCTTCATGTCCTTCAACCTGATAGTATACTTTTTCCCATTATACCTTTGAGTATTTGGGTGCATATGTTTTGTTTATGACAGAACATCCAATTGTATCAAATTGGATAACAAATCCATTCGATGCATTTTCTTGGGTTACTCCTCTATGTTCAAAGGGTATCAGTGTTATAATCCAATTTCTCACCGTGTCATACTCTCTTGATGGTACTTTCTTTGAAAATGTTCATACTTTCATGTCATATCTACTTTGCAGGATTCATCTCCTATAGTGTTGCCATCTCCCATATTTTCTCCATCTACACTGACGATTAAGGTCTACTCTCGTCGCCCTTGCTCCCCTACACTCTTGCCAACCTCCTCCTTGGTTTCAGGTATCTCATCTCCTACCTCCACACATATACCTATTCTTATCCCTTCTATTTTTTATTCTCACTTACCTATTGCCCTTCGCAAAGGTAAGCGGGGGTGTGTTACTGATTATCCTATTGCTCAGTTTGTTTCCTATCAGAGTCTCTCTTCTTCTTATTAGGCCTACCTTGTAGCCACTGATTTTATTCGAGTCCTTCGGTCTGTAACAAAGGCCTTGCAAGACCCTCAGTGGACTAAAGGTATGACTACTGAGATGGATGCTTTGTAGCAAAATAATACCTGGGAGCTTATCACTCTCCCATTTAGGGAATAGACTGTTGGTTGTAAATGGGTCTTCACAGTGAAATACCTTGTCGATGGTACTGTTGATCGGTATAAGGACGCCTAGTTGCTAAGGGGTTTACACAAACTCCAGGGAAAGATTTTAGTGTCACGTTTACTCTTGTCGCCAAAGTCTTCACTGTTCGACTTCTTGTGTCTTTAACTGCGTGTAACTCCTAGCTACTTCACCAACTTGATGTGAAGAACGCCTTTCTGAATGGTGATTTAACTGAGGTAATTTATATGGATCCTCTTCCAGGGTTTCGTCTTCAGGGGAGTATTCTGGAAAGGTATGCCGTCTTCTTAAATCTCTATATGGCTTGAAGTAGTCCTTGCGAGCCTAGTTTCAACGATTTTCTGAGGTTATTTTTTCTATGGAGTTTTCTAGATATCACTCAGATCATACTTGCTTTGTTCGTCGTGGTGTGGATGGTCGTTGCATCATTGTTTTGGTCTATGTGGATGACATTATTGTGGCTGGGGATGATGCACAATGGATTGACAAAGTTAATGTGCTATTGGGTCATGTTTTTGAGATTAAGGATTTAAGTCTACTCAAGCACTTCTTGGGGATAAAAGTGATCCGCTTTAGCCAAGGTATTTCGCTCTCTTAGCATAAATACATATTGGATCTTCTTTAAGACACTGGGATGCTTGGTTTTCGTCATACTTTCTCACCTATAGATCAGAATCATCGTCTTAATGTTGACTATGGTGATCTTTTATCAGATCCTTCGTCTTATCAGAGACTTGTAGGTTGTTTGATTTATCTGACTAATACTAGACCGGATTTGCATTTGCGGTTAGTATGGTCAGTTAGTTCATACATACTCTGTGTACTTCTCACTTGGATGCCGTTTATCGTATCTTTCGCTACCTGAAGTTGCATTCTGGTCTTGGACCTTTCTACTCTTCCAATGCTCAATCGCATTTTTCTTGTTTTACAAATGTTGATTATGCTGGTTCTCTCACAGATAGGAAATCTACCTCTGATTTATGTACTTTTTATAGTGATAACCTTATCTCGTGGAAAAGCAAGAAGCAGAATGTGGTTTCTTGTTTTTTTGTTGAAGCTGAGTATCGTGTTATGGCTCTTAGCACATGTGAGTTAACTTGGTTTCGTTATTTGCTAGCAGAGTTGGGATTTCCTATCTTAGGTTTTTTTACTTTGTTCTGTGACAACAAGTTTGCTATTATGCTGGCTTCTAACTCAGTCATTCATGAAAGAACTAAGCATATTGAGGTTGATATTCACTTTATCAGGGAGAAAGTTCGATCTGGTGATCTTCAGACAACCTTTGTACCTTCTTCAGATCAGTTTGTTGACATGCTTATGAAGTCTGTTGGTTCGTCTATCACTAATTCTCATCTTGTCAAGCTGGGTTTAGTTAATATATTTGCACCAGTTTAAGGAAGAGTATTGGAAATAATCTAGTTATTATTTTAGCTTTTTTATTTGACTTTTATTTATTTCTACTTTGTAAGAGTACTTTTGTCATTTTACCTTTTAACTAATATAAATTACTACCAAGCTCTCACATAGAGACTTGACAATTATTCTTCTATAATTCTTCTAAGGTGGCATCCCACATCTAGTCAATGATTCAAAAATCTCTTCATACTTCTCTTCCTTTGCATTAAAAGCAATTTTGATAATCTATTTTACTCGTTCCACAGAAAATGCTATCCACTTCCTAAAGTCTCAACTCACTTTAACTATTTCTTTCCAAACACCACACCCAAACGAACTCTTCACCTCCCTACTTCCCAACCAAACCTTTTTTCACCAAATTTTGCATTAATAACTTTTCTCCTCAAGCTATTCTCTTCCGTCCCAAACTTCCACTACCATTTACCTAGCAAAGCTCGATTAGACAACCTAAATCCTTTGATTCCCAACCCACCACTTCTCTTCGGGGCACACACTACCTTCTACTTTACAAGATGATACTTTCTAACTCCCTTTCTATCATTCCATAAAAACTCTCTAATCATCCTTTCAAGCCTAGTCTCAATACTCCTCGGAATTAAGAATAAGGACATGTGGTACACCGGGATGCTCTCCAACGTACTCCTAATCAAATTCAACATCCCACCTTTGGACATGTACTTTGCCTTTCATGAGCTCAGCCTTTTGTCCAACTTTTCAACCACCGGATTCCAAATTGACTTACTTTTGTAACCTACACCAAGTGGTAGCCCAAGTATGTAGAAGGGAGAAATTCCACTTGACACCCAAACATTGCAGTCCAACTTTGAATTTCTAGCACCAATCCCACCCCCAAGCAGTTTCCTCTTCCTATAATTGACTCTAAGGCACGCATCACTCCAAAACAACAAAGGAGGCCTCTCACGAATTGCACTTGGTCGATAGAAGCCCCCAAAAAGATTAGTGTCATCCGCAACCTGAAGATGAGAAACCTGGGGTCCCCCTTCCTTCATAGTAAAGCCCCTTAGATCCCCCAAGGTTCACTGTTCTCTTGACTAATCTTCCCAAAAATTCAGCCACAAGCACAAACAGAGGAGAAAGGATCACCTTGACGCACCCCCTATAACTTCTAAAATTACCCGCTGGGCTCCTATTTACCAAGACCGAAATGGAAGTTAAAGTAACACATTTCAGGATCGAACTGATCCATTTTGTCCCAAATCCCATTCAAAGCATCACATAACTCTAAAAATCACAATTTACATGATCATAGGCTTTGTGGAGATGGTTCTTGCACACCATCCCTGGAACACCTTCTTTTAACCTTGAGTCAATGCATTCATTTGCCACTAAAATCCCATTTAGAATTTTTCTTCCTTTCGCAAACGCTCCTTGCTCCAACCTTATAAGGGGAGTTCACCAAACTAATAGGCCTGAAATCTGCTAGGTCTTTGGCACCCTCCATTTTTGGAGTCAGAACCACAAAAGTATTGTTTAGCCCATGATCCAAATAATTCATCTCCTGCAAGTCTATTACCACTTTTAGAAGATTGACCCCAATTGTGTCCCAGCAACTTTTAAAAAATGCAATGGAAAAACCATCCAACCCTGGCGATTTTCTCCATTCATCTCCTTAATGTTTTTCTTAGTTCTTCCTACTCAAACAGCCTCTCCAACCAATTCTGCTGATCAATCGAAATTTCCTCAAACTCTAACAATTCCGGGAAGGGGCGCCCAACAAAATCTTCCTCATGCCATCCCTAATCCTATCATTGCCCTTGAAGCTCACCCCATTAATTACCACTCTTCTTAAATTATTTACAATTCTGAGAGCATTCGCACAACTTTGTGGAAGAACTTGGTTTTTTAGTGGTCTATTGATTCTGCCTCATGCGTATAGGGTCAGGTTCAAGAGCCAAGGGGTTGGCCTAATGGCAAGCTAAGCCTCGATAAGCTCCTCAGGAAGGGTATGTCAAGTGTTTGAAACCCCACAAAGCTATGAATTCCTTGGGGCCATCCTCCAAGGTCCGGTTGACCCTTGACTTAACCAATTACACATAGGACTTGCTGAGGGGGTGATATGTGTGATCGTGGGATTAGTCTGACCTGAAGGGTGGGGATACCCACGATAAGCAAAAAAAAAAAAGGTTCAAGACAAAAGCGTAGCCAAAGTTGTGGACAAAGTGTTTTGTCTTATATGGGCTAAAAGTTTCGGAATGGGCTGATTTTTTGTGAGGGTGATCTCTATGGTGAGGAGATCATCCTCACAAAAAAAATCAGCCCATTCTGAAATTTCTAACTCCAGTTTACAAGTTGAAGAATCATGGACTGTCAATTTTTACCATTAGTTTGTAAACCACTTTTCATGGGGTTAGAAGTTTCAGAATAGACTGATTTTTTGTGTGGATGATCTCCTCACCGTAGAGATCATCCTCACTAAAAAAATCAGTCCATTCCGACACTTTTTAGCCGTATGAGACAATTTTGGCTATTGAACACTGTCCATATATATATTGTGCAACATGGTGTAACGTAATTAGTTTTAGCAACCAAAAATAATTATAGTTTATTTAACATGGAAGTGAGGCATGCACCTTGCCTGTGGCGCAACCTGCCTTGGCTGACCCATCCTAAGGTTCTTCTGCTGCACCTTGCCTTGAGGCGCTCCTCAGGTGCATTGAGGCACATGCCTTGATGACACTAAATCAAGTAGAGTCAATTTTATTTATTATGACATTTCAAATACATAAGATGTAATGCAGGTTTGATTAATCAAATCAAAAGTTGGTTGAGTAAACATTTTCTAGCTTATTAATGCTTTGTGAATGGCCATGTCCAGCAAGTGAATGGCTTGGAGGTGTTGCTCTATAATGAACAGACTAAGGAAGACAACCAATTGAATTTTAGGAAATAAACAGGAACTGCTGATGAAAAGAACTCTGTTCAAAAACTAAGAAACTAGAGATCTAGGTACTAGTCTGGCTGCAATGCCCATGGTTTAGAAACCGCTTCTCATTCAACATGTAGCTAAACTGATGTTACAATACATATCAGACAATACGGTTCTGTATTCTGAAAAAATCACGAAATGTGTCTTAGATACATTACATTAAAATTTTAGCATAAAATCCATGACTTACTCTAAATAACTTAAATGTCTGGTCTCTTGCTACCATGTTTTTTTTTTTTTGATCGGTAAGCAGGGGCTATAAAGGGCCCCAGCCTTATTATTGAAAAATTGCAGGCTACATCCAAGTAAAAGTACACGTTAAGTCCTCTAACAAGATAAGAGAAAAAGCTTGAGGAACATTAACAATATCATCAAAACAATAGAAAGACCGAAGAACTCCATGCTTTGCAAGCCAGTCAGCAGCATTCGTCGGCTTCTCTCCAAACATGCTCAAATTCAATAAAATTGAATTTAGGAATCAGCTCCTTAATAGCACAGACAAAAAACAGATGCTCCAAGGTGGTTTAATTTGCTGAATGATGCAATTCATCGCATAGGAAGAATCTGAATTCACAATAACTCTGGACCACCACTTCTGCAAAGCTGATTTTAAGCCCTCTAAGATTGCATAAAGTTCAAGACAGGGAACATCATCCAGGGTCGGAGGACCTAACCCAGCAAATTGGAATCTCCCCACGAAAGCCGAATCCATTCCCACCACTAGACTTAGATCCATCCATATTCAACTTGAGGATACCCTCAGATGGAGCTTTCCATTTCAGTGAAGTTTGACGACTTGGAGTCTTATTAACATTCAACCATCCCTAGCAACCCAACGAAATCTCTTCAGAAGAATGAGAAAATTCCATGCCTTGCATATCTTGGTGAATCATGCTTAAAAACCGATCTGAAGTTGTCTCTTTCCCATCAAATATTGTGCAATTTCTTTCTCTCCAAATGGTATAGATGGTAAGACAAAGCTGTAAACACAATATTTTTCATACCTTTGGAAAGATGAGTTTCAAGGATGAAATTTGCTTCGTCTATGGCAGATCCAACATCCATTCTCTGAATCCCACACCTTTTGAGGACCTCGATCCAAACGGTTTTACTAGAAGGACATTTGAAGAGTAAGTGGTCATTATCTTCATAACTGTTGTAGCATAACGAGCATCTAGAGATCAAGATCATGCCACGCGTTTGAAGGTTCTCCACAGTAAGAAGACTATTCCTTAACGCCAACCAAGCTATGAAGGAGTGTCTAGGAACTCCTGATTTACTCCAAACTATTCTTGACCAAGGTAAATTCATATTCCTTGCTCTAATTATGTCCCATGCTGATTTGTAAGTGAAGGAACCCGACGGTGTACCAGTCCACACACTATAGAATCTTCTTCGTTGGGCCATGGGGGACAATGGTCTTTAACCTTGGAACAAATTTCAGCAAGATGCAATCTATCCTCATGCAAAATTTTCCAGCCATAAAGATCAGCGAATTCACTAACCAAGGCATTCAAATGATCGTTCATTTGAAATATCGGTCTACGCCCAAATTGTTCAATTAAGGATCCTCCATCCAACCAAGGATCTCTCCAGAAAAAAGTAGAGTTGCCGCTTCCAATGATGAATCTGATGTTTCTAGCAGTAATGTCTCTCACTTTCGTGATACCTCTCCAAGCCCAAAAAGAATCATTCAGGGGATTATACCTCCAAATGTCGCCATTTCTCACATACCTTGCTCAGATCCAATTACTCCACAGTGAATCATTAGTCATCACTTTCCAGAAGAGTTTCATTAGCCCTGTAGTATTCCAATGTCGAATTCTCCTTATCCCAAGACCCCCTTCGTTTTTAGGACAACAAACCATACTCCATTTAACCAAATGAAAGGAATGATTAAGAGAAGAGCCATGTTAGGGAATGTAATCATTTATATCAAATTTACTAAGAAATTACATTATAATTAAATTAATTTTCTAGTGTGAGATTATTCATACCCTTATGTATTGCAATGGTATAGTACTGAAAAAAGATGCATACAAGATGGTATTATAATTAAATTTACAAGTAGAAAACTATAAGAGGAGTAGAAAATTGAGCTACTTATCTGGGAGGGGGTGGGAGGAGAGAAGGGAGTTGGTTGCTGTACATCTTTGTGGGGACTGCTGCTAACCGATGTAAATATTGAGGAACTATTAAGCTGCTGGCCAATTATTTGAGTAAATGCTTGCTCATGAGTTGGTTAGTGCGTATATTGTTGAGTGACAGGTCTTGGGTTCAAAACCTGTTTTACCAAGCAGTTAATAATCTCATAAATGTGGTTGGCTTCAGCATCATCATTTTTCTACCCAAAAACTAAAAATTGCAGTCTGACATTAAAAGATGGATAAAGAAAAATGCAATGGTATCCCAAGTGCACATTGGGATACCATCATGAAAAGAACTTACTGTCTAATTTTCCTTGCTAGGTAATGATATCCAAATTTGAAGTTTCAAACCTTGAACTTTGTTGTTACAAGTTACAACACCACATAATTAGTTTTAATTAGAAGTCGGCCTTATTTTGTTAGGTACTTCTACTATTGTTCGAATTTATAAAGTAAAACCATTTCCTGGAAGCAGTAATCCCAGAATGTAATGTTCATTGAACACTCAGAAAAAAATGACAGACATTACAATAATTGTAGTCACTATGATAAGCTGAAATTATGTAATAGTGATTTACCTGTGCATATGAGATTAAACTGGGGTTGAATTTATTCATGTCTTAACAGGACCATGAGTTTATTTACTTATCTATCTAGGATAATGAACCTCTTTTGGTGCATGGTAACGACCATGGCTTTAGTCTCAATATTTAAGATGATACTGCTTGTTCCTTGTAAACAATCTAAACTCAGTTTAAAGATGAAATCTTGTCCCCAAAAACAGCAAAGTTATTATGTAATTCCTACTTAAACCTAGAATTACCAATTACCATGTGGGCTTTGAAGCTTTATTTCCAATGGTTGTATTTTCCAATAATGCATCCTTGGGAGATGTGTAGTATGCGTGCTTTCATGTAGGAAAAGTGTAAAATATGTGTAGACGTCAAAACAACAAAAATCTTTAATTGTTGTCTTATATGCATTGCAAAAGCATAAATTTTTAAAAGTACGGATTTTTCATAAGTGATTCTTATCTTTGCTTAGTTTGCTAATAAATTATTCTTCCTGATGTTATTTTATTTTTAAATTAATTCGCAATCTAGTAATAAGAATAGTAGTAGAACTGACAGAAAAGACCTCGTGTGGAAGCATGCTTACCTAAAAGAAATAAAAAACACAAATGATTTCACATGCATATTCTATGAGAAGACTTCTAAGGGTGGGATATTTCAACACAAACATCTTAGTCATCTTCATCGAAATGTATGTGTGTGTGTAAAATTTATCAAAGGTTAAGAATGAGAACATTGAGTATAAAAGGTGACAAGTAATTATTTAAAGTCACAAGAAAAAGGGGACGTTTTATGTGTTAGAAAATGATGAAGGGTATCAAAAAGAAGATGTAATCATTTTTCAAAGTAGAAATGGTGGAGGTCATGGTGGAAATGGTGGTAAGGGAGATGTTGGAAGTGTTGTTGGTAATGGCAGTAGACTTTAATTTGTAATAAAAAAGACTGAAACCAAAAGGTTGAAGTGGTTGTTCAAAATTGAAAAAACAAAAGGGAAAGTTAAAGCAAACCACTATGGATGATCGATGCAATAAAGAAGAAAAGGAACTCCTTTGTCAATGCATTGCTCGATGGTGTTATCAAGCAGGCATCTCATTTAATATTGCTTTTTTGGGTAGCTTTAAGGATATGATTGAAGCTATTGGTCGATTCGGGCGAAGTATGAAGCCTTCAAGATACCAGTAGCTAAAAATTCCTTCTCTAATCAAAGAGGTAGCATACACTAATAGTTTGATGGAAAGCCATAAAGAGTAATGGGCATTGATTGAGTGCTCACCTATGTAAGACTGATTGACTGACACAATGGAGAGGGTATTGATAAACTTCTTAGTAAATAACATTCAAAGAATGATGTTTATAGAATCTGTTGATGGCTCAGCATATGTGAAGACTAGAAATAATTTTTTTGAATTACTTAACAAAGTAGTTGAGGATTGGAGAAACAAAATTGTGGTTTAGGTTATAACTAAGTTAGGGTCTTGGGCACTCAGACAAAAATCCAAATCCCTGAGAAGGGGTTTTGTGGAGGATATTTTTCGTAAAGCACCAAAGTGTGACATGTGGCACGTTGGGATCCGTAAATTTTGAGAATATATATGTGAGCCCAAGCGTATGAAGTCTCTCAGACTACTTGGATGTGAGCCATCAGTAAGCTTGGACCTCCAATGGTTGGGGAATATCAAGCGAAGATGGGTAAGGTAAAGCAAGGAGATCCGAATTCCTAAAAAGTAGGGATTCAAGACAACACAAATCCAATTAGGATCCTAATAATAGGAAACGATTCTAATAAGGAAAAATCCCTGAAAGCCAAGAGTGAATAATGACAGAACCTTGGACATTCCAAATCAAAGTCTACGTTCTAAATTAGATAGATATGGAATTGGGAAATGTAATCCAAGAAGATCTTAAAGGTTCTATCTCTATAAATACATGAAAAACAAATCAAAAAGTATGTTCTTTCTTCCCTATTGTTATTTTGTAATTTTTTTACTTAACATGACTTGGGCGTCGAAGAGGCTATGTTGCAGGCACACCTAGAATCTCAAAGGTTGCAAATCTAAATCAGTTGGTGAGAATCTTGAGGTAGTACAATTGTTGCATCTATATATATATGTAGGGAAATGTTCTGCACCCTACGCTTTACCCTACGTGTTTTGTCCTGCATGGGTTAGAAGTTTTGGAATGGGCTGATTTTTGGTGAGGATGATTTCTACGGTTAGAAGATCCTCCTCACCAAAAATCAGCCCATTCCGAAATTTCTAGTCCCATGTTTACAAGTTGAAAAATCGTGGACTGTCCATTTTTTGTAAACCATTTTTTATGGGGTTAGAAGTTTTGGAATGGGTCGATTTTTGGTGAGGATGATTTCCTCACCATAGAGATCATCATCACCAAAAATCAGCCTTTCCAAAACTTCTAACCCATGTAGGGCAAAACACGTAGGGTAAAGCGTAGGGTGCCGAATGAGACAAACATCCCATCATCTACAGTTTTGTGGGTTAAACCTCCCATCAAGCTATAGTGTCATGGGACCCATTTATTTCCTTTATTCTTCACCTCTAATTTTACTATATTTTCTCTGCTACCCCTTTAGTCCATTTTATTATCTTTCATCTTTTACGCTTTTAATCTAAATTGTTTTTAATAATATCCCTCCAATTCTATTTTTTTTTTCACTTTTACCCCCTTAATCCAAAAGAGAATGCCCCGTCTAACTTAACTATATTTTCTCTTTTACCCCTTTAATCCACTTTATTGTTTTTCATTTCTTACCCCTTTAATCTCAATTTTTTTTAATAATACCCCTTCTATCAAACTATAGTTTCTTGGGACCCACTATAGATGCGTGATTTTCGATTCCGAATATCACTTCTACGAAGGTTTAGAGTCACCACCATTCATATTTGTAAAAAGGTGTGAATGGTCACCCGATGTACATTTTTTGGAAAAATGTCATTTTTGACGTTTAGTGACTCATATGGATAAAATACCAATCAACCAAAGATTGGGGTAAACGGCTCGCTTAGAGAAAATGGAAGGTATTAGGCACCTCTTTCTCTCCACCAAGTGATGGTAACCTCAAAATAACTCGGTCATTTTGGATGCAAATGTAAATAAAATAAAAGTGCCACGTGTTGACGACTTGTACCCTAAGTAAGGATTTGTTATCAGCTTAGACTATAGGGATCATCTTATCGAAGGAGATGACCCTTATAGAAATTTAGCCTTGAAACATGCTTTTGAAGAGTGTCGGCTAATGGCTAGAGGTCCATTCTCATGGGTTGAAAAGGACCCGAATACTGATTGCCTTAAAACTAGTTGAAGGGTTAAAATGGTTTTGTTTTGAAAGGGGTTACAATTGTAAGGAATTCAACCCGAAATTCTCAACCTGTGAGAAACAAGAAATAGAGAAAAACACACACGTTGAAAAAGAAAACAATCACACGCACAAGACAGTATTTACGTGGTTCGGCAATTTGCCTACGTCCACGGAGTTGTAGAGATTTCACTAGTTTAGAGAAGAATTACAAAAGTGCGGCTCAAGTCTCAAAGACGACAACCAAAACCTTAAAAAACCCTAATCACCAAAAACGGCTTCTATATATTGCGCACAAGATACACAATGGGTTACAAAACGGGCCCAAAAAAATTTTCCCGGGGGCGTTGCCCCCTGGGCCCCCAAGAGGCTTATCCATGAGCCCTCCGGCTTGGGCCTATCGGCCCAAGCCTCCACTCCATGGATTAAGCCTCAGAAAATATCCCATCAAAATACCACGCAAACATTATTCGGGTCGGGTCGTCAACCGGATCAAAATATAACTAGGCTCCACAAAGGCCAACAACAACCCCTATACTTTCAACCAAACTAAAGCTCGATCTACCAGAGATAGAGGAGGGGGAGCATCACATCTTAAGGGTTTTTCTAAAAAGAAAATTAAAGAAGTGAGAAGGGGAGGTAGAAGAGGGAAATGGAGAAGGGAAAGAGAGGGGGTACAATACTTCCTTTGACCCACCTTGAGGCCTTAGCTTAATCCTTCTTTCCTTCTTCTTCTTTTATGCTTTCTCCTTCTTTGAGTCTTTAGTAAATTGTGAGCGTGGATTTTTTTAGAATAGATAAAGTAAGGGGAGTAGAGAAGAGATGAGTAGAGAGTTAAAAAAATTAAGTTTTTTCTTTTTTAGACTTAGACTTGGTACCCATTTTAAAAGGGGAAGGGGGTATTTATAGGTGTTGAAGATTGCTTTTGAGGGTATAATGGGGTGAAAAGGTAGAAGAGTAGAGAATGGCATGAGGTTTGAAGGTGAGGGGTGTGAAATTTAAAGTAAAGATGAGGATATTTGTGGAATGGGGTGGAGATGGATAGTTGTTTACCCAAATGGTTTGGATCCTTCCCAACCTTTTTGGATTGAATGTTTGGTGAGGTAAGATGATGGGGTGTTTGGTTGAAAGAATGAGATTGAGTGTTAGGTGAAATGAGGGGGTGTGGTGTTTGATTGGAAGAATAGATTGTGTAAGAGGTTAGTTGGTTAGGTTTTAAGAGGATGAAGGGGATGGTGATCAGTGTCCCAAAAGATATGATGATGGGGTGTTTGGGTGAGTTGATTAGAGGGAAGGGGTGTGGGGATGGCTTGTGAAAATGGGTTGAGGGTGAATGATGAAGGGAGGTATGGGTTGTGATGTGGGTTGGTGGTTGTGTTAGAGAAAAGTGATGTATTAGGTTTATGGCATGGAATGCAGGGGGTATGGGTTGTGATGTGAGTTGTAATGTGGGTTGGTGGTTGTGTTAGAGAAAAGTGATGGATTAGGTTTACGACATGGAATGGGGGGGGGGGGGGGTATGGGTTGTGATGTGGGTTGGTGGTTGTGTTAGAGAAAGGTGATGGGTTAGGTTTGGTAGAATGATTTTTGGGAGGTGAGTTGTGGTGTGGACAAGTGTCCATTTGATGATCAAAGTTTGATTGGTTGATGTGGATAATGATTTGTGGGTAATGGTTTGTGGATAATGGATGTGGATTTGAATTGGTTTGGGCTTTGGTGTGTTGGGCTTGGGTTTGGAAAGATTTTAAGTTATTTGGGATTGGTTAGGGTATATTTTAGAATAAGCTTTTGATGGTAGGTGTGTTTTAGGGTTTAAGTGATGTAGGATTAAGTATAGGTTAGGTTGGATAAGGTGAGAAATGATTTTTAGGGAGTTGAGAGTTTGTGGGCTCTAAACGGGCTTGGGGTATTTTCGATTCTGAGAGTGGATTGGCGAAAAGTAGGGGAAATGGTGGGTATGCCAAATCTTTATTGTAGGTCCCTTAGACCTTTAGGAGTCTTAGGAATCCTCAAATCGATAAAAATGCCACGTTTCGATGATTTAGACTTTTTAGGCCCATTGGTGAATCTTATTAAAAAAGTAGATATTTTTTTGTACTTTCAAGTAGAGGCCCGTTCAAATTGGGGTGTTTACACCTACTTTATTTAATTTATTTTTCACCTCCCCTAACTTTATTATATTCTTCTTTTACCTCTTTAATATCAATTTTTTTATAAGAGGAAATTATTTAAAAAATCCAAAAAAAAAAAATTAATTCGTAAAAAAAACCAAATTTTTAAAAAATTAAAAACACAAACTTTCTCTCATATTTTCTCTTTCTTCATTTTCTCTCTCCTACTTTCACCTATTTTCTCTCATATATTGAGATCGTGATCGTGATCCGCATTGTAGGACAACGATCGTGATCTTAATCAACATGATTGGGATCAAGATCTCTCATATTTCTCTCTTCGATTTATTTGTTGATCGATATAACAACACGATCATGATTGTAATTGTGAGATCTTGATCATTATCATGATCATGATCATGATTGTGATCTTAATCAACGTGATCATGATTACGATCATGATCACGATATCTTGATCTTAATTAATGTGATCATGATTGTCTTAAGATGCGGATCACGATCATGATCATGATCATGTTGATTAAAATCAAGATCTCACTATTACGATCTTGATCTTGATCATGATCAAGATCTCAATATATGAGAGAAAAGATGTGAAAATAGGAGAGAGAAAACGAAAAAAGAGAGGGAAGAGTGAAACCGAGGGAGAGAATTTCTCTCTCCTCCTGTACATTTTCGGCCCTTAAAGGGCTGAAAAAGGTTCGTGTTTATAATTTTTTTTAAATTTTTTTTTTTTTACGAATTAATTTTTTTTTTTGTTGGGTTTTTTTTTTAATAATTTGCCCTTTTCATAATAATACTCATCCAACTTTATTTTTTTCGCTTTTACCCCCTTAACCCAAGAGAGGATGCCTGTGCCGTAGGCACAAAGCATATCTGTTTGTTGTAATTGTAGAATATCTATAACCTACTTTCACTATTTACTTTTTAACTTATATGATTTTATTGCACCTAACTTCACTCAGCCATGCACGCATCGTCTTATGAGACATTTCACCCTTAACTACATTGATCGTAGAAAGGTCCCTACCTCCTAAATTGGGCCCATCAATTGTGAATGGGCCTTCACAGCCTAATCATGTGTTTTTTCATGGTTGCACTCGAACACATTCTAGTGATCCATATTAGGTATTGAACCAACACACCGAATAAAACATGTCAACACAAGATCAAGCGAACAAATCCATCAACACCAAGTGGCCCATGATTGTAGTAAACCCATCAAAGTGGCTCGATCCAATAATTAAATAACAAAACTAAGGTCATTAATTAGAATGAGACCAATTTGACCTTTAGAAAAATTAATAAAAGCCTATCAAGTTAATGACATAATTGGAAAATTATTCACTCCTATAAATAACAAAACTAAGGCCATTAAGGGGATCCTAGATTATTTCTCCGCAAAAGTCTTAGAAAATTCAGCTTCATAGAAGATCAAGTTCGCAATCCTTTTTTGGGAAGCAAAGCATTCTTGTCAAGCTTTCTTACAGCATTTATCTTCTCTAAAGGCTTTGATGGGGAAGATGAGGGACGATCAACGTGTCCTTTGATCTTAGGGTAGGCGTTGAGGGTAATTTCTTTGACAAGTGTTTTTAAGGGGATGGAACCTATGTCCCATAAGAGCTTGTCAAATGTGTTGGGTCATCATTACCCAAAAGAGGCCATCATTATGGAGCTAGGGAGCTTGATGGGAGAATAAATGCATTAACATGATTGGAATTGTACGGAGCTTGATGCAGAAAGTGATATTAGAGCCATTAGACAAGGAAAGGGAGTGCGCTCCTCGTTACTAGATGAGATTCCAATGCATGTGGCATTGAGGAAGCTCATCAAACATTAGATGCAGTAATTGGTTGTAAGCATGCTGCAGAGAGGAGTCTAATGGAGGTGGGTCTCCAATGGGCTTGTGTGGGCTATAAGAATGGGCACATGTGATTGTTGTGGGGGAGGTCGCAATGGAAAGGATAAAAAATACTAGAAGCTGAGAGAGAGAGAGGACTATGTCAATGCTTCTCACCTTTGTGTTTCGGGTTGTATAAAGTTTACTGCCAGTAGATACCGTCAATCAAAGGCGTTAAGGGGAAGGGGGATCCAAGGAAGGCGTAACGTGTGGATATCAAAGTATTTCCCCGTGCACCTATTAAGAGACCATCGTTGTTTGTGAATACTATCACAATCAAAGAACTGCGCAATTTACATAAAGATGATTTTGTAACAGATATTTTTTGGAGAAAGTTTTGTTGGGGAGGATTAGATACTGTTTACGGGTCAAGGTGGTGCTTATCATTTATTGGGGACTTTATATGGAAGGGTAGTTCCAACTTATGTCCGGTCGTTTCCATTTTTTGTTATTTTCTCTTTTTGAGAGTTAGGAAGAGCAAGTATTCAATGACTCACTATTTTTTGCTATTTGTTGGGGCCTTTGGAAGAAGAGAAATTGTGGAGTGTGAGGAAGAACAATTGGCCCAATACATGTTTGTTCATACACTTACGTTCAATCGGGCATGTTATTGCCCACCTTTAATGTCTGTTTCATTAATTGTAAATAGTGATTTGGGAAAAGTGGACCTAGATGGGGTTGAAAAGAATAAAAATCCGGTTAAGCACTCTCCCATTTCTGGTATGTTTTTTCCGAGAACCAATAGCTTCCTATCTCTCTCTCTCTCCAAATCCAGTCAACCAAGAATGAGGTTGCTTGGTTCCAAATCCTGTTGGATCATAGTAGAGAACAATTTTTCCCAAGAACCAATAGCTTCCCAATAGAAAATGAGCTCTTATTGTTTTTTAAACAGAGAATGTTGGAGGAGCAGAACACAGAATTTTGCAACATTTAGCACTGCGTTTGGATAGAGCTTCTTGACGACTTCTGCTCCTGCGGGGAGCTAGCAAACGTTTGGATAGATTTTTGCTTTTGCGCGGAGAGGTTTTTGCTCTTGCGGGGAGACGTTTTTTGCTCTTTGTTGAGAAGCTCCAAGGACATGCTCTTCCGCGGAGAGGTTTTTTACTCTTGCGGGGAGTGATTGAGCTTTTGCTCTTGCGCAGAGAAGTGTATCCACACAGGCCCTAGGTTTCTGGCGTAATTTGGGATAAATCACATTTTTAAAGAAGTTTTTTCATTCTGTTTTTGTTTTAAGTTCAGTAACTGTTCTCTACTTTGACGTTTGTTCTCGTTGATTTTAGTGCCAGTTAACGATGTATCTTGTAAGACTTCATCAATAATTTTTATTACTTTTCTTCATGAGATTGGGCGTTTATTAGTGTATAACTTTTTTTTTTTGATTGATAACGAATTTTATTGATTAAGTGGTCAAGAAGACCAACTAAAATTACAAATTAAAAAAACAGCATCACGAGAATGGAATAGAACAGACCCAATCCCATCTTGCCTCTAAATCATCAAAATACACTCCCCTAAATTCATTGAACACCTTGCACTAAAAGAAAATACAAGCAAGGTCGACAAGTTCACCAATGAAACATTACTTCCTTTATCCTCAAAACACCAACTATTATGTTCCTCCCACAAAGTCCAAATAGCGGATGACTCCAAGCTCCAAAGCACTTTCTTAGCATCTACGAAACCACTACTCCACTCCCGCCAAGCATGGAACAAAGACAAGACAGTCACCGGAAAACATCCTTGCATTCCAAACCTAACCAAGAATGAGTCCCAAATGCTTCTCGCATAGGAGCAATGAAGCAATAGATGGTCGATTGATTCCCCATTCTCTAAGCACATCGAACAAACATTCGGTCCATGCACACCCCATGTCTCATCAAATCATCCATATTCTGTGTCTTCCTCAAAGTGGCACACCAAACCAAAAAGGCTACCTTGGAAGGAATTTTCTGACCCCACACCCCTCTCTTTGGAAAGAAAGATTCATCCGCGCCAAAGACTTATCAAATGAGCTTATCGAAAAAGCCCTGAATGATTACTTGCCCAACGTCTCACATCTCCTGCCTCGTTAGTGAACCTCGCACCTTCCAAACAGTGCAAAAAGAGAGCTACTCCCTGTAGCTCCCAATCAGTAATGTTTCTTCTAAAACCAAGATCCCAATTTGTCCCTCCTCCTTGATTCAAAAAAGCTGACACTGGCAACTCTTTTCTTTGTGGATAACGAAAACAAATGGGGAAATCTCTCCATGAACGAGATCTCCCCACACCAAATATCTTCCCAAAACCGGACCCTACCCCACAAACCAACCACAAAATCGACTCTTTTACGAAATTCGGGCATAACTTTGAGGATCCCTTTCCACACCTCACCCCCATATGAAAGTTGAGTACCCCTAGTTTCCCACCCAAAAAGTTCTTCCCCAAACTTCACTCCCACCACCTTCCTCCACAAACTATTTACCTCTAACCCAAACCTCCACAACCACTTCCCTAACAAAGCTTGATTCATCACCCTCAATCTTTTAACATCAAGGCCCCCAAAACTCTTTGGACGACACACTTTCCTCCAACTCATCATGCCAAAGAAAGTCACGAAAAAGCTTCTCCAACCTTTTCTCAATGCTTCCTAGCATGGTGAAATTGATAGAAAATAAACTGGTATACTTTCCAATGCACTCTTGATGAGAATCAGTTTTCCGGCCTTGGATAAATGCCTTGCTTGCCAAGAGAGAAGTCTTCTACTCACTTTTTCCACCACTGGGTCCCACCTTGCCTTACTCCTATATTGCGTTCCCAGTAGCAAACCCAAATAAGTAGAAGGAAGCGACCCCAACTGGCAACCCAGACAAGCCGCCAACCACGAAGCTCTCATTACATCCCCAACCATAAACATCTTAATCTTACATAGATTCACGGCCAAACCCGATGCCGCCTCAAACCAGGAAGCTTATTTGTTTCTCTTAACGCATCTAAAAACACAAGCAAGTCTATGCTATAGAACTGACTTTAAATGCAAGATGATCCTCATTTGTAACTCTTCCTTGTCCTAAGCTCCTAGCACATGTGATGTAATTTACCCAGAAAGTATATCCTAAAGGAATTTTGTTGCATAGATCAGCTCCTCAAAAGTCTTAATAGAGTTTGAATTCCCAAACATTCTAATAAGTCTCTAGGAGTTGAGCACAAATTGGTTGCAGAAATTCATCACTCCATCTCCAAACTTTCAAGTTGATGCGACTTGTGATTGTGCATCCATCCTTCTCTATTAAGGCTGGGATGTGTGGATTCTACTATCACACTGTTGTTTATGTAACAGGCATAATTGTCATCTCCATCCTGCTTGTCCGATTCACAAAACGATTGACTAAATAGGTGTGCTAGAGAGCTCTCATTTCTAGTCTTTATTGTAATAATGCATACTAGAACATGTATGGTTTCACTGTTTTTTCCCAAATACAAGGACCTGTTTTCTTACTGAAAGAAAATGGGCTTTGGAATGTAGGTTCTGACCCTATCAGCTCCACCATTCCTTGCATGATTCATGTTAATATATTATGTTTCCATGATGTTACATGCATAAATCTTGAGGTAAGTGAGGTTTTTCTCTGGACACAATACGATTGCCATGGCAATTGAAAAGGGATTTGCTTTGGAAATATTACTATTTGAAATTCTGGGTTAAGATTTTATTTTGTGAGAGTTTTGGATTAAAATATTATGTAAGATGTAGATTTAGATTATTTATTATATCAGAATAAATTTGCATCAGTGTCAAACAAACAATATAGACTAAACAAATGACATAATCATGTCAGACAAACAACATGAAAACTAATCTAGTTCAGGGTTTGCCACCACTAGGTGAAGGGAAAAACCATTTTAGGATAGGTAAATTGATTTTTTATGTGCCGAACAGACACTTAACCCGAGTCTTCTACGAGAGTACCACCATAAAAGTTTGTGAATCCTTATGATCAGAACCATTATAAATAGATGTGATGACACCAAATCATAAGCTTTAGTTATCATTAGGATTAATCTCACAATTCAAGCTTTATACCCCAAAATTTAAATTATTTAACTTGTGTATTTATCTTATTTGACCTCACCTGATAGTTTTTTGACATGATGCTCTTAAGGTCATTTAGAAGCTAATGTACCTATTTGTTTGGCATTGCATCTCTCAGACGTAATCTTAGTGCTGAAAAATTTCTTGTGAGACATAAATTATCATTTGGTAATAGAAGTGTAAGGTGGGGAGGGGATGAACTGAGAAGCGGTCAGACCCGCTTCTGCCGGAAGCATAAGTCATGTCAACATGTGTATTTATTTTCCAAAATAACCTCATTTTTTTATTTTTAAAATTCCTTTATTTTATTGAACCAAAAGCCACCATCTTCTCCATTTATGTTCTGTCCTCTCTCCCAAATTCGACCGCCTTTCGTCCGTTCCCCATCCCCGATCGCCTTGTCATCTCTGACTGTCGTCTTCCATAACACACACCAATATTGCCAACAGTTAATCTCATCCAACCATGGATGTCTGAAACCAACAAGAGACAAAATCAAGATGTATGGATGGGATCTTGAACGCTATGAGATCTTCAGGATCTCTTAACCTCTCAAATCAGTGGCTCATGTGAGTCTATTTGTAAAAGATTAAGTGAATGAAGGGTATTGGCAAGTTACCAATCCCATCCACTGAGTATCATATATAAATAGACAAGTGTTTCAATTCAAGTAAAACAACTATCATCTAACTAAAGATAGATACAAGACTAACTCAATCTAATCCTCCTGGTCATACTCCTTAGTTGCACAAGACTAGGAGTCTGTTGCATACATTTAGGAGATAACAAACACTCCTAGTCTTATGCTTCTGTTACATAAAGGTTGGAGATAAGTTTGATTCTGTTGATGAGGGTAATGCCATGCATTGTGCAACAACCAGACTTGGTGGACTTGGTGATAAGGTGCTGATTAGAGAAACTTCAGTAATTAAATTAACAGGCCCCCTCAAGTGGATGGGGGAGGAAACAACCATCAACTTGGATATTAGTAGAAAAAATCTGGCAGAGGACAGCCCTTTGGTAAAAATATCAGAGACTTGATCATGTGTAGAAATAAACTTCACTAATAAGTCACGATTAAGCACCTTCTCTCGAACAAAGTGATAATCAACTTCAATGTGCTTAGTACGAGCGTGAAACATGAGATTGCTAGCCAATACAAGAGCACTAATGTTGTTTCACCACAGGAACCAGTGGAATAGAGAGAGAGATCTGAATTTCTTGGAGAAGCATTCATAGCCAATATATTTCTGTAGTAGTGATGGCAAGAGAGCAATATTCAGCCTCAGTACTAGAACATGACACAACCGATTGCTTCTTTGCACTCCAAGATATCAAACAGTCACCTAAGAACACCACATACCCCGAGGTTGAGCGACGATCATCTGGACTCCCAGTCCAGTCAGAGTCACAGAAGGCATTAAGCTGCAGTAAGTATACCAGAGACCATGATCAAGTGAACCCTTCAAGTAGTGTAAGACACATTTGGCAACGAGAAGATGAACATCTGTCAGAGAGCGCAGATGCTGACATAATTGATTCACAGAGGCTGCAATTTCAGGTCTGGTAAGGGTGCAATATTGTAAGGCACCGACTATGTGTCTATAGTAGGAGGGATCCAACAAAACTTCATCCTCATATTTGGATAGCTTCAATCCAGAGGAGCACGGAGACTTAGAAGGTTCAGCCCCATTCATATGTGTACGAGTGAGCAATTCTGTAATACACTTTACTCAGCAAAGATGCAATCCATAAGTATGCCTAGTAACCTAAATGCCCAAGAAAAAGTTGAGAAGCCCCAAGTATTTTAGGGGAAACTCTTGTTGCATTTGTAGGATCAGTGAGCGAATGAGAGTTGGATGAGTTCCTATAAGGATAATGTCACATAAACCAACATATAAATGTGAGTAGCCCCAGAAATGTAGAGAAAAATAGAAGTATCCTCCAAGGACCCTGTAAAACCAAGATCAAGTAAGAAGGTAGACAATCGAGTGAACCTTGCATGTTACTTGTTTTAAGCCATAGATTGCCTTGTGTAGACGACATGCAAAGTCAGGGTAAGTCTTGTCGCTGAACCCCTGTGGCTATTCCATGTAGACTTCCTCAGCAAGTGTACCGTTAGAAATGCATTGGAAGCATCCAATTGGCGAATTTCCCAATCAAAGTGGACAACCAAGGCTAAGATGATCCATATGGTACAAGGTTTGATCACGAGGCTGAACGTTTCATTAATATCAATCCCACATTGTTGTTCAAAGCCCTTAGCAACTAATCGAGCTTGAAAACGTTAAATAGAGCCATCCGCTGGTCTCTTAATTTTATACTCCCATTTACTTCTAATGATGTTGTGCTTGAGAGGTCGAGGGCAGAGTGACCAAGTATCATTGGAAATCAAGGCATCATATTCAAGTTGCATGGCATTTTTCCATCGGGTGTCACTGATAGCTTTGCTAAAGCATGTTAGTTCTACTTGGATTGTGTGATAATTGAGTAGAGGATATCTAGAGTGATATATGTGATAGTCAGGAAAGGCTTTTGGCCGAAGTGTACCTGCTTGAGATCAAGTGACCATGGGGTGAGGGGAAACAATTGGTAGTGTTTGATGTGAGGTATTAGTGGTGTTTGATGTGGAGGGAGATGGAGAGGAGTCAATGGGATTGAGAGCAGGTGAGGTAGTGGGTAAAACTGATGGAATTGGGGGTCCAACTCAAAACTAATTGGCAATGAGTGGAGAGGCCCATGACCTTTTAAGGAGAGAGACAAGGCAATGAGTGTCCAATGTGGGACTAAACTCAACACGCCCCCGCACATGTGGGTCGGATTGGGCTAAAGCACGTGGAGATAGGAACTGGGTAACATGGAGGAGGGAAAGGCCTGCTTTGACACCATGTTAACCAACCAACATACACTCAACACTCCCCTAAACCCATAAGGGTGGAAAGATTTGAACTCGTGACATATACGAACCAACGCTCTGATACCATGTAAGATTAAGTGAATGAAGGGTATTGACAAGTTACCACTCCCGTCTACTGAATATCATATATATAGACAAGTGTTACAATTTAAGTTGAACAACTATCATCTAACTAAAGATAGATACAAGACTAACTCAATCTAATTCTCCTGGTCATACTCCATAGGATGTTGAGTATATATTTTCCTCCACTCTTGGGTGAGTCATACCCCAGTTAAGCCCCGTGACCCTCTTATATTCATAGTTCTCCCTTTCTCCAACAGTTCGGTCTTTTGAAGTAGTTGGTTGGTTAACAATTTGATCAAATTTATTTGAGATTTCTCGGATAACACGATCATCCATCCTTTTTTTATTTATTTATAAGATAGCCATTTTACTCAAAATGTATCTTGAAACAGTTTTTTTCATTCTAAATTGCAATCTAAAGAGGCTCTAAATCTAGGATCCATCTGAAAGTGGACAGATCTGACGACTTGCATTCTTTAAGTTATTTTAGTGGTATTGCAATTAATTCGAAGTTTGATTTTGGTGAAATATTTCTGTTAAGTTGTCTTTTTAAGCTAATTGATGGGTATGGATGCTTGTACTGACTGCTTGAGTAAGGAGGTTCTGCCTGTTGCAATTCAGATAATGGTGATGAAAATTTTCATCTGTTATGTTTTATTGGTAATTAATGGTTTTTGGGTCTTAATTCGTGGTTTAGGAGGGATTCAATTCAGGTAAAATGGTTGACAGGATAATTATAGAAGCTATAGCATTTCCCATGTTGATTGAAAAATCTTTTTTCTTTGATGTACTACAAAGGCAAGAAAGAAGAGGGGAGGTGGGGGGCTTAGGTGTAGATTGATGGTTCTAAATCACAGCTTTCATACCCATACATCGATTCATGATTGTTGAAGACACCCATTTGTGAAATTTGTTGAACCCGTTCCAATTCTTGAAAGGATCACATGGTTTTGGGTTGGGTAAGAGTAGCAATTTCCGATGAGATCAATTTTGCTTTGTATTCTGGGGAGTCAACAAAGTGTTGCATTCATCAATCTACCACCTAGACCTTCCTATTGTTTCCAATTTCATGTGCTTGCTTTGCTAGTGGTGCCAAATTTATTCCCCCAAGTAGCTTTGAAAATGTAAACAAATGGGTGGCATGTTATAGAGGAGGATTTTTTTTTTTTTTTTTGGTGTATAACCGTGGTTTAATCTGGCATTTTATGTTCTGCTAGGCATGGCACAAACTGGGGATCTAAATTAGGGTATTTAATTGAATCAATTTTTGTTGATCAGCTTTTCTCAATTGAGAATGACCTTGAGTTTTTTATTGTGCTGGTGTTTGATCTATATAACATTTTCACCACTTGGAGTGTCAGTCATAAATGTTTTGACAAAAAAATTTCTCTACTAGTTAGAGTGAACAATAATAGTTTTAATCACCAATGTTGCCCCTCTTAGTGGTAGTCTTCATTACACCATTGCCATATGCAAATACCACATGGCACAACATGTATCTCTTTGTGATTGTGCGTGAGTGCCAGATGGCACAACCACCATGTCCTGCACGCATGTGTGCAGCATCTCCTTGGTTCCCAGTAGCTGACAACGTTGGTTGCAACTGCTTGTTTGGTCCAATAGAAAGCCTCCACATGTCGCCTCAGTGAGTCCCCACTAGTTTGAATGAACATGGCTTCCCAGGCATCAGTCCCCCAGAAACGTCCTTTGTGGAGGATGCCTAAATGACATACGTATCACGATATCTGCTTGCCTGGCTGACATGTCACGGCTCCTTCACATGTGTCCTCATTTTTGTGGATAACTCCATCGTAGTCTACATTATGCATGACCAAAACAAACAGTGTCGGTTGTAGTGGCCAGGGGCTAGGGCTTCCCTCCTAAAAAGGAGAGGTCTTGAGCTAAACCCCCCTCATTGGTCGTCCACATGGATTTATCCCGGCTTACCTTGTATGTGTGATTTGATTTGTGTGGTATCGGATATACCTGGGAATTTGGGCTAGATATGGTGCTCTAAGAGGTTAGTTGCCTCCCACTAGTCAGGCGAGGAGTTCAGCAGGCACACCCATGATTGAAGAAAAAAGGTATATGACCAAACATAATATTTTTGTAACTTGTTGGACCCGAGATCAATAATAAATCTTTGATCTTACTGAAATGAGAGAGCTGCGATTGGCACCCCAATTAAAAAAATAATAATAAGTCATTGGCTGAGAATAAGTAAATGTTGGAGTGTCAATATAAACTGTCTTTATTTTTTTCTATTTAGAGTTCTATTTGTTAGATTTAGGATTTCATATGAACCTAATCCTAGTTTTAAATTACTGTACCAAAGTTGTTTGAATCTGTATAATGCTTTCTAATAGTGAGGTAATAACTTGAACTAAACTTTTGTAATGGTTGAATGGTGTGTTTTAATATTTACCTAGGGTGTGATAAGTAATTTAAGAAATTGGGGTGCTAATAGCAGCTTTTTAAAATAATCATCAACAGAATTCTTTAGTACTCCATTGGTCAACGGTGTTCAAACAAATTTCTTAGTTCAGTTTGGTGATGAACATTTTGTTGCAAATGCTTCACTTTCGGTTCCATATAGACATGAATTAATAATTATAAATTTTTGTCTTCCATAGTAAAAAATACGGTCATTTCATTTCCAAAAAGAAGCAGAAAAGGTATTTTTATTTTGGATTTGTTTTATGTAATTTATTCCAAAGCTAATATCTTATTGTTAGATTAGAATTTAACAATAAAATCTGGTCTGGTTTTGTACTTGACAAACAAGATTATGAAAATCTAGTAATAATTTAATAAGAAAGCTCGTCTTAAATATACGACCAATCTACTACTAATACTAATGTAGGGTGGCGTTCAAAGGCCCTAAAGAGAGATAAACATTGTGCCAAACATTTTTTCAATGTATGGGTTAGAAGTTTAGAAATGGGCTAATTTTTTGTGAGGATGATCTCTATGATGAGATCATCCTCACCAAACATCAACCTGTCCTGAAACTTCTAATCCCATCAAAAGTGATTTACAAAAATCAGATGGTCCACGAGTCTTCAACTTGTAAACTAGGGTTTGAAGTTTCAAAATGAGCTATGTTTGGTGAGGATGATCTCTTCATCATAGAGATCATCCTTCCAAAAAATCAGTGTATTCCAAAAATTTTAACCAATGTTTTGAAAAATGTCTCTCTCTTTAGGGCCTCCGAACGCTCCCCATTAATGCAATATCATTTTTTGTTATAAAACTACACAAACTCATATGGACTGATGAGGTAGGTAGCAATGATTTGGATGATAAAATTAAGAAGAAAATGTAATCCTGGACAACCGTCTCCACTTCATTAACACAGATGGCGTTCCTCATTAGGAGCTTTTACACACACTTCTAGGACTACTAGATTAGCTATGGCATTCGGTGCATTTCCTCAAGGGTGTCCTAAAGTTCCTCCATCGAACTGTAGCACGGAATCATCCTCAAAGAGGGGTCCCCTTGGATGGGTTGGAACCCCAACATTGATTTCTCAATTCAAATTGAGTTGGTGGTAGGTGGGCTTGGAAGTGAGTCGGGTGGTGTGCATGAAGGAATGGTCCCTAAGAGAGAAAGAGACAAGTTGGATCATGTTGGTGTGTTGGGATATATTTTGGTATAGTTTATAGTGATCATAGTTTTAATTTTCTATTATTTATATTTGTTATATCAAAATAAATTGATTTTAGTTTAATTTATATGTCATTTGTACTTTTGTTACTATAGGTTCTTAATTTTTATATAAATATTATAGTTTCAGAAATTATTTTATTAGTGGAATCCACAAAAGCGTACTTTTATTAGTACCCAGCATTCGCCTTTAAGAGGTCAAAAAGTTTATATGATGCTTAGCTATGTTTCATTTCTAATGTAATGAGGAATTATGATAATTTTGACAAAATCCAATAATATTTCTTCAGTGTGATTACCAAACGATAATTTGTTCAAATGCACTTCTTAGCTTCTGTTTCCAGTGCTACGACGACTTTTCGAAAGTGTTAAAAAAAAAAAAAAAACAAGCAATAATACCATATAAGGCTTAGTGTAAACGTTGATTGATTGAGAGGAATGTCTTCTCTTTTAAAAATTATAAACAAGAAAATAAGTTAATAATGGGTTGGAAATCGTCGACCCATGGAAAAGGACTGATATGTTCGCTCACAATCTCAATCAGTTAAATGTGAAAATGGTTGGGATTTAATGATATATCGCAAGAATACGTCATAGTATCTTTAAGATAAATTTCAAACATTAGATTTTGTATGTACATCCTTAGATTGTAAGTGAAGGTTATTTGGTTGATTTTTTGTGAGGATGATCGTCTCATTATAAAGATCAATCCTCACAAAAAATCAGCTCAATCCAAAACTTTTAAGCATAAAGGAAAAACCGTTGGCTCCATGTTAGCTCAAATTTATTTTTGTCCCATCTGCGAAAGAGACATTTCGTAAATGTCTACTAATTTGTATACTCCATTTCCAATTATCTATCGAGGTCTTGGAAATATCATGCATAAATGTATTTTCTACCAGATGATACAACTCCCTATATTTTTTTCCCTTATTAAAATCATACAACATGTGTAATTTTCATAACTCTACCTCTAACTGAATACCTACAATCCATGGAGTCCAACCTACCAAATGATATTAGATTCTTCCATATTTTTGGGAAAAAAGTCACATCATTCAAAGTACGTATCACTGCATCAAATATTTTGATCTTTACTGTACCAATTCCGCAACATTACAAATAGATTCATCACCCAAGAAAATCATACTTGTTTTCTTTTCTTGGAATGTATCAAAATAATCTTTCCTAAATCATATGTGAACAAAACAATCTGAATCTAATATCCACTCATCATCAAAAAAAGTGTGCTTGTCTTTAGAGACTGTGAGAACATCCCTATAATAATCTTCATGTCCATCTTTATTTCACTCTGCAACAATCACACTACCATAACTATCTTTACTTTCTTTCTATTTCTTTTTTACACGAGCTGGACAATCCTTATTGATGTGACCATATTCCATGTAATAGTAACATTATATGTTGTCATTTTCCTTCGATTTGGATCTACTCCTACTATTTTCAGATCCCCTATCTAAAGTCTTTCATTGCTGATTTCTTTCACAAACAATTAACCATTGACTATTACTTTTAATATTGGGCCTCCTTTTAATATCATTAGATATGAGTGTTGTTTTGATCTCTTCCAATTTCACTGTATATTTCCCATACAAAAGCGCAGTAACCAGATTATCGTAAAAATCTGAAAGAAATATAAAAACCATAAGGTCCTTGTCTTCTTCATCTAACTAAACATAAACTTTGTGTAGTTGATCCAAGATCTAATTGAACACGTTCATGTGTTGCAGGAGATTCTCACCCTCTACCATTTTAAAGGCATTATAATTTCCTTTTCATAAATAACTTACTAGTCAAGATCTTACCAATGTAAAGATTTTCCAACTTCTCCTAAAGTTTCGGTGTCGATTCTTCTTCTATAACGTTAAACAAAACGTTATTTGCAAAACAGAGTTGAATCGTACTAACCGTTCTTGTCTCGATGTCTTTCTAATTTGTATTTGTTATTTTCTCTGGTTTACTGGACTTCCCTTTCAACACCTTAGCCAGGCCTTATTGAACCAAGACATCCTTCACCTTTCTTTGCTACAGATTGAAACTACAACTTCCATTGAATCTCTCTACCTTGAACTTCATATTCGAGCTCTTCACTACCATTGTGTTATACCCTAGTTTTGTGGTGTTTTCCCCCACAAAAAAAAAAAAATCCCCAAAGTATAATTGATCTCTACACGAACTAAATTGCTTTGATAGCAATTGTTGTGAATTTGGAGATTTCTATTCAATACAATTATGAAGAAAATAACAAATAAAATTAAGAACCAAAACAAAGAACACCAAAATTTACGTGGTTTGACAACGATGCCTATATCCATGAATAAATCAAATCTTCTTCACTAAGAAAGCAAAGGAAAACAATACAAGAAATAATCACTCAAGGTTTTAATCCCAAGCCCTGAAACCATTGTACACCCCTCCCTTTCTCTCTCAAACCTTGGAAGAATTGAATTAGTACAAAGCACAACCCAATACCTAAATATATGATGGGGAAGATTAAAGATCTACTAGTATTCCAATTAAAAAAGGAGTGGAGTTCTAAACCCATTGAAGTTGTAGTTGGTTACCACTATCCTAATATAACTAGAAAACCACTTTCACAAGAAAACCCAATCCTAATTTAAAAAGCCCAAACTTATCATAATTGTTAGATTGAAACCCAATTCAACGACTATGATAAAAGACACAAAAATATAACAATATGTTAATCTTTTACATAATAAATACATTTATTATATCCTTAATAAGTATATTTATTATATTGGCATTGAATGCCAAAACATTTACGACAAACAAGATATTTAAATTCAAAGATTAAAATACACTTAATATTTATTAAGTAAAAGACAAATATTTATTATGTAAACAAACATTTATTATGTAAAAGACTAGCATGTCTTTATCTTTTTTACTAAATGACAAAAATTATAACAGTGTATTATTGAAAAGTGAATTTGATAGAGAATGTTAGTGTACTCACAAGGTATTGAACGATATATATATATACAATGAGAAAAGGTTGCATGGATCAAAGGGACCATGTAGAGCATGGATCGAGGACCATATTTGGGCCACGTGAACTGCCACTTTGATCCAAATGGCAACTCCACCTCTTTTTATCGTCTAGACTGGAGATCTGAAAAAAAAAAAAAAAAGAGGACCTATTATAGTAGCAGGCGAACTAGAAAAAAGAATGAAGAAAAAACTATTGAATGCTAATGTTTGAATAAATCTACTGTATGAGTTTTAATTCTTTTTCCCTTTGTCAAGGGAAAGTTGAGCTCTTAAACATCCTAACTTTTCATCAATCCCATCCTTTGTGTTACATCTTCATAAATTAATGCTCTACAAGCAACTCAATTGAACCCAAGTTTGACTTCTCTATATTGCAAAAGACTATTGATATATAACATCACATGGAAAGAATTAGTATTGCCAACACAATCACTATTCAACTATGCTACTGCTGCAAATTGAGTTGCAGCTTTAGAAATTCAAACCCATTAGAGTCTGACCCAGATTTTACTCTATAAGAGAGTGTGTGAGGAGCAAATTAGGGAGAGAAACTTAATTTTTTTGCTTGTAAATCGGATTGAACCGCTATTTTTCTCTTTTAATTATGCCACATCATCATAATTTCAAATCGTTGGATCTGAAGACATCAACGGTAGTAAATTTGAGTGGACATTTGAGATCACTTTGTGGAGATTTAATTAAAATTTAAAATCAAAATAACGAAAAAAAAGAAGTAAATTAGATAGATTTTATTTCCACTCCCACTTTTTGCTAAGAGCACACCCAATGCATATGAATCACCAAAGAATTACCATAAATCTTGGGGCGTTCTTAATAAAAGTTGGTGTGGCAATAGAAACTCTCTTAAATAATTAACAAATTTTATTATTTGAAATAAAATAAGATTATATATTTAAATTTAAAAAAAACAAAAACAAAAAAGATTAAATAGCTAAAGAATTAATTAGCATTGCAAAAAATTTATTTCTATCTCAACTTTTATTTACCAAGTAGGCTCTCATGTTGTCTTTATTATTTTACAAAAATTATTAATTATTATTTTTTATACGATTTTTTTGGGGGGATTTTTATTAGAAAGAGTCTGACTAACCTTACTAAGTAAGGATTTGACCCTCACTAAGGGACCTTGTGCTCATCTTGTGGCATCCAAAAACATGATCTGATGCTTAAAGATTGTAGAGGAAAAAATTCCATAAACTTTGAAAAAAAATTATTTTTCACTAACGAAATTCAATTTTAAGTTTGGGAATTATGTACGAATTCAATGATAGTCCAGCTCCAAAACCTTGGATCAAACTCAAAAGAAATTGCTTTTTGATTTTTTTTATTTTTTATTTTTTATTTGAATTTGTTTTGAAAAAAAAAAACTTAGAAGGCAATGGTGTTGAATTGTTAATCTAATAATCTATTTGAGCAAAATGACCTTTGATAAAGCTTAAAATCTTAATAAGTAAGGAAAATGTATCTTTAATAGAAAATTAATAAAAGTTAGGATATTTTTTTAGAGAGATTCTACAGACACACAACTTTTACTTACAACACACCAATCCTTTTAAAATTAAATGATTGTTTAATATCTATACATATTGGTTGATGTGTGTTATAAATAAAATTTGGTGTGCTAATAGAAACTCTCTTTATTTTATTAGAATAATAATAAAAGTTAGGCCAAATTAGATTTGGATCACGTGTAATGTAAAAAAGTAGACAGCTCCTTCATAATTTTGAGGCTAACTTCCTGCATGTAAAGTTACGCCCTAACTAGTCACCAAAATTAAAAATGGCCCATCAATCAAAGTCTCAAACCAAAGGTCTCGGATATGCCGTCACTATTTATTATTAAAATAACCCCAATCATTTCTCCTAATACCAAACAACCCTCTCAGTCAGTCTTTTGGGAAAATGATGCTGTCATCCTACGCTGGACGATTAAATCTTCACTCTATTATTCTAACCGTTGGATGATCATCTTAAGATTTGTGTATATTACCAAAAATCAGGTATTTTCAGAGAAATTTTGTTAATTATTGGTGGGTGAAAAACAGAGGTAAAATATGTTAAATGTTGGACTCAAAAATCAAAAATCAAAAATCAAAAATCTGTCAGAGTTGATAAATTCCCTGGAAGAATAAATTTCCATCTTTAAAACAATTTTGTGTGTGGAAGTAGTAACCTTTGCTCATTTATTTTTTCTTGAAATAAAATATTTTGAAATAAATTTTTATCATTTATTTTTTTATTGAGTTCCGTACAAAATTAAAATTATTCATTTAATAATTTGTTTTGGAGTGGGCAGAGGTTGCCGTGTGGGATATCTTGTCATGCCTAATTAAGATGACGCACCAAATAGTTTTTCCAATCAATGCTTTTTCTTTCTCGTGAAGAAAAGGGTTTTTTTATTACATTGCACTTGAAGGTGGTAAGTGCAAAAGCACATGTATTTTAAGGGCTTATTTATAATTTAAGGGGGCAAGTTTGAAGATTACATGGTATTTTTTTTAATATTGAAAATTAACAAATGTGATTTTAGTAATTGAGATTTGTTGTAAACGAAAATGTATGTTAAATTGGTAAACTAATGACATAACATGTATTGAAAAAACTTCATCCGATCGGTTGGACAAGGAGAAAATTGTGAGAGAAGGTGATTAAGGGCGAAGCAGATACTCTGTAGTACAAGTTCATGTATAGCACACTTCAATAGATAAGAGAGAGTCATACTAGGAAAAATAAAAAAACAATTAACACCTCAACCCTCTTTTGATCATGACTTAGATCTGATTTTAAAAAATAATAATTTTTTTCTCTAGATCCATGTCTTTGAATATGAACAGTTACGAAACTCTCAATATTTTAAGGTTGGAATTTAATTGCATCGCTGATGTGACATTATTTCAATTGTTGAAAGTGTGCAACAGAGTGTTATAAGAACCTTGTGCTGCAGAGGATCCACTTCCGATTAAGTGGTTAAAGTATTGACTTTTGCCATTTTGTTTGTATACCCACCTTAGTTTATTGGTTTATCAACTTAGCACCATTTTTGAACAACAAATTTGGTCTCTAGTTTTAGTCACATGTGATTGTAATTTTCTTTGTTTTTACCAAAATAACCCTAGTTATATTAAGTTTAAATGTTAAGGTGGGGAGATTTTTGAAATCCAAATTTTGGTGTGGAACCACTTGTACTCCGTCTTTTCTCATTATAATAGTAAAGATGAGAACCAAATTGGACCTATTTGTAAGTGATCTGAGAGGAATTGGATCAAGTCCTGTTGGATTGGGTTTTATCCAATCTCACTTTAACCATCCAAATCTAGTGTAAAAACAATTGGATGAGATACAAATCACCTTGTCAAATTCATTTGGTATATAAAATATAAATAAGTCTCATATATTTAAATAAAAATATAAAATATACTTTATAAAATTTCTCATATTTTATTAGATCGAGGCTTTGTCATATACAACTATACAAGAATGGCTGATTTAGAATTTCTCCAAAAAATTACTTAATTAGATATTTGTTAGAACTCAAATCCCTAGTCAATTTAGACCCAATGTTATAGGATTAGATTTTGAATTTCATTAGATCAATAGACATCTTTTAATTTTTTAATTTTTTAATTTTTATAATTGAGTATCCCTCTAGACAACGGATCGAGCTTGTATATGGGCTTTCCCCAGTCCATAGAGCATGGTCTTGTCTAAGGACTAATCCCAGGGCACGTGCAATGCTCGCACATCACACGCATCAAGTAGGTGAGGGTGCGCCCTCACGGGTGACCATTGGAGAATTAATGCTCATACTATGTATCAAACTCATGACTTACAGATATTAAACGTTTATTGTTCAAAATTGCCATTGAGCCAGCTCCTCAGGGTTTTCTTGTCTTTTTTTAATGTTTCAGGAAAAAACTTTCAAGCAAGACATATTTGAAGAAGTCTTTAATGTGGATGCATAGTTATGCCTACTAATGTGGATGGGTAAAAACTCTCATATGACCATTAACACATGAAAAGACCAAGTAAAATAAGACATGTGTTACACTACTTGAACTGAAGGGAAAATCAAAATGGACAAGCAATTTCTAGTGGAGACATCCACGTGTCAACCAAACTTCCTTGAAAGGACTTGAGTGACACGTAGTAATGTTAAAGCACTCCGCTTAGCGTTGCTAAGTAATTACTTTGGTAAGGAAATGTTACATAAATGAAGAGAGAATCCATGCAAACCCTAAAAGAAAATACCCTAAGATCTTTAGGGTTTTAATTACAAATATATTCTCAGACTAAATTAGAAAGAGACCAATATAAAGATAGAAACATCTATCCTAATTCAAGTAGGATAATATAATATTTGCAGAATTTTTGTGAAAGAAGTTACCAATGTGTGAAAGACTTTAGAAGTTTATAAATAAGAAACCAACACACACACAAGTGAAAGACTTTTAATTGATTCTCATAACTCGGTTATTCGTTATTCTTGCTAATTTGATCATTGAAGGGTCTCGATTTAGAAAATCTCTCAAATTAAAATTTTTTTGTGGGGATCAAAAGGGAAATCTTCATCGAGATTCAATTTTGGGGTTAGGTAAGATTTTTTTACCAATATCTACCATAATAATAATTCATTTACAAAAGAGTATTTTTTAGAATAAAAAAAAAGGATTGTTATGAGCCTACATCTAATTGATGTTTAGAAAATTCTTTCAACCAAAACAACAAGGAGGCTAATACAACCAAGATTTCTCATCCCACAAAAGTAATTAGGCCACTACAGGGATTTTTCAATCATTAGAAAATTCAGTTACTCTATGTGGATAGATTTTTCGTAATTTGATGAGTGAAAAATCTCAATTAATAGAATCATTTTTTAGTCAAATACATAAAAAAAAAAAAAGGGGTCCTTTTTAAAATTTTATGCTTTTGCCCAGATATCAAAAATGCAAACAATTCCAATGCTTAGATGTTGTGTTTACACTAGTGCGATGAGTCCAACTTTGAAACGGTCATGCTACTTGAAATTTTTGGAGGACTCTCCTTATAACACAACACGTAGAGATTTTTACTTTTATTTCACGTCCTTATTTTCATTAATATTTGGAATAACTTCTTAGAGACACCAAGTGTCCTTTAAAACAAGGGGGTTTTACCAAAATTTTCATGCTGGATGGGCACTTCAAAGTTTTTTTTTCCATTGAGATACTATGTTATTTCTTAAGTCATATTTATTGCATTACCATAATCTCATTAATTAATTTAATTTAAAGATACGTTACATGGGAATCCCTAGCATCTCTCAATAACTGTTTGATGGTGTTGCGCTAAAATTAAGCTGCTGACTTGGCAAAAGCACGGAAGCATAGATTTTTTCTTAAGGATACACAAGGAAATAGATCTACGATTTCAAGTCCTTACCATGTCGGTCACGTACGGACCATGTATTATTTATCGGATTTCAAGTCTTTACCACATCGGTCACGTACCGACTACGTATTATTTATCACATCAATTTATCATTAATATAAAATTAATTGATTGTAATATTTTCTTCTATCCCTTCCTGTCCACCTGAGAATGGTACTAACAAGTGGACTTTATTTGAATCACTAATGCTGGAATGTAGACAATTCTTCTCTCAACTGTCTGAGCAGCATTTTATGTTGCAAGCTATGAGCCCTATTTATTCTTAGGGAAATTTTAGTGTCCAACGTAGGTGGACACTAGATGTCCAACGTTATTGGAACATGGAAAAGTCATCATTATTTTTTGTTTTCTTGTACGGTAACGTTTTCTGCTAAACTGAACCTCCGTTTCGTCGAGCGACGCCAAACTCGGGCGACTCTCTCAAGCAAAAGATCTCTGGCGGTTTGAGAGAGAGAGAGAGAGAGGTGTAGAGGGGATGTTAGTACGACAGACTGATGACGTAATCTGACACGTATCTACAGTAAATATCTACATGTCAGATCTGACCACGTGGACTTAATGACCTCGCTTTGATTAACGTAATCCATTTTGTTGTCTCAATAGAAGTACCTGTAAACCCTGTTATATATAATATACAATTTAAGTACAATGTGAACACTTGTCATAAACTTACAAGAGAGGTGATGGGGTCAGTGGTGTAAGATCGACTGTTTGTGTTTTAGAGGTCACGGGTTGACGAGCTTCACCAACCATCCAAATTAAAGTAGAGGGAATCAAGCATAATAATGATAATCATAAAGGTATGCTGCTTCACTAATCTATGTTATATTTTTTATGGTATTGCTCCCTTCCGCTATTTCTTTTTCTAACAAATAAATGAGAGACTTATTTAATTTTTATTTATTTATTATAAATAAGTAAAATTTAAAAGAGTTGTGCTAGAGTAATATTGAAGTGTATGTCGTGTACATTTCAATGTTACTCCAATATTATCCAATTTAAAAATATCGTATAAATATTAAATGAGTCCTGGTAATATGACTTGTCAGATGGCATACTTAATCAACTTCACTTTTTTATGTGAAAGTGCAATTATGTATCTTAAGACGTACAGATCTATGGTTCTCAAACTCACATCACACAGTGGATTGAGTATGTTACCTGACGAATCATATTATCATGACTCTTATTAAATATATTTAATCTAAATGAGACGTGTAATTGAGATGTGTGCATTTAGTTTCAAGATAGCACACTTATTCCTTAAATTATCATTATTTTAGATTGAGATATTCATTAGCAAATGAGATTAGGGTATGCTCTTTCTAATCAAGGATGTTGATGTGAAATAATTGCTAAGGTAAGATTTAAATTACAACTTATTCAACTAAAAAATAAAATATATTTAAAATTAGAAAGTTTCATTTATTAAGGTCGGCATTTAATATTCGTTGATTAATGAGTGATTATTATCCTTAATTGATGGTGGTTGTTATATTTTTATACTAATTAATTTTACATTAAAATAGACAATCTCCTACAAGAGAATGGATGGGAAAAAGGTTTAAAAGCCGTGATAATTAAAAGCATGGTTTAAAATATCGTATCAATGAAAAGTTTCGGTTCATGAAAAAATTAGTACAGTATCAACTGATAAATTTGATACAAGCAGATCCATTACGATACAAATTTGCTAAATTCCCAAAACATTCAATGTTTTGGGATCAATGTTTTGTATAGGTCCTGGACGATATCAATATGTATCAACGGATACATTCCAATACACTCTGATATTTTAAACCATAGTTAAAAGGATCCTTTCTTCACAAAATCACACTTGTTACTTCAAGATACAAAATAAATCTTGTTCCCGGCCCTAGACAACATCAACTGGACCCATGATGTGAAGAAAATCCATCCCTGATTACTTTGAAACATAGTAGGATAATTTTTAAAATATTTTCTAGCAAGCCTTCATTTGCATTGAGACATTAGGCTTAATGTAGTGGTAACATGTGTCCTGAGCCAAATTGCAAACCTCCAATCGTGTCTGTCAAATCAAAATCGACATGGTATCAATGTGTGCCCCAAGAAAAAATTTCTTTGAAAATGAAATGACTTTCCTATCAACAGTTGGCACATGTAAAAACATTGTATCGGACAATGCTAAAGGATAGCACGAAGCACAAGGACATTAGGTAATCATAACCTCCCAATAAACGATGATTCCCACAATGAAAAATTGATTGTCGCCATTGAGGCCAAATATGGTAGAAATAAAGGCAAAAGCACACATGATACCTCTTTTGAACCCCATTACTATATGGGGTGAAATACCAATTTGGTTGTTGAAGTGAAATTGTAAGCATACTACAAGTGAAAAAAAAAATAGATGATCATCGAGGTTTTACCATCTATTTAGAAGTTGAATGGTAATTGAAAAGATAACCCAAAACTTTTTGGGATTGATTGTGGGAAAATTCTTTTCAAAATAGTATTTTCATCCTTTACTTATTAGTGTAGCCATTGTTTTTCTTCTTCTATATAAACAATAAGAGAAATGGAAGGAAAATATGATACAAACAATGAGATCCAAGTCCAACCCTACAACCAATGCGGTTAGTACAATTAAAGGCAAAGTAATAGTAAGTGAGGCAATCAATTGTGATTCAAATGCTATAGGAACTCCTAAATGCTGCGTGAAAGTTGGAAAATTTGACAGGCGAAGGCCCATGAATTTTAGAAACCAAAATTCAACAAGCTATGGCCATCATAACTTGTGATGTTTCCTAGATTCGACGGCTTAGAGTCGTCACATTTCTCCCATCCTCCATTAATTTGACGATTTCGATCATAGGAAGAAAAAAAAATTGACAATGAAAATTTTTACACCATGGTCCATCAAATTTTATGAAATTCGACAACTTTGGGCTGTCAATATGAGTTGTTTTCACATTGTAAAAGATGATGGGTGGAGAAATCACAAACAACAAGAAGAAATTTGAGAGGGTATATTGCAAGTTGATCATTTGTTAAATAAACATTTAGGGGATTCGCTAAGAAGTGTTTCTCGATAGCAGACCCTACTAAGTACGAATCACCACACAAAATGAGAAATATGGAGTTAGTCTTAAATCCAAAAAAATGTGCACTTCAGTCTTAAAAATAATGCATAGTTTAGTATTCGTGATACTTCATTAGAAGACTCGCTAGAAAGGAGGCCCAAGACATGCTTCTAAAGGAGAAGGAATAATTCATCACTCTAGTGAAAAGAAGTACATTTGAATAAGTAGCATTGTTGGTTGTGTGTGACGGTCAACATTGATCTTTGTTTCAAGCAATATTAAGAGTTAAAATCATTGAGGACATTCATACCCTCAAAATTTTCCCCTTTCAGTTGGACCTAGGAATCAATCAAACATCCCTTCAAATACTGGAAATTAAGTGTTTTGAGAATGGATCAATGTTTTATTATGCAAATTCTTCCCATCCAATTTAGAAGGGATTATAATAACTTGGTTCCATTAATTGCATATGTGGAGACCATTTTCATCATACCACACAATGGGAACACGTGTCATAAAGGAATGAGGCGCCTAGTAAAAACTGATGAGTCAAAGTCCTAAGTTAGACAAGTAAATAACAAAAGATCGAGTTCTGTACCTTAGACCGAATAAGTTACAGTAGAGAGTGAATAGAAATTCTCCCCGCCTGTCATAGAAACTCGAAGTATGATACAGATCGAGCACTAGAGGTAAACAATCACCACTTCCTATGATGACATGGAAGGTTAGGGGACATAGACTCCAGAACCGAGAAAAGTTAACAGCATCATTAAATTGTTATAGACCAAGGTGAGAGTTGAAGGTATACAACTTAGCATCTTAACAAGGTTGGAAATAATCAGTAAAACAAAGTATGAGTTGGATTTTGGGTCGATAAGGTCAAGTTAGTAAGTTTCATCGATTTAAAAAATGAATATATCAAGTTTCTAAGATTATAGCTTAGACTCGGAGTGTACATATTAGTAAGACCGAGAATTAAATATGACTTGAGCTCTCCTATGCGGAAATCCTCTCATTAAATGTAAGATTTTCGAGTGCTTATCAGAACAATGGAGATTGAGACATTCCTTGATTCCCCAACCCCAAATAGTGAAATCAAACCAACTACTATCACCTTAGGTTATATCTGACCTGGATCAGCTATGTATGACACTTGTCTTGAGTTTTTGAGTATAAAATCCCTTCTCAAAACTAAGAAAGGATTCAAAAAAATTATACTAGACGTCAAAAGAAAAAAATCTTTTATGTAAATACATTATTCATCATCTTCTTCTTACAAACTCTATGTTTTCCTTTGGTAATTATTTTTTACAAACTAAACTTTCAGAGGATCGTTGGTAGGCGCCACACCGGAGTTTCTTCCTTCTACTGAGTAATTACGAGAAAAATATCTTCTAGACGAAACTAAGGTAGTTAAAATGAAGTCAAATAACCAATCAACACATTTTGTTCATCTCAAGGAGTGGAAGCCTCAAAAGCTCTTCACAATTTTGGTGCCATCTATGGGATAATTTTCTCAAAGATTTTTACCTCACATTCACACGAAAAAAAAGCATTCTACTAAAACAAGATGGACAATACACCGCATGTTTCAAGACCTTCACAATACTTCTTGGTGGACTTGATCAAACAATGAAGTTCCACCAAGCCTGTCATGCCCTAAAAATCGAACACAAATCCCATGGATTCCTCTATTAGATCTCTAGGCATGATATTAACCCATCCCATGATAACATATAATAATAGACAATAATTCATGTTTAATAATTGCATCACAACAAAATATTAGCTAAATATAATAAATACGAGTTTGCGGAAGCTAACAATAATTCTAATTAAAATCCATAATTCACAATATCGTAATAACATCAATTAATGTCTTCAAATCTAACATATAAAAGTAGCTAATATGTAAGACTGAAATAAAATGGCACATAGTGCTCTGACATAAGTATCTCAAATAGAAACATAAAAAGGAAATAACTACTAAACTCTAAGACTACTAAAACTGACGGAGACGACTGCTCATCCATATACTTAAACTTTGATACCTCTTTGTAAATCTTTTCCTCAACGACTGTCTCATCTAATGTCGTATGATTTAAAAATGTGAATGATAAGATGAGTAACGATAGTTACTCAACAAGAAGTCTATTATTCTAACAGCTAGTCACAACATGCAATGTATAATCATACTAAAATTTAAATCATATAGGTTTTGATATAATATAGCATTCGGATAAGGATTAAAGAAAATAGTAAATCAATTCAGATAAATACCAATCTATCAGTTCTATCAAATAAATCGTTATTAATTCTTACATACTTTCAAAGTATAAACATCTATCTATTAGCATACGATAAAATATACATAATACAAACATAGTGGTGTAATCGATAAGAGTATTGAGGAATACGCCGATACGACAACCTCAACATAGTTAATCAATATTTTAAACTCCTCGTGACGTGGAATCCTATCGTTTGCATTTGATTTTGTGGTTGATCGCTGCTATCATGAATAGGTGGTCATTTATCTAGGTTAGAATTGGTCGTTGACCAATGTTCTAATACTTAAATCAATTACGTTGGTCATTCGTTTGATGACTACAAACTCTTAGTGATTACTAACTAGCCTAAGAGCTAACTCTTCGCGTTTAACTTATCAAGAGGTAATACATGTAAACCTCGACTATCTCTATATTATACAAAGATCACCTTTACATACAAATATTCCTTAAGAAAGAAGATAAATTCTTGGATTTTTGAGTTATAGTACTATCTAAGGTATCCCATACTATCAAAGAAAATAAAACATCAAGTGTTATCTTAGATTGACCCACAGCTTCTAAAAATATAACAAAAATTATTTTATTTTGTATACATATGTCTATTTTTTTATGTCGAAAATACAAACAAGGTACAATAATGTCTATTTTTTTAAAACTTAATTTAGAGGAAAAGTCAAATAAAGTGGGGTTTAAAAATCTAAAAAAAATAAAATTTCGTAATCTATGTTTTGTTTTTGAAATCAAAAATTAGATTTTGATATGTTGATATTTACTTAGATGTTTTTCATGAAAATAAGGTGCTGAAAAAGTTATGTTGAAAACATAACTAAACTAGGGCTTTCAACATAGGGTTGGACGACGAAATTATGTTGATCCATTGAACTCAAGAGTTGTTGGGACGATAAGCCAGGCAACCAAGATAAGTCGGTCAACCGAACTTTTCTTAGGTCGATCGTACTCAAGAGGAATATATTTTGCAATCCTTCATGGGATAATTGGTTGATCGACCGAGCTTTATTAGGTCGATCGATGTGGGTTGATTGAGTGTAATAAATTTTTTTGTCTTCTTTTCTAATTTTACCCCAAAATCACCCACAATCCTTCCAAAGTTTTTCTAAATCATTGATAATCATAAAAGCTAATAGATATACTCTTTTTATACCTTCCAACACAAGATTTAAAAATTAAAAGAAAAAAAAATCCAATATTTGAAATCATTTAATCATGTATGAAAATTGTGAACCCTAGTTTGAAATTCAAATCTAATTTTTTGATGTAAAATAATTTTCTATGAAAATAATTGCAATTAAAGGGTAGAAGGGAGAAGTTCCTACATGATTGTCTTCTACGAAGGATCGACTCTGAGATCTAACACCAAAATACATCTTTGTTTATTTTTCAATCTTCTTCTCTGGAGAACATGTGATTTTCTTGGATCGATGTGAAGTCCTTGACGAGATGGAACTTTTCTCCTCTTTTATCGAATCTTAAATCCCATTTTATAATCTTCGAATCAAAACTTTTAGTTTTAGGAAGGCTAAGTGTAGACACCCCATTTTTGCACTCGCCTAATTAATCAACTCGTCAACTTGATTGCGACGGTTCCCAATGATGGATGAATATTCCAATGCTCTATATCTATTATTAGATATATTTTAGAAATTCAAATGAGGTATCTCAAGCAAATAAAACTCTAGAAACCACGCTATTCTAGGAAAATACCACTAAAAACGTAGAAATCATCATTTTTCAAATAAAAAGAAGTTTTACGATAAAAATCACTAAAAAATAACCTAAATTACCAAAATACTACTAACATCAAAACATCCTTAGAGCCCCACTTTACTTTTAGAAAAATCCTTTCAAACACATAAAACAAAAAAGTGAAATCAAATAAATCATTCCGTCAATTTTCACCAAATTCGACAAAATTACGAAAATACCCCTCATAATGGTTGACAATCATTTCACACCAAAAAATTCATAAGAGACAGAAACAAATAATCTCATCAAATTTCTTACAAAAAATTGATTCCAAGACATTCCAAAATATCGAAAAATGATTTTTTAATACAAAAGTCCTCTTCGGGGATAAAACGATAATTTTTCAATTTTAACAATTTAATATTCTAAAATTAATAATTAAAATATTAATTAATGTAAAGTGAAATCCTAATTAAAATTAAAATTTTTAAAACCAATTAATAAGCTCTCAGGTAAAATTATTGATGGTTGCCCACTTATTTAAGTGGAGCCCCCTGATATTTATTAAAAGACCCCTTCATTTAGGGGCCTAAAGAATTAAAGTATAATTAAGGGGGGTTCTCCAAAAATCAAAAATATATTCTTTCATTATAAGAAAGAATTAAAACCCTAATCTAAAGGCCAAGTTAATCACATAAGACTTAAGTCAAAATCCTAATTTAAAGAAATCTAGTCAATCAAATAAGACTTAAGTCAAAATCCTAATTCACCTTATCTAAAAGGAGACCTAGTTAAACCCTAATTCTTCCAAAAAATCTATAAATAGGAGCCTCCACAACCTAATTTTGCAGGTCAAAATAAATCCTAGGAAAAGTAGGTCAAAAAGTCTCCATAATCTTCCCTAAACCCTAATTTTGGAGCCTAACCTCCTACTTATCATCCAAACCTTAATTTTTGCTCAAAAAACTCTCGGAAACCTTCCTAAAACATCAAGAAATCTTTCAAAAAATATAGAAAACACTCAGATCTAGAAAAAAGATACTTCAACGTAGAAATCAGAAATAGATCCAGTGACGGAGGAATAATAAAGAAACTCATACAAGGACACTCTCTGTCAGTATTGAGGGAATCGTCGTAATCCGCTAGGTAATTATTTTTATTATTTTTATTATTTTTAGGTCTATTTTGTAATGTAGTATTATTTGAGAAAAATAGAGACGGGTGTTTGCCGGACGGGGTTGGTGCTTAACACCTTCCAACCCCATAACCTGATCCCTGGACCTATTCTCCATGTAGATCAGTATCTTATCTATTGTAGAGTTAATATTAGGTTCCTACATCATAATAATTAGGTGGCAACTCCCAATTACGTAAACCCAAAAAAACGAATCCGCAACCCGCGAATCGATGGCACTTTCACTAAGGCTAGGATTTTAGTTTAGACAAGAGATTAAAATTCTACGAACTTTTTGTAACTTTAGTTTTTATAGAGACATAAAGATGTAAAGGTCATTTTTAAATTACTTTTATTTTATTTAAAAAATCTATGTTCTAGGCTTAGATTTTCATAAAATTATAGTCTATTTTAGATAATTTTTCAATAGAAACCTAATTGTGTGATCATATTCCCCAAATTATAGCTCTAAACCGTATTTTCCTTTTTGGGTATAAACTTGACTTGAAATTCGAGGATTTGACAATTTTTTCATTCGACCTCTAATTAAGGCATGCTTACAAGCTAAAATATATTTTTCGACCTTTTTAAATCTATTGGTGATATATGATTTCCTCAAAAGTTCATAAATCAAGATCCATACTTCTAAACCATAATATAAACTCAATATTTACAAAGTCATAACTTCAAATTTTTCCTTAAGATATGAGTTGAATTTTTCGATCATTACAAAGCGACATTCACTTCCCAACCCTCACACACAATTAAGAGAGCTCCAACAAAGTTTAATAAGGCAAGGAGATTAGATGTTGAGCTTACAATATGGGAATGCTCTGTCAAAAACGTATCTAGAGGAACAAACGACTGACTTGCCATGAGAGCCTCCCGGTGTGGCAAGGAAATAAGGGCATGATGTCACTTGACCAACTCCAAAATTACCAATGGTGATAACACGACCAAAGGTACCAACGACATTAATTCCAAGGGAGCTCTTTCTTTCATCGAGTCATACTAAGGCAATAAGGGCATGAGTTTGGCCAATCATGAGATACAAAATAGAAGAACTACTCAAGGAAAACTTCCATGGAGCTCTGGGATAGCATGAGGTGATGGAATACCACCTACATCCCATGAGGCAGCAACTTGAAGGGGCCCAAGTTTTTTTGGGAGAGATTTCATGAAATCTAGAACGAGGTAGAATACTGAAACAAGATCTACAGTCGATCAGTTGAGTGAGAATACTATTGGAAATGAGGAAGTTGTCAAGCTCTTTGGAAAAATAATGGATTTCGATGAAATGCTTGCTTCAGGAAGATCCAGGTCAGTAAACTAAACAATAGTATCTACTATGTAAAATTTTTAAGCCACCCCATTCATCAAGGAGATCATACAAACAGTGATGCCAATGAACTTTAACACGTTGAAGTCCAACATGTATGATGGTACAATCGACACCATTGATCACCTCTAACATTTCCAACAGGTGATGATTCTACAAGAAGCAAATGAGGCTTTGCTCAGTCGAGCCTTCTCAATAATCCTTCAAGGGACCGGTCTGACCTGGTATAGACAATTGCAATTGAATTTTATAACCTCCTTTTATCATCTTGGGAAGACTTTCCTTGCTCAATTCGTAGGCAGCCAAAACCAAGACCAAGATGTAGATACCATGTTAGACATTAAGAAGAAAGTAAGAAAGCCATTGAGGGAGCTCGTGAAGCACTTTCGACATGAGATGGTTCATATCGGAAACTGTAATGAACAAACTTTCATGGTGGCATTCAAGAAAGGGCTTCCACAAACTTGAAAAAAAATCAATTCCTTGAAAAAGAGGAAATCGAAGGACAAATATAAATTGTTGCTCTGAGTTGAGAAGTATTCTTAATTGGATGATGTGCACCGAAGTAAATCAAGAACTTCAGTAGTCCAAGTCCAAACATTGATACCAGTTTACAACAATCATCGGCAAGTCTAGGTCTCTTGATCAAGGATCGGGATAGAAGGCAACACCTCGACAAGAGTTCAAAGGGGAAGGACTGAGTAAATGACATGTAACACCAGCAAGAAACAAAAGGGTTGATCCACCTCTGGAAGCATTTTCGAAACTCAACCCCTTAACACCCTAGTAGAAAAGATCTTGGGTATCATTCAACACACACCATTTTTGAGATGGCTAAGACCTTTGGGAAGAAATCCTCAGGATTGTAATCAAAATAAATATTGCATGTTGCACAAAGACCACAGACATATGACAACATAGTATCGTAGCTTGAAATTCACCATAGAGAATCTGATCAAGGATGGGTATCTAAAGAAATTCCTTGAGCGAGGTCACAGACAAGAAAATCAAGGCCAATAAATTGAGCAGCAAAGACAAGAGCCACAATATCAAGAACCAACTCAAGAAATACAATAGTACGAAGAAAATGACCACCTCAAAAACATCATCACAATGATCCATGGGGGATCAATAAAACTCATGGAGGGGTCGGTAAAATTGTGAGCAGGGAGCCAACTGAAAAAATAGAGTTTCTAAATAGGATCTTTTAGATAAACCATCGAGTTTGACCAATTGCAGAATCTTCCAACTCTTATCTCTCTAACCAGGTCAAAATTTCAAATTTTGACCTAGTGGGGATACAATATCCCCCACAATGATGCCCTTGTATTAACCTTGAAACTAGGAAACCACAAAATAAAAAATAGTATTGATTGACAGTGGTAGTTCAACCGATATCTTCTTTATAGAGCCACTAGAGCTAATGAAATTAAAAGCAAAAGTCGTGGAGAACCTAACTAGTACATTAGTTTATTTTAGTGAGGAAATAATATTCATCTACTGCTTATGCGTTATCTACATATGATATGTTGATGTCGTAAGGCTCATTTCAAACTAATAAAATTTACCTTACTCAAAGGGCAAATAAGGATCGAACCATAAGGATAAGGGCATAACTCTAATTCAAATTAAAAATGAATCAATCCAAGATAGAAACAAGTTGTTTGTTGTTTAAAGATCAAAAATAGAAATTAGAAAATGCTTAGAATTAAGATTGAAATAAGATAGAAAAACCTATTGGAGACATAGATCCACCTAGAGTAGAAATAACAATAATCTATTTAATTGCAAATCTCTTTTGAAAACTCAACCTAAAAACATGTTAATGTCTCTTAGGTCGAAAATTTTAACTTTAAAATAAAGAAAGATATATTACATCTAAGATTCTTTCACTCATAAATAATTTGGAATCTTATCTAAGTATGATCTATCTAAATTAAGCATAAAGAGTTCAGATGTTCATTTAAAAATTTAATACATATGAGTTTGGTAAAACTTTTAGATAACCCATTAAACAATAAGCATAAAGAGTGCAACGATTCATTTAAGGATTTGATCCATAGGAGTTGGGTAAACATTGAAGATAACCCATTAAATAATAAGCATAATAAACAAGAGGAAAGAAATTAAACAACATAATTGAAGCTTGCTCTAGATTTCCCTACCTTTCCAATGGAGGAAAAACTAGTATAAGATCATTGCAAGACAAATAAAAAGAGTAAAAGAAAAAAGATTCCTTCGATAGATGAATCAATTATTACGCACACACTTTTTCTCTTTCTTTTTCACAAATTTTAATTATAGAAAAATTAAACTTAATATAATTGGATAAGAAGACTTAAAGAAAAATAAGGTGGAAGGAACAATTTATAATAGGCTTTGAGTTATATTCATAAATAATTCTCATTTTTCTAGAATGATACATGTTATCATCAACAATCAGATTGCCCTTACGTATGGAGCATGGTTATACAATTTCACTTTGATAAATCACCTTTCCATCGTGGTTTGATTTTCTGCTCTCACATCTACTATTGATTGCTCTGATTTGGTTGAATTGCTTCAATGTGTTCATTTTTTATCTTCTAATCTTAAGCCTATATAATCAAAACACACGATCATAAGATTTTTTTTCTTCAGATTATTCAATTATTTATGCAATTGTCTATTCAATATGATAAAATAGGTAGAGTGGTGATATAAGGAAATGTAAGATTATTTGCTAATTATGGTAAAACTAAGATCAATACTATGATAAGTGCCTCCGAAGTATGTATTAAAATCAAGGTTTTAGGTACTGAACACACCCTCAAACATAAATTTTGCTAGTCCCTATAAAAAATGCGAAAGGTAAAAAAAGGACAGGTGAAAAAAAGATGCCACTTTTGCAAACCTCTTGACTGCATTTAGCAAATAAAGCCTTAAACTCCTAGGTTATACCTAGTGGATGCGTTTGACTCGTGAAGGTTTGTAGTGAATATACCCTCAAAATTTGAGTATTTCTAAAATAAAAATAGTCAAAACTTATATTGAAAAACATTAGTCAATAAAGATTTATCAGTTGTTTGAGTGTAACATTTGGTATAAAGTCCCAATCATTATTTCTCTTTTTAGCAAATCTTAGACTTCAATTAAAGTTATCTGTAAATGTAATTTTGACTAAGAAATTCTTGAGGTTTGGTTTCCTAAAGTGATAATTAACCGCCAATTTAACTAGGAATGGTTGGGTTAACCTAAGCTCTAATTCCAAACTAAGCTTCCTATCTAGGATAATGAGAAGCGTACATATTCACTTTAATATCTCTAAGGGGCTTTACTTGTGATGTTTCAGTTAACTTATGTTTTTTTACTCTAGATGTATTTTACCCTACTGAAACATTCTATGTTTTTTATTTTCTTTTCTTCTTTTAATTATTTGGGATTTTACATTTTTTCTTCTCCTACTTTTCTTTTCTTCTCAAATATTTTACTTTTTTTTTCATTTTTTTTCAAAGAAAAATAGGTAGTCCTTTTTAAGACACCTAGTCTAATTCATTGGTTTTTGTCTAAGACATTCTAAACCCAATTATACTTTTCTTCTAACCAACCAATCAATTGAAGAAGGAAGTCAAAGTTTATTAGATTCGACCTTCCTTACACAATGTGAAAAAAGCTCAAATTTGACGACGGCCCAAGGCCGTCAAATTTCTTAAAATTCGATGGACTAAGAGGTCTAATTGGCATCAAATTTTTCATTTTCACTTTTTTTTTTTCGACAGGCTAAAACTGTCAAATTAATGAAGGATAAGAGAAATTCAACAGCACTAAACAATCAAATCTAGGAAAGTCAATAATTTCGACAGTCTTAGACCGTCAAAATTCAGTTTCTAAATTTCGTGGGCCTTGGCCCATCAATTTTTTCTGTCGAATTTTCTAATTTTAATGTAGTGTTAACCCTCTAGGCAAAAAGGAGGTAAAGCTCTAAAAGTGCCTTGACACTTTTTTACTAAATAATAAAAAGTATCTAATGGAGAATTGAGGAATTTTTAGGGAATAGGAAGTCACCATCTAGTTTAGGTCGATGAACCAAAATAACTCCAAAACGGATTTGAATTGGTCTACAAGTATGATAAATAAGCAAGGAATCGAATTACGGATTTCAGAAGGTGTTAGGTATCAAACTCACCTGATCGAGATGATCGGTCTCTACTACAATCTAATAAAATCCCAAGGTCAAATGAAAAAGACTATGATCAAGACTAAGGTCCAATCATCATCATTATTTTAGGCACAAGTCAGTCAATCGAAACATTAGCATCATTATTTTATATCAAGTTGGCCAAATAATCCTATGACTATGATCCTCTCAAATATCATAAAATTCCTCAAATTTCGTATACAAAGAAATAATGAACAATTTGAAAAAGCCTAAAACTATATCCGATGCCTTAAGACTCACGTGACAAGACTAATGAAAAATGAAAAATCTAATTAGCAAGCCTTATGCATACTTGATGTGATGAAGGTCACATGCACAAATAATTTTCACATTAGTAAGAATATCATCATAGGAAAATTTATGGTCAAATTGGCAAACGTATCATCATGTGTAGATTAATTACTAAATTGGTAAAATATCAAATGCATTAATAAATTTTCAAATAGGTAAAATTATCACATGTGTTAGTAAATTTCCAAATTAGTAATCATATTACATGCATAAAAAATTTCAAATCGATAAACACGTTATATACATAAAATTTTCAAATCGCTAAACATGTCATATGTATAAAATTTTCAAATCGATAATCATACCATATGCATAAAATTCGATAATCATACCTCGTGAATAAGAATTTTCAAATCGATAAGCAATCCATATATATGAATAAATTACCCAATTGGTGAACATACCTCATACATGAAATTTTCAAATTGGTAATTGTATCATGTGTATAAAGTTTTCAAATGGGTAAACATATCATATGTCAAAAATTACAAAAATTGAAAAAAATATCACGTGCACAAAATTTTCAAATCAAGAAATCATCACATGTCAATTAATTTTCAAATTGATAATATGATATCATACGCACAATCAATGATCAAAATGGTAAAAACTATAACACGTATAAATAAATACCAAATTGGTTAAAAGTAACTCATAATATGTAGGAATAATTATCAAAATGATTGAAGTCTCTAAGTAAAGTGAACATCAAGTTAACTCAAAAAAATTATTTTCCTTTTTTATTTTTATTTTAAATATAAATAAATAAAATGTACTTCAGAAGTTCGATTGCTATTTGGTGCAAATTATCATTAAAAACAAAAGAACAAAAATATATAAAAACCTTGGCAATAAAGGTCGATTTACAGAGACAACATTGATTTAGCAATTTTTCTTTTGACTTAAAACAATCATGAGTTGAAATATTAGAGGAAACTAAATTAAAATTATTCTAAGATAAACAAGAACATAAATAACAATGTAAAGAATAAGATCAGTGAAATCTACCAAAACAAATCACCTTATCAATTTATTTGTTTACTTTTTATTTCAATCCAATTAACAAAACTGATGTTATTGGATCGAAAGATGAAATCTATTAATTCAAACAATAATTCTAAATTCTGTGATTATATTTAATAAGATGAAATCTGTAGACACCCCATTTTTGCACCCGCCTGATTAATCAACTCGTCAACCCGATCGCAAGGATTCCCAATGATGGATGTGTATTCCGTTGCTTTATTTTGTTACCAGATGTGTTTCAGAAATCCGGATGAGGTATCTCGAATTGACAAAACCTTAGAAACCACGCTACGCTAGGAAAATACGACCCCAGAAACATAGAAATCATCATCTTGCAAATAAAAAAAAAGCTTTACGATGAAAATCACTAAAATTACCAATTACTAAAATACCCCTGACATCAAAACAACCCTAGAGCCTACGTTACGCTTAGGAAAACTCTCTCAAACACATAAAATAACAAATCGAAACCAAATAAATCATTTCGCCAATTTTCACAGAATTTGACAAAATTACGAAAATGCCCTCATAAAGTTCACAATCATTTCACATAAAAATTTTCATAAATGACACAAACCAACATTCTCATTGAATTCCTTACGAAAAATCGATTCTAAAACATCCTAGAACATTAAAAATCGACTTAAAACATGAAAAGTCCTATCCGGGGGTAAAATGGTAATTTCACAATTTTCATAATTAAAAAATTCGAAATTAATAAATAAAATATTAAATAATTAATTTAAACATTAATGAAATTAATTTAAAAATTTGAACCTAAAAAATCGATCAATCGAGCTCTCAGGCAAAATCGTTGAGGGTTCGTGGGATATTTCTTTAAGGACCCCTCCATTTGGGGGTCCAAAGAATTAAAGAAATAATGGAGGGGCCTTCTCCAAAAATTTAAAGTAAATCAAGCAAGACTAAGGTCAATGTATTAAAGTCAATCAAGTGAGACTGAAGTCAAAATTAAAGTCAATTAAGCAAGACTAAAGTCAAGATATTGAAAGTCGATCAATTAAGACTAAAGTCAAAACATTAAAAGTCAATCAAATAAGACCAAAAGTCATATAGAGATCTAATTAAATAATAACTCTATCTAATAGAGTTCTAACTTAAAAACAATTCTACCTAAAACAATTTGAATTAAAACACAATTCTACCTAAAATAATTTGAATTAAAACACAATTCTACCTAAAACAAGTCAAATTAAAACACAACTCTAATTAAAAGATCTCTAATTAAACACTAACTCTATCCAAATCAACCCCTAAAAACATCTATAAATAGAGGTGCTCACACCCTATTTTCGTATCAAATTATAAACCCTAAGAGAAGTAGGTCTAGAAACTCCCCTAGCCCCCCAAAAACCCTAGTTTTGGAGCCCCAACTCCTTAGCTAACATCCCTCCTTCAATTTTAGTCTAGAAAACACCCAAAAGCCTTCTAGAAACACCCCCAAATCCGCAATGAACTTGAGGAGTTTAGATTCAAAAACAAGGAGATACCTTGCCTCGGAGATCCGAAGTCAAATCCGGAAACAGAACGAAGCAAGGGAGCACGGTACAAGGAGCTCTTTTGTCAGATCTGAGGGAATAAAGTCCTTGCATCGGAAAGGTATTTTTTTTATTTATTTTTATCTAGGTTTTAGCAATGTAATTTACTTGGGAATTTAGTAGAGACCGGCTTTGGCCGGGCGGGATTGGTGCCTAACACCTTCCAATCCGTAACATGATCCCCGAATTCAGTTTTCTTGGTTTTAGATTAGTTTTTATCCGTTTAGAGTCATTGATCGGTTCCTAGACCGTAATAACTAGGTGGCGACTCCCAAACCTCAAGGGTCAAAAGCGGATCCGCGCACCCCGCGGATCGAGGGCGCTTTCAGTGGCGACTCTACTGGGGACCATTGAGGATCAGACTTGAAAAACCCCAAGTATGAGAGCATTGCTAAAGCGATCTAGTTTTCATTAATTGTTAGTTCATCTATCTATTTACTTGTTTTTTATTCTTTATTTTTCTTTCGCTTTTAATATTTGATCACATGTTTAGATCATGAATATTTTGCCCTAGCATGTTCGTATTGTGTTATTACTTATAGTCCAATCGAGGGGTATTTAGAATGATCCTAAATAACTAACCAATCAAGGAGTTTAATTGACGTTAGAATAATGATTAGTGAATCGCGTAGGGTTGTTTTCTTTTTATAAAGTCTTGGGGGATGATGTATCTTTAATAGTTTCTTCTTTCATTTTTTTTTTTAGTTGTTTTTATTGTTGCTGTTTTTTTAAAATTGTTTAGGTTCCATTGATAATGGGCTGAGGGTGTCAATGTAAAAAAAAAAAAAAAAAACTAATCCTTTCAATAGCCCCCCATTATTTATTTTTTTTTTTTTCTGGTAAAATTTTTTTTTTTTCTATCACAGCAACATTGGGCTGTGTTGTAGCAAAGAACAAACTGTTTTTCTTTAAAAAAAAAAAAAAAAAAAAAAAAAAAAAAAATCTGGAATTTCTGTCAACAGCAACATGCTGGTTGGTTTGGGGTGCCACAAATAAAAGCCCGTTTTTATTTTTTCCATGCCCCCTTAACAGCATACTAATGGGAGTGGTGTGCATGCGTAGATTCTATTTTGTTCTTCTCCCACACACCGTCTTCTTCATCAGGACGCATCTGGTTTCATCGTTTAAATTCAAGAGAAACCAATTCGATCTCTCTGATTCGATCGATTGAAAGTTAGTCCAAATCGATTTGGAACTTCATAAACCGTTGCTTTTTCGTGATCTAAAGCTAAGAACCATTCTCTCTTCTTGAAACCGATTCTGGTTTGAATGTTTTTAAAAAAAAAAAAAAAAATGAATAAACATCGAAGAAAATGGCAGAGTTTTAATGAAATCACTAGCAGGAGGTCGTAGAGAGATTCCTCTCATCACAGCACTGAAATGGCGAACAATTCGTCGAAAAATCCCACGTTACAGGCTGACCTCGACGCTGGTCTGCTGTTGATCTCGACGCTGGTCTGTTGTTGATCTCGACGCTGGCCTGCTGTTATAGGATGATCTCGACGATAACATGCTGATCTCGACGACTAAGCTGCTGATCTCAACGGTTTTACTGCTGATATCGACGATTATGCTGCTGTTAAGGGTTGATCTCGACGTTGATCTCGACGTTAAGCTGCTGATCTCGACGTTGAGCTCGACGATATCCTGCTGTTTTAAAACAGCAAGACCGATCTCGACATGTGCCGGATGAATTCGATCATTGGCAGCGGCATATAATTTGTTTCCCAAAATTATTTTGGTTTTTTTTTTAAGATCAATTTGTTTTCTAAAAAGAGAGGAAATTAATTTGTTTTCTAAAAAGAAAAAAATCAAAATAAAAAATTGGAAGGAAGTTAAAAAAAAAACAGCAAAATCATCTTTTTGAATATTGCTAAACAGCAAACACATGTTCAAGTTTTTCTGTTTTTCTGAATTTCTTTTGGGCTAGACTCGGTTTTAAAAGAAAAATAATGATAAAAAAATAAAAATAAAACCATCCTCTTTATTTCATTGATCATTATTATACACTTAATTCAAAACCCTTAGAAATTTCGAATTATTTCGGGTCGCCCCAAACACCCTTGATTGGACTATGAAATTTATCAAAATATTGCGATGATCGGGACTATAAACTACCATGACTGGTATATGAAGGTGATGTGCATGCTTATTTCCATGGTTCGGACCATATTATTAATTCATGATAATTGCCTATTTAATATGCTATAATGTCATTGGGAATACGTGTTTGATGTTGGTCATAATGTTGATCATGATTAAATGTTTATGTGATTGGAATGGTGCTTAGATCCATATAATTCATGTTATAATGATTGGTTTGATTGGGCCATGGGCCCATTTGTTTGGAAAAGGCCCCGGGCACACCCCACCTTACTTTGCACACACCACATGCACGTTTATCGCTTTACTCACTTACACGTCCCATTTAGCCAACGTGGCACTAGTGCATGGCCCGGTCTCTTCGGAGATGCGACGTCATTCATGAAACCCACAACTCCAGTCACGTACCTTAGGGTATATCGAACTGGGGCATCAATACCGTCTGATCAGGTGATTCTGAGAGACATATTGATGCACCCATGCTGGGGTGACCTGAGCCTTTGTCCTATTGTAAGCCACACAGTCACATGTCCCGATTGCCAACGTAGTACTAGTACGTGGTCGGTCCCCTCGTGGGATGCCAAACCACTTATGAAAGCTACAACTCTTGACTCGTACCCGTAGGTATAAAAGGTAATCTAAGTATATCAATTGCACTTCTTGGTCAAAACCGGTGCCTAAGCAAGATCTTGCCCCGCTGTACCCTACTGTACGAGGGGGATAGACTACGTCTATTCTAGACGAGAGGTATTTAAGTGGGCCCTTGCTCAGCATTGTGCGCCACCTCTCAACTGGAGATCAAACTGGCTGTTTTTGGCTTCAGAGAAGTGAATTGAGGTTTTAGATTATCACCTACACGGTATATCAAACCAAGTCACCACGTATCGAAAGGTATATAGGTGTGCTTGTGCAAGGGTGGCTAGATGAAAATGCATTGCACGTAGTAAGCTTAGAGTCTAGAAACCTTCCCAGTAGGTCACGACTCGAACTTATCGTGGGTGTTCCCGGGTTGTTTATTGAATGGAGTCCGTTGATTGATGAATGTATGTAAGTGATGTGAATGATGAGATCCGAGTGCATAATTGATCTCAAGGATAAAAATATTACTTTTGAAAAGTAAAATGGGTGCACCGATCCAATAAAAAATCCATTCTTTTACAATAATGACCCAGTCCATCCCGATCCAACAATCATGATGGACCAGGCCATTTAAATCAAAATGGAAATCGAATTTTCAAAGAAGAAAAAGAAAGTATTTTCTAGGAAAAAATGTTTTCCAAAAGAAGTGTTTTCCAGAAAAAGTGTTATTCTAAGGAAAAAATGTTTTCTAGAAAATGTTTTCCATAAGAACAAGATTTTTCAAGAGAAAATGTTTTCCAAATAAAAACTATTTTTCAAAGAAAAAATGTTTTCCAGAAGAAAATATTTTCCAAAAGAAAAGAAAATGAAGGAAAAATGATTTACAAAAGATATATATTTGCATGAAAAATTATTGAAATATGTTTGAAGTTGTTATTCAATGAAAACATTATTTGTCAATATTTTTCAAGAGTGCAGTAAAATTATTTTTCTTTTGAATAATCATTAAATGGATGAACTTTTTAATGGATTGGTGCACAAAATTCAATAAAATCTCAGGGTTCATTTAAAATGTTATCAAGGGGGTGACACTGAAATTGGTTAAATTCATCTTCAAAGAGGTTTAAGGGTTATCATTGTATCTAAGCTCAATCGTCCATCGTCTAGGTAGGGTTGTAAATCCGATCAGTTAGAGTAAACGTCAATATCAAGTCAACAGTCAGAAATGACCTCAAAATTTCTCAACATCATCCAATTGTTCTTTGAAGATCATAGTGCCTCAATCCTGTTGGTTGTAAGCAATGTCTCAGTCCTCAGTCCTAATCAAGCCCATTGTGGGTAGTTGTATTGAGTTTTCATGAGTTATTTGAGTTAGCTCGAGTCCAATTTTTCAATGTCATATTTTCTTTAGATAGGGTCTACTATTTTCCTGTTGAGTCGAGTTAGTAGAGGTGTCTGTCGTCCCTTCTGAATTTGATTGAATAAAGAAAATTTTTGAATACCTCAAGCGCATTAAAGAATTAACTAATAATCTAGCTTCAAGGATATATTTTTCTCCTGAACAAGAAAGATAAGAGTCGGGCTCAAGAAAGCAAAGGTCATTGACCTCGGAAGAGAAATAAATTCCTAAAGAGATTCAAATAGAAACCATCTTATCTCTAGAGGAACACAAGGGGATAATGAATTTTCTCAGAAATTTCAAAAAACTTGTTCGTGTGATCATTTGAGGATATGCTAGGTGCAAGTTTGGGTGTTGTTCAACATGGAATGGATACTCGTCTATATCAATGGAATTAAAGAAGATGTTATAAAATGTATCAGTGCTATCCTCACTACATCTTGAGTTGCAAATCGCATATTATCAATCGATATGGGGATACCTTTTGAATTGATCTCTGATAATGGGTCGTACTTCAAAGCATAAATCATTACTCTGTATTCAAAGTTGAAGATCTGGAATCACAAATCATCCTCCTTACCGACCTGAGACTAATGGAGCAGTCGAAGCAGCAAATAAGAATATTAAGACTATCCTTAGGAAAATGTGTCAATCACATCGGGATTGGTCAGAAAAACTGCCGTTTGCCTTATGGGCATATCGAACCTCAATTCGATCCTCCACTGGAGTTACTCCCTACTCTTTAGTGTATGGCATGGAAGCAGTCTTGCCAGTTGAAATGGAGATTTCATCTCTCAGGGTTCTGTTAGAAAGTCAGTTGTCAGAAGCAGACTGGGTTCGCCAACGGTATGAAGAGTTGAATTTGATCGAAGAAAAACGACTGAGAGCGTTGTATCACGTGCAAACTTATCAAAGAAGAGTCGCCCGTGCATTTGACAAGAAAATCAAGGCACGTCACTTACAAATCGGGGATTTAGTACTCAAAGAGAATAGGGTACCTATTTTTGATCCCAGGGGAAAGTTCAAACCAAATTGGGGAGGTCCATTCATCATCAAAGAAATATTACCAGGAAAAGCTGTCAGACTTCAAGATCATGATGGAATCGAGTTACCAGAACCAACCAACCTTGACCAAATCAAACGGTACTACATTTAAGGAGGCCATCTTTGGCCGAATCAATTTCCTTGCTACCCAGTTCATTATCTCCTTTCTCAGCCCTTTGCAGCCCTTTCAAAAAAAAATAAATAAATAAATTGTGCCTTTTATTTCTTAGCCTGATCACCTAACCTAGGGGAGGGAAAATTCGAACTACGTTTTGGTCTGATCCCAAAATTCTGGGGTACGTAGGCAACCTGAGAAATTACTTCAGGCCCGACCACATCAAAATAAAAAAAATCTATTTCCCCACACAAAAAATCAAAAAATCAAAGAAAATTCAAAAGAAAAAGAAATTCAAAGTGGGAAAGAAAATTTAAAGAAAAAGAAATAACTTAAAAGGAAATGCCACACAAGGGGCATTTGGGTTTTGAGCCTCAAAATCCTTTTCTTTTTATACCCAGTCCTAAGCTTACCCATGAAAGTCCTCCTAAGTACCGTGCGAGAAGTCAAGGAAGATGGCAAAGCATGATCAGACAACGACTCCAGAAGTTCAGAAGAGAAGAAAAAGATAAAAAATGATGAAGCCTGCTAAGTTGAAAACCCGAAAAGGGCAACTTAAGCAAAAATTAAGGCAAGCTCGCAAGGTTGAAAATCTGAAAGGACAACTTTGGCAACAATTAGAGCCAAGAAAAAAATAGAAGCTCGCTAGATCGAAAACCTGAAAAGGCGATCTAGGCAAAAGTTAGAGCAAGCTCGCTAGATTGAAAACCTGAAAAGGCGATCTAGGGAAAAGTTAGAAAAAAATATATATATAAAAAATAGAAGAAAATCCCAAGCTGAGAGCAGTCCAAGCTGAAACATCAGAAGTCCAAATAATCAAGTTCAATACTTAGCTTAAACCCGGCATAGACTCAGAAGCCACAAGTATCTTGTCTACGATCGATCTGAAAATGTTTACTCCCCCAAGTGGACCAAGGGAGATAAGGGTGAATTCTATGATGAAACTCGAAAGGAAATAATTTTGTACTCTTGAGCCTGATTCAAAACCTCCAATAAAATTAATCAAAATTAAAAGATGAGTCTTTATTGCGCTTGTGGTAATTAATTATTTCAAACCTTCATACAAGGGGTATTTTCTTTCTTTTTTAATGTAACTTTTCTCCCTTATACTAGGGGCATTTTTTTTGCACGATGTGTTCAATTATTTTCAAGGTCACGTACATTGTCAAACTAGGGGCATTTTGTCTTCGAGCAATGTTAATCCTATAAAAATAATAGGAACCCCAAACTTAAGGTTACCCTCTTGATGACAGTTTTTTCGAAAAACTTTTGAGGTTCAAAAGAAATAAAAACTCATGTTTTAAATTCATAAAACTTTTTGATACATCCTTGAGGTTCAAACAAAAGCATTTTGGATCTCACATAGGAGATATGACATTCTTTCGTTCTCCAGATTCTTTTTCAGATCCAATCATTCTTGGAATCGATCATTTCTCTTCCAGATTCAGTATCTTCCAGATTTATTCAATTCACTCTAATCAATTTTTCTCCAAATTCGTTCATTCTTTTCCAAAATTCATTCATTCCTCTACCAGTTTTGCTCAGATGCCGCCGAGGGTTTTCTCGGAACTATGCTCAGATACCGCCGAGGGTTTTCTCGGAATTATGCTCAGATACCGCCAAGGGTTATCTTGGATTTTGCTCAGTTTCCACCGAGGGTTTTCTCGGAACTATGCTCAGATACCGCCGAGGGTTTTCTCGGAATTATGCTCAGATACCGCCGAGGGTTTTCTCGGAACTATGCTCAGATGCCGCCGAGGGTTTTCTCGGAACTATGCTCAGATACTGCCGAGGGTTTTCTCGGAACTATGCTCAGATACCGCCGAGGGTTTTCTCGGAACTATGCTCATATACCGCCGAGGGTTTTCTCGGAACTATGCTCAGATACCGCCGAGGGTTTTCTCGGAATTATGCTCAGATGCCGCCGAGGGTTTTCTCGGAACTATGCTCAGATACCGCCGAGGGTTTTCTCGGAATTATGCTCAAATGCCGCTGAGGGTTTTCTAGGAACTATGCTCAGATACCGCCGAGGGTTTTCTCGGAACTATGCTCAGATGCCGCCGAGGTTTTCTCGGAACTATGCTCAGATACCGTCGAGGGTTTTCTCGGAATTATGCTCAGATACCGCCGAGGGTTTTCTCGGAATTATGCTCAGATACCGCCAAGGGTTATCTTGGATTTTGCTCAGTTTCCACCGAGGGTTTTCTCGGAACTATGCTCAGATACCGCCGAGGGTTTTCTCGGAATTATGCTCAGATACCGCCGAGGATTTTCTCGGAACTATGCTCAGATGCCGCCGAGGGTTTTCTCGGAACTATGCTCAGATACTGCCGAGGGTTTTCTCGGAACTATGCTCAGATACCGCCGAGGGTTTTCTCGGAACTATGCTCAGATGCCGCCGAGGGTTTTCTCGGAACTATGCTCAGATACCGCCGAGGGTTTTCTCGGAACTATGCTCAGATACCGCCGAGGGTTTTCTCGGAATTATGCTCAGATGCCGCCGAGGGTTTTCTCGGAACTATGCTCAGATACCGCCGAGGGTTTTCTCGGAACTATGCTCAGATACCGCCGAGGGTTTTCTCGGAACTATGCTCAGATGCCGCCTAGGGTTTTCTCGGAACTATGCTCAGATGCCGCCGAGGGTTTTCTCGGAACTATGCTCAAATACCGCCGAGGGTTTTCTCGGAATTATGCTCAGATGCCGCCGAGGGTTTTCTCGGAACTATGCTCAGATACCGCCGAGGGTTTTCTAGGAATTATGCTCAGATACCGCCGAGGGTTTTCTCGGAACTATGCTCAGATGCCGCCGAGGGTTTTCTCGGAACTATGCTCAGATACCGCCGAGGGTTTTCTCAGAACTATGCTCAGATATCGCCGAGGGTTTTCTCGGAATTATGCTCAGATGCCGCCGAGGGTTTTCTCGGAACTATGCTCAGATACCGCCGAGGGTTTTCTCGGAACTATGCTCAGATACCGCCGAGGGTTTTCTCGGAACTATGCTCAGATACCGCCGAGGGTTTTCTCGGAATTATGCTCAGATGCCGCCGAGGGTTTTCTCGGAACTATGCTCAGATGCCGCCGAGGGTTTTCTCGGAACTATGCTCAGTTACCACCAAGGTTTTTCTCGGAACTATGCTCAGTTACCGCCGAGGGTTTTCTCGGAACTATGCTCAGATACCGCCGAGGGTTTTCTCGGAACTATGCTCAGATACCGCCGAGGGTTTTCTCGGAACTATGCTCAGATACCGCCGAGGGTTTTCTCGGAACTATGCTCAGTTACCACCAAGGTTTTTTTCGGAACTATGCTCAGTTTATGCTCAGATTATATTCAAATTATGCTCAGTTTATATTCAAATTATGCTCAATTTATACTCAGACTATGCTCAATTTATGCTCAGGTTTTACTCAGTTTCACACAGTGCACACACTTGCACATTTACACTTTTTAGTCAGGGAGAATTCTCTAAAATTCAAGGATCTGACACCGTCAGTGAGAGTTTGCGCTCAAGGACCTGACAACCTTTTAATTCGGGGAGAGCTTTACCCTCAAGGATCCGAACACCCTGACGAATTGCTGAATCAGGCTGTAAAATGAACTGTCACTAGCTTTGGCATTCGGATATCGCACTATCTACCAAAATAAATTTGCTATCTAGTTTGCTTCAACCCTCTGCCAAAGAGGGGCATCTGTAGACACCCCATTTTTGCACCCGCCTGATTAATCAACTCGTCAACCCGATCGCAAGGATTCCCAATGATGGATGTGTATTCCGTTGCTTTATTTTGTTACCAGATGTGTTTCAGAAATCCGGATGAGGTATCTCGAATTGACAAAACCTTAGAAACCACGCTACGCTAGGAAAATACGACCCCAGAAACATAGAAATCATCATCTTGCAAATAAAAAAAAAAGCTTTACGATGAAAATCACTAAAAATTACCAAATTACTAAAATACCCCTGACATCAAAACAACCCTAGAGCCTACGTTACGCTTAGGAAAACTCTCTCAAACACATAAAATAACAAATCGAAACCAAATAAATCATTTCGCCAATTTTCACAGAATTTGACAAAATTACGAAAATGCCCCTCATAAAGTTCACAATCATTTCACATAAAAATTTTCATAAATGACACAAACCAACATTCTCATTGAATTCCTTACGAAAAATCGATTCTAAAACATCCTAGAACATTAAAAACCGACTTAAAATGTGAAAAGTCCTCTCCGGGGGTAAAATGGTAATTTCACAATTTTCATAATTAAAAAATTCGAAATTAATAAATAAAATATTAAATAATTAAATTTAAACATTAATGAAATTAATTTAAAAATTTGAACCTAAAAAATCGATCAATCGGGCTCTCAGGCAAAATCGTTGAGGGTTCGTGGGATATTTCTTTAAGGACCCCTCCATTTGGGGGTCCAAAGAATTAAAGAAATAATGGAGGGGCCTTCTCCAAAAATTTAAAGTAAATCAAGCAAGACTAAGGTCAATGTATTAAAGTCAATCAAGTGAGACTGAAGTCAAAATTAAAGTCAATTAAGCAAGACTAAAGTCAAGATATTGAAAGTCGATCAATTAAGACTAAAGTCAAAACATTAAAAGTCAATCAAATAAGACCAAAAGTCATAATAGAGATCTAATTAAATAATAACTCTATCTAATAGAGTTCTAACTTAAAAACAATTCTACCTAAAACAATTTGAATTAAAACACAATTCTACCTAAAATAATTTGAATTAAAACACAATTCTACCTAAAACAAGTCAAATTAAAACACAACTCTAATTAAAAGATCTCTATTAAACACTAACTCTATCCAAATCAACCCCTAAAAACATCTATAAATAGAGGTGCTCACACCCTATTTTCGTATCAAATTATAAACCCTAAGAGAAGTAGGTCTAGAAGCTCCCCTAGCCCCCCAAAAACCCTAGTTTTGGAGCCCCAACTCCTTAGCTAACATCCCTCCTTCAATTTTAGTCTAGAAAACACCCAAAAGCCTTCTAGAAACACCCCCAAATCCGCAACGAACTTGAGGAGTTTAGATTCAAAAACAAGGAGATACCTTGCCTCGGAGATCCGAAGTCAAATCCGGAAACAGAACGAAGCAAGGGAGCACGGTACAAGGAGCTCTTTTTGTCAGATCTGAGGGAATAAAGTCCTTGCATCGGAAAGGTATTTTTTTTATTTATTTTTATCTAGGTTTTAGCAATGTAATTTACTTGGGAATTTAGTAAAGACCGGCTTTGGCCGGGCGGGATTGGTGCCTAACACCTTCCAATCCCGTAACATGATCCCCGAATTCAGTTTTCTTGGTTTTAGATTAGTTTTTATCCGTTTAGAGTCATTGATCGGTTCCTAGACCGTAATAACTTGGTGGCGACTCCCAAACCTCAAGGGTCAAAAGCGGATCCGCGCACCCCGCGGATCGAGGGCACTTTCAAAATCAAAGGTAAAACATTGAATCTCTAACAAAACATAGTTTAACTTGAATTCATCTAAAGATTAAACTATCAGAACCATGAGAATAAACATTCTAGCTAATGATCACCACTTAAAAAAAGTGGTATCACAATAAATCATTCAAGCATGATTGAAACAAATAATTATCTAAGATGGTTTAGTTTGGGCTTTATTGACCTCTCTAACGGAGGTCTAGCCACATTTCATAATAAAAGTACAAGAAAAACGAATAGGGAAGAAAGTGATGATCCTTTATTAATCTTGAATTGAATATGGAAGAATACTCCTTTTGTTTGCAAAATTCCAAAAAAAGTAAACCTAAAATCTAGAAAACTATGGAAGAACTCAAAGAAGATATATATTAGATAATGCTCTTAAGTTCTTGGTCGACTTCTTATTTATAGAGGTCAGATTAGAGTTCCTCTTGAATTCAAAAATACTTTCGTATTTTAGAAGGATTCGAAAACCTTATTTGTTATGTTACAAAATATGCCGCCTTAATATTACACGAATCTCAAGATTAAGATTGATGACATCACCGTGCCGTCCAAGGAGTTCACCGCATCGGGGTACTTGTGGGCCAATTGATTTTAGTTTTCGGTTCACGATTTTATCTTGAGTCTTGGATTGTAGTACACATCTTCAATTATTTTGGTTCATTATTTTGAATATCATGACTTTGACCTATTATACGTAAATAATCATAATTAGTTTGAAAATTCACAATTTATTCAATAATAATAATAATTATGGACTATCAACGTATTATGTCTATTTAGGGAATTTTGTGTATTATTCAACCTTAAAATATTTGTAATTAGGTGTAGACACCCCATTTTTGCATATGCTTAATTCGACAATTTGTCACCCGGTTACCGCGAATTCCTAATGATGATCACAAAGAACTCGAAGGCTTGTGAGTACTATCCTTAATTCATTCCGTTTTCACTCTTTTTATCTCTCCTACTTGTTACGACTCGACATAGAAATTTACACACGTTTAGGATCGCTACACGTTACACCCAATTTAGCAAGCATGTACGCTTAGGTTCGCTACATAGTTCGATAACCTAGAGACCTCGCTACGCTAGGAAAATACGACTTTGAAACATAGAAATAATCACGTTGGAACTGAAAGAAACCTCATGCCAGAATTCGTAAAAATTTGTAAAAATTGAGAAAATGACAAAAATACCCTTTACGAATTTCGGACCTCCGAAAGACCTCGAAAGTGCCTCCATTGCACTCAAAACATGATTTCGAGTCTAATGAGACCCAAACCGACGAAAACAGAGAAATTTAGAAAAAATCATAAAAAATGACCAAAATGCCCTTCAACCCAAATTTCAACTTAGAGATCCCGATCTTTAGGAAAATGTAATAAAATTGAAATCTAATTAAAAATCCAATCTAATTAAAAATAAAACTTAAATTAAAAATTAAACAATTCAAATTCAAACAATTAAAACTAAAAATAAAATTCAAATTAAAAATTAAACAACTCAAAGTCAAGCAATTAAAATTAAAATCCAACAATTCAAATTAAAATCAAATAATTTAAACTATAAAAAATAAAAAATAAGAAGTTAAACAATTCAAACAAAAAAATCCAAACAATTAAAACCAAACGATTTAAACAGTTGAGACTAAACAATTCAACAAAAAAATCTAAACAATTAAAATCCAATTAAAAAAAATTTCAAATTAAAAATCGATCAACCAATAAAACCAAAAGAAAACTTTTTCATTAATCAACCAATAAAAAAATTTCAGTTAATTAACCAACCAAAAAAATAATATATCCGTCAACGAATAAAACCAAAATTAAGCAAGTTAAAAATCGATCAAACAATAAAATTCAAAATAAAATTTTTTAAGTTAAAATCAACCAATGACTATTGGCCAATAAGGGACTACTAATGTAGTGCGAGTAGCGCAAGAACATAACTCCTATTCTCCAAAAGAAAGAAGGAAAGTGAGTGAAACTTGTTAATTGAAAGAAAAAAAAGAGAAAGAAAATAAAAAAAAATTAAAAATAAATAAAAAACGAAAAATAGAAATGGGTTTTCTATATAAAGAAGGACGTTTCCTTCTTCTTCTTCTCTCTCAACGTCCTTGGGCTGAACCAGCACTCATACACAGAACGTCTCTTCTTCTCCATTGGACTGACAGACGTCTCTCTCTGCTCATTCTCTCTTCGTCTCTCCCTCTTCTCCAAGATGGCTGTTCTCTTCTACAACGTGGCTGCACTCTTCACCACTACAACAACTCTCAACACAGCCACTGTAACAGCCCCATACCACATCTCTCTCTCACGTTCTACTTGCTGCAACAATCCTGAACCAGCCCCCATCTTCATTCCCTCTCTTCTTCTCCTCAGCCTAATCTTATTCTTCTTCCACTTGTTCTTATCTGTTTTGCCCAACCAAAAACAGCTCCTCTCCTCTCCCAAAAAATGCTCCAGCTAGCATCTTTAGTGCCCTCCCTTCTCACACATTTTCAGCCCTCTTCTCTAACGTCTTAGCTGCATTCATCACCTTCAACAATCCCCACTTCAAAACGTGGCTGCTACAGCCTTCTGCCAAGCCACCCCTCGATTAACCTTCGCCTCACGTGTTAGGACATCTCCAACGTCCCCATAGCAACAATTACTGCCCCCAACACCTATCTTCCTCTCCATAGCAACCATAACAACACCGTCCCAACACCTCTCCTCCTTTCAATCACAACAACTGTGACAAGGATTCACAAGTCTTCACTTGTACCTGAAGGAATCAAGCCACCATTCTCGGACTAATAATTTGGACAGTACTTGCAGGTGGAATTTCTTAATTGATTTTAGACTATGGAACTAATCAGGACTTTTTCAAATCCTTCCATATTTTATGGAATTCAAAGAATGATCATGTAATAATTGGGACAATTTTAGCCATAGGATTTGTTTGGCAAACCCAACATAAATTGATGATGATGATTGGACTGTGACCTTGACTGTAGTCTTTGTATGTTGACCATATGATGATTTTGGATCGTAGTAGAGACTGATCATGTTGATCGGGCGGGTTCGGTGCCTAACACCTTTCGAAACTTGTAATTTGACCCCTTACCCATTTTTTTGATCCGCGGATCGACTCATATCCATTTGGAGTTAATTTTGGTTCCTAGACCTAAACTAGGTGGCGACTCCCATTTCTCAAAAGTCCCCCATTAATAAATCGGACCCCTATCCACTATTTAGTGAAAATGGGTCGAGGCGATTTCAGTGGTGACTCCACTGGGGATTTTAGGGTCAAACTTGACCCGATCCAAGATTATCCTTAGGTTGACCTATTGCTCGAGTCTCTTTGAGTCAACCGAGTTGACTCGAGCAATAGTCAACCTAAGGATAGAGCCAAAATTAACCCCAAATGGATATGGGTCGATCTGAGAATATCCATCCATACAAACCACTGTAATCAATTGTTGTATTCATTGTGATGGGATTGATGATTGAATGTATGTGGTTTGTATGGATGGATATTCTCGAAAATGCCCCGGGCGCACTTTGTCCCTTTGCACACACTCACGAGCATGCATATTCATATTTGCATCATAACATGTCCTTATAAACCCCCGTAACTGGATCCAAGCTAACCTGGTCCCTCGGGACACAGGGGATGACAGTGAGCGCTACAACTTCATTACAGTACTTTCGGGTATATCAAACTGGAGCACCACGTACTGCTTGACCAAGTAAAACTGGGATAGTATATCGATGTTTCGGGCTGAAATGACCTAAGCTTTGTCCTAAATCATATAGTGAGCTTAGAACCTTGAACCTAAGTACGGTCCCACTAGGCCACAACTCGAATCGATCAATAGTGCTCCCGGATTGCTCTACTTAATTTAACCAAAATGTAAGAAGGTGGACCGGTCCACACCGCTCAAATTGAACCCGCAATACCGGTCCAACCCAATAAATATAACTGATGAAATATACCAATCAATGTCAAGTTAAACTAGTTAGTCCAATTGAAAAATGGATCTTATGGATCAACACATAGATCGGTTGGACTAATTGACTTAAAAATAGTACATAAAATAATTCGAGTAGAACATTCAGATCCATTGGGTCGAACCAGCCCAAACTCAAATGGGTACATAGTCCCAATCATTTTTATTGGCCAATCTAATTCAATGGACTGGATATTTTATAATCAATAAGATCGAGATTAGTAAAGTCATTCTAAGGGATGTATTGATTGGTACAATCTGGATCTTGTTTTTAAAGGTCGTGCAATGCTTAATTATGATTCAAAAATTTTCTAAGATTCTTGATCAATCAGCAAATCATCTTTATGTAATCCCCTGCTCGGAATGTTTCATCGATTAGAGACTTTGAATCTAAGGGGTTAATCTAATAAATGCTATCAAGAGGGACCTTTAGTTCTAATTGTTAAAACTTACCATCGGGTCTTCATCGAATAATCCACTATTGATGGGGTTTCAGGATATCATTGCTCCTAAGCTTAAGCGTCCACCACCTAGTTGGAATCAAGAGTCAGGTCGTTTGGGATGAACTTCAGCACCAAGTGAACCGTCAGAAATGGCCTCTGAATCTGAGCTCGCGGAGATTCGTAAAATCTTGACAGTTTTTGCAATGGACATAAACAGCATCAATAGTAAGGTTGAAGTGTTAGAACAGATTTTCGAGTCAACAAGAAATCTTCTTGATGATCAAAGGGACAAAGGACCGAAAGGAAGCACTGTTAGAAATCTAGAAGATGTCTATAAGCTCGATGGAAATGAACAACACTTTAACGAAAATCCAATGCTAGCTAATAGAATGACTCAGTTGGAAACGACTTTGAAAAATATAAAAGGGATTGATGAAATCGCAGCAGGCATCGAGACTCTAAATCGAATCCCTAGGATTCGTTTGCCTGAAAAGTTCGTAATACTAGAAATGGAAAAATTCAATGGGGTAGGTTGTGCAAGAACACACCTCAAAGTATATGTCACTAACATGCGCACTCTAGGCTTAAGTGATAAACATATGGCATCATTATTCTAACGCACTCTATCGGGATCAGCACTACGATGGTTGATGTCTCAAGATCCGTCTACAATCAAGACATAGGAGAATATGTCAAAGTTATTTTGGCACCAATACAAGTATAGTATTGAGATTGAAACCTCTCGAAGGGATTTAGAGTCAACTAAGCAAAAGAACGGGGAAACATTTACTGACTTCATCAGTCGTTGGAGGGCCAAAACTGCACAAATGTGGGATAGACTATCAGAAAAATAACAAGTGGCGATCATATTGAAAAATCTTTCACAAGGGTATGCTCAGCATTTAGTCTCCTAATACCTCCCACATTCGAGTCCCTGTTACAAACCGATAGCCAAATCGAGGATGCCTTCGCTTCCAGGGTCCTTTCCAACCCTTCAGATAATAAGCTCAAAAAGCCCTTCCCCAATTCCAAGCCTAGTACTAATCATGCCTATGTAGCCAATACATTTACTACACCCATCCATTCTATTACCTTACCTATTAACCAGGCTAATCCCAGTCAACCTCAGCCGTGCAGGAAATTCACTAATCTTGGGATGTCTTTGAGTGTTTTTCAGAAACTATTAAGTAAAGGGCTCATTACACCTCTTCAACCTCGACCTCTACCAAGTCCACTCCCCACTTTTCACAATCCCAACTCATTTTGTGAGTTTCACTAAAATCCTGGTCACCTTACTGATCAGTGTGTTGTCCTTCGTCACACCGTTCAAGACCTCATCGATGCCAAAAAAGTTACCGTCCCTACCCCTGCACAACCGAATGTTACCACCAATCCTTTACCTACGTACCAACCTCCCCAGACCTTGAACATGGTGTTCAATACCCATCTCCTATTTAACCCAGTCCTTCTCATCCACCCAGTCAATCCTAAACCACCCAGCCTTCCTTTTATTGGAATGATAGTTCCCAAGGAAGTTATCACCACTGGCTGTGAAGCATTCAATCTAATTTCAGATGAAATCTATTACTTTTCCCCACCTCATCATGTTAGTTCTACTTTCATCACTCAAACAGAAGAATCTAGTTTCTTAAAAGATGAAAATTCTTACTTATTGGACCAAGAATACGAATACTTCTCTCTCTATTGCAATAAACGTGAACATGTGACTCGAGAAGAAAGAACTCTCAAAATATCTGAACTCGATACGACCTTGGTCAATAAAGAATAATCAAGTCTGAATAAAAAAATGTCAGAAAAGGACAAGGAATCTGAAGAAAAAGTTCAAGACTGGCAAATTACCACAGAGTCTCTCAATATTGCCCAGTTGTTCCTTGAAGATCACCATGTTTTAGTCCTACCGGTTGAAAGCAATGTCTTGAGTCCTCAGTCTGTAATCAAATCCATTGTGCGTACTTATCTTTAATTTTTCATGAGTCATGTGATTTAGTTTGGGTTTGCTTTTTTATATTATTTATTTTGTAATGTCTTATCCTTGTTAGATCGAGTCTAGCCTTTTATTTCTGTTAAGTTAAGTTAGTTTGTCGAGTCTGCAATGGTGTTTGTCGCCCTATCTGAATTTAATTGAATAAAAGGAATTTCTGAATACCTCGATCGCATTAACGAGTTAACTAATAATCTTGCTTTAGAAGAGGATCCTCTAACAAGGAATCCCCTGTCGAATCAATCAAACTATTTGAACAAGAAGACAAATGTCAGGTTCAACCTCTAATCGAGGAAGCAAAGGTCATTGACCTCGAAAAAAATAATTCTCAAAAAATTCATATCGAAATTGACTTATCCCCAGGGGAACACGAGGAGATGATGAATTTATTCAGAAAACTCAAAAGACTTGTTCACGTGGTCCTATGAGGATATATTGGGTAAGCTTGGGTGTTGATCAACAAGAAATGGGTATCTGTCCTACGAACTAGAGCGGAATCACATAATCAGAGGACGAGTCACATCATTGTTGAATTTCTCAAAAAATGGAAAGGAATCCAAAGTGGAGCACTGTTAAGGCAATTAATAAGAATCTCGAAACTTCTATCACAAATGTGTTAGACACATTGAGATTGACAAGAGAAATCATAGTTCACGCCTTTAACATGTCAAATTTCGACTCAATTTTCTATACGGACTACTTCAGGGTTCTATGTTATGTGGTATGAAAGGCAGTTTGAAATGGAAAGTTCGTGTCCTAAAGTGTGAATAAAAAAATCAATCGTCAGAAGAGAATTTGATTTATCGCCATGAATCATTTTTTTTGTAAGATAGCGAAAATGTAGTACAAGCAAGTCGGAGATTAAGCCTTAAAAGAAAATCAAGCAGTCATCTTCGACCGAATAAAAAATTGCAAATCCAACAAGGAAGGTTATCCTGTCACCAAGACAAGACTATTTGAAAAAGCTGTCAGACTTTAAAGATCATCACGACACCAAAATCCTTAAATCAATCAACCTTGGCCAGATCGAGTGGTACTATATCTAAGGAGGCCATCTTTGGCCGAACCAATTTTCATGTTACCCAGCTTAATATTTCCTTTTTCAGCCCTTTTGTAGTCTTTCAAAAAAATATTACCTTTTTCTTTCTCAGCCCGATCACCTAACCTATGGGAGGGAATGTATTCGAACTACGTTTTGGTCTGATCCCAAAATTTTGGGGTACGTAGGCAACCTGAGAAGTTACTTCAGGCCCAACCACATTAAAATAAAAAAATAGATTCCCCCACAAAGAAAAAAATCCAAAAAGAAAAAAAAATCAAAAAAAGATATTGTCAAAATGGGGAAGAAAATTCAAAGAAAAAAAATTAAAAGAAATGCCATACAAGGGGCATTTGGGTTTTGAGCCTCAAAATTCCTTTCTTATATGCCCAGTCCTAAGCTTACTTATGAAAGTCCTCCTAAGTACCGTGCGAAAAAACCAAGGAAGGTGAAGCAAAGCATGATCAGATAGTAACTCCAAAAGTTCAAAAGGAAAAAAAAATAATAAAGCCTGCTAAGTTGAAAATCCAAAAGGGCAACTTAGGCAAAAATCAAGGCAAGCTCGCAAGGTTGAAAATTCGAAAGGACGGCCTTGGCAACAATTAGAGCAAAGAGAAAAAAATAGAAATAGAAAAAATGTAAGCTCGCTAGATTGAAAACCTGAAAAGGCGATCTAGGCAAAAGCTAGAGCACATTCGCTAGATTGAAAACCTGAAAGGGCAATCTAGGCAAAAATCAGAGCAATCAAGGAAAAATCTCATTTTTAGATGAGAATCTAAAAGGCGGTACAAGCCAAAACATCGAAAGTCCAAAGGGACAACTGCATCGACTTTGGGGTGAATAATTAATCATCGTGCAATCAATACCCAGTTTGAACCAAATATAGACTCAATGGATACAAGTGTCTCGTCTACGATTAATTTGAAGAGCTTCACGTCCCTAAGTGAACCGATGGGGAGAGAGAACAGATTCTGTGATGAATTTCGAAAAGAAATATTTTGTTCCAATTTTTTCGAGCCAGACTCAAAATCTTCAATCTAAAAAAGTCAAAATTATAAGTTAAAACTTTATTGCGCTTGCGGTAATCAAAGATTTCAAACTTTCGTAACATGGGCATTTCCCTTCTCTAAAGAGTACAATTCCCCCCTTACACAAGGGGTATTTTTTTTCAAAACCTGTTCGATTATCCCCAATGCCATTCCCCATCAATCTAGGGGTATTCTGTTGTGAAGCCTGATCAATTTCGACTCCAAAGGATAAGGTTGACTTTGAATTGAAAGTTACCCTCTTGGTAGCAATTTTTGAAAACCCTCGAGGATCAAAGAAAATTAAAATGTTGACCGGACCTTCATAAAATCCAACTTCTTCAAAAAGTGTTGTTAATCTCCTAATTGTTTTGCCCAGATAAGCAGTTCATCCCGAGTAAGTAGAGTAAGACTTCCCAGAAAATCATTCATTACTCTTCACCCTGAGTAGGTAGAGTAGAACTCTCAGAAAATTGTTCATTACTCTTTCACCCCGAGTAGGTAGAGTAGAACTCTCAGAAAAAGGTTCATTACTCTTCCACCCCGAGTAGGTAGAGTAGGACTCTCAGACAACAGTTCATTACTCTTCCACCCCGAGTAGGTAGAGTAGAACTCCCAAATTACTCTTTCACCCCGAGTAGGTAGAGTAGAACTCCCAGAAAAAGGTTCATTACTCTTCCACCCCGAGTAGGTAGAGTAGGACTCCCAGAAAATAGTTCATTACTCTTCCACCCCAAGTAGGTAGAGTAGAACTCCCAAATTATTCTTTCACCCCGAGTAGGTAGAGTAGGACTCCCAGACAAACAGTTCATTACTCTTTCACCTTGAGTAGGTAGAGTAGAACTCTTAGAAAATCCCAGATTACTCTTTCACCCCGAGTAGGTAGAGTAGAACTTCCAGATTACTCTTTCACCCTGAGTAGGTAGAGTAGAAATCTCATAAAACAGTTCATTACTCTTTCACCTCGAGTAGGTAGAGTAGGACTCCCAGACAACAGTTCATTACTCTTCCACCCCGAGTGGATATAGTAGAACTCCCAGATTACTCTTTCACCCCGAGTAGGTAGAGTAGAACTCTTAGAAAATCGTTCATTACTCTTGCACCCCGAGTAGGTAGAGTAGAACTCCGAGAAAAGGTTCATTACTCTTTCACCCCGAGTAGGTAGAGTAGAACTCCTAGAAAAGGTTCATTACTCTTCCACCCCGAGTAGGTAGAGTAGAACTCTCAGAAAATCGTTCATTACTCTTCCACCCTGAGTAGGTAGAGTAGAATTCCCAGATTACTCTTTCACCCCGAGTAGGTAGAGTAGAACTCCCAGAAAAATTTCATTACTCTTTCACCTTGAGTAGGTAGAATAGAACTCCCAGAAAAATAGTTCATTACTCTTTCAACTTGAGTAGATAGAGTTGGACCCCCCAAAAAATAGTTCATTACTCTTTCACCCTGAGTAGGTAGAGTAAGATATTTAACTTTCGCTCAGACCTTATGTTTAGTTATGCTCAGTGTATGCTCATATTTTACACAGTTTTACTCAATTTTTAATTCATATTTCCTCAGGTTTTGCTCAGATGTTATTACGTAGTTTTCAATCAATAAGTCTGTTATCCTCTCATCATGAATGCGTTGAATGGAGACGCGCCTTTTCAAAATCATCACTACACAATTGCACACACACGCACTTGCATTAGTCAATGAGAATTTTCCAAAATTCAAGGAACTGACATTTTTAGTCCAAGGAGAACTTACCCTCAAGGATCTGGACATTTTGACAAATTACCGAATCAGACTGTAAAATGAGCTGTCACTGGCTTTGGCATTCGGATATCGCACTATCTATCACAATAGATTGGCCATCTAGTTTGCTTCCACCCTTTGCCAAAGAGGGGCATCTGTAGATACCCCATTTTTGCATATGCCTAATTCGACAATTCGTCACCCGGTTACCGCGAATTCCTAATGATGATCACAAAGAACTCGAAGGCTTGTGAGTACTATCCTTGATTCCTTCCGTTTTCACTATTTTCATCTCTCCTACTCGTTACGACTCAACATAGAAGTTTACGTACGCTTAGGATCGCTACATGTTACACCCAATTTAGTAAGCATGTACGCTTAGGTTTACTACACAATTCGATAACCTAGAGACCTCTCTACGCTAGGAAAATACGACTTTGAAACATAGAAATAATCATGTTGGAACTGAAAGAAACCTCACGCCAGAATTCGTAAAAATTTGCAAAAATTGACAAAATGACAAAAATAACCTTCACGAATTTCGAACCTCCGAAAGACCTCGAAAGTGCCTCCATTGCATTCAAAACATGATTTTGAGTCTAACGGGATCCGAACCCACGAAAACAGAGAAATTTAGAAAAAATCATAAAAAATGACCGAAATGTCCTTCAACCCAAATTTCAACTTAGAGATCCCGATCTTTAGGAAAATGTAATAAAATTGAAATTCAATTAAAAATCCAATCTAATTAACAAGAAAACTTAAATAAAAATTAAACAATTCAAATTCAAACAATTAAAACTAAAAATAAAATTCAAATTAAAAATTAAACAACTCAAAGTCAAACAATTAAAATTAAAATCAAATAATTCAAACTATAAAAAATAAAAAATAAAAAGTTAAACAATTCTAACAAAAAAATCCAAACAATTAAAACCAAACGATTTAAATAGTTGAGACTAAACAATTCAAACAAAAAAATCCCAACAATTAAAATCCAATTAAAAAAAATTTTCAAATTAAAAATCGATCAACCAATAAAACCAAAAGAAAAAATTTTCATTAATCAACCAATAAAAAAAATTTCAATTAATTAATCAACCAAAAAAATAATATATCCGTCAACGAATAAAACCAAAATTAAACGAGTTAAAAATCGATCAAACAATAAAATTCAAAATAAAATTTTTAAGTTAAAATCAACCAATGACTATTGGCCAATAAGGGACTACTAATCTAGTGCGAGTAGCGCAAGAACATAACTCCTATTTTCCCAAAAGAAAGAAGGAAAGTGAGTGAAACGTGTTAATTGAAAGAAAAAAGGAGAAAGAAAATAAAAAATGAGAAATAAATAAAAAATGAAAAATAGAAATGGGTTTTCTATATAAAGAAGGACGTTTCCTTCTTCTTCTTCTCTCTCAACGTCTTTGGGCTGAACCAGCACTCATACACAGAACGTCTCTTCTTCTCCATTGGACTAACAGACGTCTCTTTCTGCTCATTCTCTCTTCGTCTCTCCCTCTTCTCCAAGGTGCCTGCTCTCTTCTCCAACGTGGCTGCACTCTTCACCACTACAACAACTCTCAACATAGCCACTGTAACAGCCCCATACCACATCTTTCTCTCACATTCTACTCGCTGCAACAATCCTGAACCAGCCCCTATCTTCATTCCCTTTCTTCTTCTCCTCAGCCGAATCTTATTCCTCTTCCACTTGTTCTTCTCTATTTTGCCCAACCAAAAATAGCCCCTCTCCTCTCCCAAAAAATGCCCCAACCAACATCTTTAATGCCCTCCCTACTCACACATTTTCAGCCCTCTTCTCTAACATCCTAGTTGCATTCATCACCTTCAACAATCCCCTCTTCAAAACGTGGCTGCTGCAGCCTTCTGCCAAGCCACCCCTCAATCAACCTTCGCCTCACGTGTTAGCACATCTCCAACGTCCCCATAACAGCCATTACTGCCCCCAACACCTATCTTCCTCTCCATAGCAACCATAACAGCACCGTCCCAACACCTCTCCTCCTTTCTATCACAACAGCCGCGACAAGGATTCACAAGTGTTCCCTTGTACCTGAAGGAATCAAGCCACCATTTTCGGACTAATAGTTTGGGAAGTACTTGCAGGTGGAATTTCTTCATTGATTTTAGATCATGGGGCTAATCAGGACTTTTTCAAACTCTTCCATATCTTATGAAATTCAAAGAATGATCATGTAATAATTGGGACAATTTTAGCCATAGGATTTGTTTGGCAAACCCAACATAAATTGATGATGATGATTGGATTGTGACCTTGACTGTAGTCTTTGTATGTTGACCATAGGATGATTTTGGATCGTAGTAGAGACTGATCATGTTGATCGGGCGGGTTCGGTGCCTAACACCTTTCGAAACCTGTAATCTGACCCCTTACCCATTTTTCTGATCCTCGGATCGACCCATATCCATTTGGAGTTAATTTTGGTTCCTAGACCTAAACTAGGTGGCGACTCCCATTTCTCAGAAGTCTCCCATTAATAAATCAGACCCCTATCTACTATTTAATGAAAATGGGTCGAGACGATTTCATTAGGGTCCTAGAACAACTTTCTAGGCCTTGATCATACCCCAAACTTAGATTTTGCTATTCTCGAGTAAATATAAAGAAAACTTAAAATAAAAATTTCACTTTCGCAGGTTACATAATTGCATTTAACGAATGCAATAAGTCCTTAAATCCTTAGATTACCTTAGTGGATGAGTTTTACTCGTGAAGGCTTGTAGTGAATATACCCACACAATTCATACATTTTACAAAAATATCAAAATCAAAACCAACGTATGTAATGAAAATATAACAACATTTCATAAATCAGTCAAAAGTCCTTTGCATTTGAGAAGAGTTTTAAGTTTCCATTCCTTACTTTAGAAAATTCTAAAAATAACTTAAGTACCTGTGCAAATTTTTTGATTTTTAAGAATAACTTTTTTTTCAAAACAAGGTTTCACCTCCTAACTATTAAGAACGGTCGGCTCTACCTAAGTTTTGACTCAAAACTAAGTATCTTGTCTATAGGATAGTGAAAGGTGTGAATGTTCACTTTAATACCTTTAAGAGACTTTATCTATGATATTTCAACTTACTAACATTTTTACTATTAACGATTTTTACCCTGTTAAAATATTATATTTGGCCTCATTTGACTCATTTTGGATTTTTTAAGTTCTAGCATTTTTTGCTTTGTTTCGAATTTTTTGCTTTTTCTTTATTCTAATTTTTACACATCTTTATATTTTTATTTTCTTTTTCAAAAAGTAAGTAGTCATTTTTCAAGATAGCCAGTTTAATCTTATGGTTGTTGTCCAAGTCATACTAATTCTAGTTTTATTTTTCTTCTAACCAGCCAACTAAAGGACAAGGAAGTCAAAGTTTACTATACTAGGTTTTTCTTAACATTCTAGGTAGAGAAGAGGGTCAACTCTTATTCTAAGATATCTAATTTTCAAGTATTTTAATCAGAAGTGATGTGAATTTTTCAAAATAAACTTTTTTCGATTTTCTAGTGAAAAATAATAAAAAATGACTCGTGATAAAAAATTTAGGATATGAGATTGAGATTTAAAATTCATATGTAAAAAGTACATAAATTTTTTTTTTGAAGAAATATTTCAAAAGTGTTGTATATATATATATATATATATTTCATATTTTTTTGAAAACTTGCAAATAAATTAACAATGCAATTGTGAAGTAACCCAAGACCCTCAAACCTAAATGAAATATTGTCCTAAATTAATAACTAATAAGGAAATATAGAGAAATGTTAGATCACACTTGATGTAGATTGGGCATTAAGTTGCAAAATCTTGTTACAACTAATTTGAAAAGATTGAAGGTTATTACAATGATAATTTCTAAAACAGTTTTGCATAAAGGAAATCCTACCTAAGAAAACATCCTAATATAAGAAAGCAATAAATCCTAATCTAAATCTAAACTTTGAGCTGCCTGAGCACTTGCACGTTATTTCTATTCCTCAATATAAGCTAACATTTGTTTCTAATACTCAATCAACAAATGATGATCGATCTATAGATCTTTGTATAATTTGGTTGACCTTTTTGAGTCTCCTAAAAATTTTTAAAAGGCATTTTTATGCCCCTACTGAGGTACCTGATCAAGCCAAGACATATCCTCAAAATCCATGCCCGGTGTAAGCTTTTCCTCAGGTATTGGTTTGTTGAATTCTACCCCAGCAAGCCCATAACCATGAGGGCTACCATGTTCCTCCTCATTAAGACCAAGGGTCTAAAGACCCTGAATATAGGTCTTAAAAATCATTTTTTTTCCTTTAAATGCGAAAATTTTCTTTAGTCGACCTTGATTAAGTTGGCCAACCATGAGAATACCCATCTGTCACTGAAGGATGTAATAGACAAGGTGAGGTAAGGCCAAAGAACGAGTCCCATTTATTATCATATTGGTGAATGTCTCAAGAAGTATGTGGAACACATAAAAGGTCGGATCACGAGTTTGAAAAGCGTATAGAAGGTAGAGATGTTTTTTGTACATCTCAGTCGAATGTTGAGTACCCAAAATGTTGTTCGTGATCTATTGTCAACAGAGGTACTGATTCTCGTACAAAAATTTAGACTTGAGACCACTATCAGTGATGTGAATATCTTGTTTAGAGAGACCGAGTCGAGTGACATGATGCTCAAAGCCAAAATTTGGCTCTCAAACACCATTTTCAACAAATTCAAGGCCTAAAATTTCTTGAATATCATCAATTATGATCAAAATTTCTCGAAAGTTGATATTAATAAATAAAATCGATAGGTTAATGGAGACGACAAAATTATAGAAGTCTCTAGCGAGTTCTTCAGTGAATGTCTTGTTACCTTCATAGAAAAATTAACCCTAACCTTGATAAAAGAGCTCATCACTAAACCATGCACCTTGTTGTTAATCGAAAGTCGTAGAATAGGCTTCCTCAAAAAATATTTTACGAATTTTAGGTGGCATGAGTGGAAAGAGGGAAGAAACTTGAATGTTCTGTGAAAAATGGAACGAGGGAGTTGATCGATACCACAACACCAAAAAATGTGTGGGCAACATGGTTGGGTGGCACGAATTGATCAACGATCGATTGGGGGTTGGTCGCCACACAAAAAAGATGCAAATGCATAGATCGATTTTGACGTTGGTTGTTGAGAAGTAGGTCGGTCGAATTATGTAGGTTGAGGGTTGTTGGAGTTTGGGTGGTTTGGAGAAGAAGATGATGAGAAAGAGATGAGATTTTAGGGTTTTAAATGAGAAATTTTTCAAGAAAATGAAATTTTGTACTAGGAAAATAAATTTTCCAAGAAAAATTTTGTTGGAAAATTTTGAAAATATTTAACCCTTAAACCACTATTTGGGAGTTTAGAAAAAGAAGAAATAAGATCCTACGTATCAACAAAATGTATTTGCTGACCAACTACTCAAGGGTTGACTATCGGAAAGCAATGAGTTCATTATCGTTAACCAGATAAAGACGCAAGTCTAATCCTGGTACATAGGATCACTCAAACTGGAATCTCAATCATGAGACATTGGTAGATGGAGAAAGGGTTTTAACCTTTGACCATTAGTTTGGAAAATGCTTCCATCAAAAGGATTGAGAATCTCAATACCTCTATATGGATGGATATTGTGAACGACAAAAAGTCCTGTCCATCGAGACTTTAATTTTCTTGGTAATAGGTATAATCTAGAATTGTAAAGCAACACTTTTTTACCTAGATAGAAAATTTTCCTTTGAATGTGCTTATCATGCCATAATTTGGTACGATCCTTGTATAGTTTTGCACTATCATTGGCATCATTCCGTAGCTTTTCCAACTTAGTGAGTTGGAGTTTCTTATGTTCACCTGCCTTGACAAGGTAAAAGTTAAGATGTTTCACTGCCCAATAAGTTTTGTGTTCGAGCTCAACTGGGAGGTGAGAAGCTTGACAGAAGATCAACCGATATGGAGACATGCTAATTGAGATTTTGTGAGCGATATGGGGTAGCTACTTTATGAGTTATGACATATTTATGCATCAATGCTTCAAAAACCCTAATACAATCACTAATTATAGTGCGAGGTGTACCAAATCAAGCAAACACATTATTTTGAAAAAAAGTGAACCGCAACCTTGTGGTCATTAGTTTGGCATGCTGTGGCTTTCATCCATTTCGACACATAATTTACGATGACAATAATGTATTGGAAACCATGAAAAATGGGGAACGGACCCATAAAATCAATGCCCCATACATCAAAATTTTCAATGATTAAGATCGGGTGTTGGGGCATTTCATTTCTTCTACTAATCTTTCCTAAATGTTGACATCTATTGCAAGATTTAACGAAAAAATGAGCATCATGAAAGATGGTGAGCCAATAAAAATCACACTGTGACATCTTTACGATTGTCTTTTTACGACCAAAATGTCCTCTACAAGCATGGTTGTGACAGGACTCAATAATGCTTTTTTGATCTCCATCAAGAATACACTGTCTAATTATTTGGTTTGGATAGTACTTATTTAAGTACGGATCATCCCAGAAAAGTCATTTGAATTTGGCAAAAAACCTCATTCTCTTTTGTTTGGTCCAAGAAACGGTTTTTTGCCCTGTCACTAGGTAGTTGACAATATCAGCATACCAGGGTGTGTCAAGGTTGGAGATTAACACGAGTTATTCATCTGAAAAATTCTTCGAGATAGGTGGGGAGTCTGGACTGGACTCAACTTCTAACCTAGATAGGTAGTCCGCAACGACATTCTCATATACTTTCTTATTTCGAATTTTAAGATCAAATTCTTAAAGTAGAAGAATCTATCAGATTAACCGTGCGTTAGTCTCTTTTTTAACAAAAAGGTATTTCAGCACAGTATGGTCTGTGAAAATCACAACCTTAAACCCAATAAGGTAGGATCAAAATTTGTTAGGTGCAAAAACTACTGCTAGGAGTTCTTTTTTAGTGATGGAGTAGTTGAGTTGGGCATTGTTTAGCATTTTGTTCGCATACTGAATGACGTGGGGGAGTTTGTCAACTCTCTATCCTAAAACAGTACCTATAGCATAGTCAAATGCATCTCACATTACCACAGAGGAAATATCCCAGTTGGGTGATTGAATGATAGTTGTTGAAGTCAACTCAGTTTTGAGTTTCTCAAAAGCTTCTAAACAAGGTTTGAAAAAAATCAAATGTAGTATCCTTGGTGAGTAAATCACACAAAGGTTTGGAGATTTTTTCAAAATCATTGATGAAACGCCAATAAAATCCTACATACCAAAGAAAATAAAAGACTTCCTTGATCATTTTTGGTGGAGATAGATTAGCAGTAAAATCAATTTTTACCTTATCAACCTCAATTCCTTTGTAGGAGATAATATATCCTAAAACGATTTTGGGAGTTTCCATGAATTAGCACTTCTCCCAATTTAGTACGAGATTCTTCTCTCAACATTTAGCTAAGACTTGTTTAACGTGACTTAAACAGTTCTCAAAGTTGGATCCAAAGATAGAAAAGTCAACTATGAAGACCACTAAGAAGTTCTCTACCATATTGAAGAAAATACTTAGCATGCACATTTGAAAATGACCTGGTGCATTGCATAACTCAAAGGACATCCGATGATAGGCAAATGTCCCAAAGGGACATGTGAATATGATTTTCTCCTGGTCTTCTAGGGCAATCAAGATTTGATTGTATCTCAAATAGCCATCAAGAAAGTAGTAATAGGCATGTCCGACTAATCTTTCAAGTATTTGATCGATGAATAAGAGAGGAAAATAGCATTTCCTAGTCATGGAATTCAACTTCCTGTTGTCTATGCATATTCGCCACTCAATTTGGATCCGAATAGGAATCATTTCATTGTCTCGATTGGTTATAATGGTGACACCAGACATTTTTTGAACTTGAACTGGACTAACCGTCATTTGTTGTCCGAGATGGCGTATCTAATACATGTATCTAATAATTTATTGACTTCCCCTCAGACAACATCCTGTAATACCAGATTTAGTTTTCTTTGTGAATCTCTCGAAAGTTTGAAATTTTTTTTTCAAGGTAGATTTGATGCATAACCACAAAGAGACTGATGTCCTTGATGTCAGCTATGGTCCAACCTATAGCTTCGCGATACTTGCATAACACATCTAGCAAATACTTTTCTTGTGACTCTTCTAAGTTTGACAAGATGATGACTGGAAAGGTTTCAACCTTTCCAAGGAACGCATATTTCAGTGTATTTGACAATTGTTTCAGTTCAAGCTTAGGAGTTTCTCTAACTGGTGAAGGGGTGGAGTAGTGGGGAAACTCTCAAAGTTAGGTTGCCATTTTTTAAAATCCATCACTTGGATGAATTTAAGTAGGGATTTTACATCCTTAATAAATGTCTCTACATCAACATCAAGGTCGAATTGTCCTAAGTACTTTTCTAGCAGGTCAGTGTTCTTCGCTCTTATAAACGTGCTATTGGTCAAGGTATCAATCATGTTGCCTCTTCTAAGTCATCCATATCCATGGATTGAAATTTTTTATGGAAAACATTCATTTTAACTTTCATGTTTATAAATGCCAAGGTCTTTTTTTCCTATATCTGATAACAACATTAGATGTTGCCAAGAATAGTCTGCCCAATATGACAGGAATGCGATTGTTTGGGTTAATGACAGGTTCAGTATCAAGAATCACAAAGTTAACAGAGAAATAGAAGTTTTTCATCTTTATAATGACATCCTCCACAACTCCCTTTGAAACCTTAATCGACCTGTCAGTTAAATTTAATGTGATATCCAATGGTTTGAGTTCCCCCAAACCTAATTGTTTGTAGACAAAACATGGAAGAAGGTTTACACTAGCCCCTAGGTCTAATAACATTTCTTAATCATGGTATCCACGATATGCACAGAAATTATAGGACTGCCAGGGTCCTTGAATTTAGGTAAAATGTCTGTTGGATTAGACGAGAAGATTGGGTTATCATCACAGCTTCTCTTGATACAGGGGATTTCTGTTTAATTGTGGCAAGATCTTTGAAAATTTTGGTAGAGGAGGAAATATGACGGATTGCGTCTAAGAAAGAGATATTGATTTGTACATTTGTAAATACTTCTATATTTCTTTATAATTGTTTCCCTTTCCAATTATTTGCAAGCCTATGCGAGAATGGGGCATTGGGAATAGTTTCTTAGGTTTCACTTGGTGGAGGTGTTTCCTTTTTGTTTATCATCTTCCTCTATTGTAGATACAATTGGGTTTTTAACTTTCTCGGGGGCTCATGATTCTTTTTGGGTCCATAAACCTGATTGTCAACTAGTTTTCTAGAACTGAAAGTGTGGACTACTTTGATAGAGTCATCTAACTTGTTATCTCATATTTCCCTTTTTGAGCATTGAAAACATGTCCTCTTGGATTTGGGATTGTTTGACTGGGGAATTGCCTCGTATTCCTCTCCCAAATAGAAAGAGCTAATTGACCTAACTAAACATCAAGTTTATTGATTGCTTGTGTATTTACTTGATTGATTTGAGTTTGGTTCTAATTGGTCTATATTTGTTGTTACATGATTTGCAGTTGTTGCTTTAATAACTCAGTCATCATTTCTTCTAGTGATGAGTTTGTTTGTCCAATTAGGGGCGAGTAGTTAGTCATAGGGTCTGAATCGTTAGAAATGGCCTCTGAATCCGAACTCGTAGAAATTCGAAAGATCTTAGCGGTATTTGCAATGGACATAAACAACATCAAGAGCAAGGTAGAAGTGTTAGAACAGATCTCCGAGTCAACAAGAAATCCCCCTGATGATCAAAGGGGCAAAGGACCTGAAGGAAGTACGGCTAGAAATCTAAAAGATGTCTACGAGCTCGATGAAAATGAAGAACACTTCAATGAAAATCTGATGCTGGCTAATAGGATGACTCAGTTGGAAACAACCTCGAAAAACATAAAAGGAATTGATGAAATCGCAGCAGGAATCGAAACTTTAAATCAAATCCCTAGGATCCGTTTGCCTAAGAAGTTCATAATGCTAGAGATGGAAAAATTCAATAGGGTAGGTTGTGTGAGAACGGACCTCAAAGTATATGTCACTAACATGTGCACTCTGGGCTTAAGTGATGAACATATGATATTATAATTCTAACGTACCCTATCGGGATCAACATTACGATGGCTGATGTCTCAAGATCCGTCTACAATCGGGACATGAGAAAATATGTCACAGTTGTTTTGGCACCAATACAAGTATAGTATTGATATTGAAACCTCTCAAAGGGATTTAGAGTCAACTAAGCAAAAGAACGGGGAAACATTTACTAACTTCATTGGTCGCTGGAGGGCCAAAATTGCACAAATGTGGGATAGACCATCAGAAAAAGAACAAGTGACGATCATATTGAAAAATCTTTCGCAAGGGTATGCTCAGTATTTACTGTCCCATACCTCCCTACATTCGAGTCCCTGTTACAAGCCGGTAGCCAAATAGAGGATGCCTACTCTTCCGGGGTCCTTCCAATCCTTCAGACAATAAGCTTAAAAAGTCCTTTCCCAATTCTAAGCCTAGTACTAATCATGCCTATGTAGCCAATACATCTACTACACCCATCCATTCTACTACCTCACATATTAACCAAGTTAATTCTAGTCAACCTCGACCACGCAGGAAATTCACTAATCTTGGTATGTCTTTGACTGTTGTTTTTCAGAAATTATTAAGTACAGGGCTCATTGCACCTCTTCAACATCGACCTCTACCAAGTCCACTCCCCGCTTGTCACAATTCCAACTTATTTTGTGAGTTTCACTTTACTGATGATTGTATTGCTCTTTGTCACACCGTTCAAGATCTCATCGATGCCAAAAAAGTTACCGTCCATACCCCTGCGCAGCCAAATGTTACCACCAATCCCTTACCCACATACCAACCTCCTCAGACCTTGAACATGGTGTCCAATACCCATCTCCCATTTGACCCAGTCCTCCTCATCCACCCAGTCAATCCTAAATCACCTAACCTTCCGCATATTAGAATGGTAGTCCCCAAGGAAGTTCTCACCACTGGTTGTGAACCATTCAAATCATTCAACCTGATTTCCGATGAAATCTATTGCTTGTCCCCACCTTATCGTGACAGCACTACTTTGATCACTTATGCTTCAACACAGATGGACTTGGAAGAATACAGTTTCTTAAAAGATGAAAATCCTTACTTATTGGACCAAGAATACGAACACTTATCCCTCTATTGCAATGAACGTAAACATGTGACTCGGAAATAAAGAACTTTCAAAATATCTAAATTCGATACGACCTTGGTCAAGGAAGAAGAATCAAGTCTGAATAAGAAAATATTAGAAAAGGACAAAGAATCTAAAGAAGAAGTTCAAGACTGGCAAACTACCATAGAATCTTTCAACATTGCTTAGTTGTTCCCTGAAGATTATCATGCTTCAGTCCTACTGGTTGGAAGTGATGTCCTGAGTCCTTAGTCTGTAATCAAACCCATTGTGGGTACTTGTCTTTAGTTTTTCATAAGTTACGTGATTTAGTTTAAGACTAGTTTATTTATTTCGCAATGTCTTATTCTTGTTAGATCAAGTCTAGCCTTTTTATTTCTGTTGAGTCAAGTCAGTTTGTCAAGTTTGCAATGGTGTCTGTCGTCCCATCTGAATTTAATTGAATAAAAGAAATTTCTGAATACCTCGAGCGCATTAAGGAGTTAACTAATAATCTTGCTTTAAGAGAGGATCCTCTAATAAGGAATCTCCTCCTGAATCAATTGAATTATTTAACAAGCTCAATCTCTAATCGAGGAAGTTAAGGTTGTCGACCTTGGAACAAAAAAATTTTCAAAAAATTCAAATTGGAATTAACTTATCCCTAGAGGAACACAAAGAGATGGTGAATTTATTCAAAAAGTTCAAAAGACTTGTTCGCGTGATCCTATAAAGATATGTTGGGTAAGCTTGGGTGTTGTTTAACAAGAGATAGGTACTTGTCCTACAAACTAGAACGGAATCACATATCAATGTTGGATTTCCCAAAATAGTTGGGCACCCAGAGTAGACTACTATTGAGGCAGTTAACAAAAATCTTTAAACCATCATCATATGGTAAGAAAATAGGTATTAAGAGATAACCAATTGTGAGAAACGGATTTGATTGGTCAACGTTACAAGAACTCAATTCAACCAAAGAAAGGTGGCTTAGAACAAGTTTGCCAAAGAAGAGTTACTCGTGCTTCTGATAGGAAAGTGAAGGTGCGAGACATGTAAGTTGAAGATTGTGCCTTTAAAGAAAATCAAACAATTATCTTCAATCAAATAAAGAAAATTGCAAATCCAATAAGGAAGGTCATCCCATCACTTTTTGGAAAAGCTGTCAGACTTCAAAGATCATCACGACACCAAAATACTAGAATCAATCAACCTTGACAAGATCGAGCAGTACTATATCTAAGGAGGCCATCTTTGGCCGAACCAATTTTCATGTTACACAACTCAATATTTCCTTCTTTAGCCCTTTGTAGCCATTCAAAAAAAAAACCAACAAAAATTGCCTTTTCTTTCTCTGCCCGATCACCTAACCTAGGGGAGGGAATGGATTCGAATTACGTTTTGGTCTGATCCCAAAATTCTGGGGTACATAGGCAACCTGAGAAGTAACTTCAGGCCTGACCACATCAAAATAAAAAAAAAATATATTCCCCCACAAAGAAAAAATCTAAAAAGGAAAAAAAATCAAAAAAGAATATTGTCAAAATGGGGGAAGAAAATTCAAAGAAAAAGAAAATAACTTAAAAGAAATGCCACACAAGGGGTATTTGAATTTTTGAGCTTTAAAATTCCTTTCTTTTATGTCCAGTCCTAACCTTACCTATGAAAGTCTTCCTAAGTACCATACGAAAAAGTTAAGGAAGGAAACAAAGCGTGATCACACAGTAATTCCAGAAGTTCAAAAATGAAGAAAAGGGAAAATAAAGCTTGCTAAGTTGAAAACCTGAAAGGGCAACTTAAGTAAAAATCAAGGCAAGCTCGCAAAGTTGAAAATGTGAAAGGACGGCCTTGGCAACAATTAGAATAAAGAGAAAAGAAATAAAAGTAAAAAAGGTAAGCTCGCTAGATTGAAAACCTGAAAAAGCGATCTAGGCAAAAGCTAGAGTACGCTTGCTAGATTGAAAACCTGAAAGGGCGATCTAGGCAAAAATCAGAGCAATCAAAAGGAAATCTCATTCCAGTTGAGAATCCAAAAGGCGGTCCGAGCCAAAATATTGGAAGTTTGAAAGGCCAAGCTGCATCGACTTTGGGACGAACAATTAATCATCGTACAACCAATACCCACTTTGAACCAAATATAAACTCAATGGATACAAGTGTCTCGTCTACGATAGATCTGAAGAGCTTGACATCCCTAAGTGAACTGATGGGGAGAAAGAACAGATTCTGTGACGAATTTCAAAAGAAATATTTTGTTCCAATTTCTTCGAGTCTGACTCAAAATCTTCAATGAAGTCAAAATTAAAAGTTAAAACTTTATTGCGCTTGCGGTAATCAAAGATTTTAAACTTTCATAATAGGGGCATTTTCTTTTCTAAAGAGTGCAGTTCCTCCTTTACACAAGGGACATTTGTTTAAAACCTGTTCGATAATCCCCAATGCAACATTCCCTATCAAACTAGGGGCATTTTGTTCTGAAACATGATCAATTTCGATTCCAAAGGATAAGGTTGACTTTGAATTGAAAGTTACCCTCTTGATAGCAATTTTTGAAAACCCCTGAGGTTCAAAGAAAATTAAAATGCTGACCTGACCTTCATAAAATCCAAAAGTGTTATTTGCTTTGCCCAAACAAATAGTTCATTACTCTTCCACCCCTAGTAGGTAGAGTAGGACTCTCAGACAAATCGTTCATTAGTCTTTCACCCCAAGTAGGTAGAGTAGAACTCTCAAAAAATAGTTCATTACTTTTCCACCCCAAGTAGGTAGAGTAGAACTCCCAGAAAATAGTTCATTACTCTTTCACCGTAAGTAGGTAGAGTAGGACTCCCAGATAAACAGTTCATTACTCTTTCACCCCGAGTAGGTAGAGTAGAACTCTCAGAAAATCGTTCATTACTCTTCTACCCCGAGTTGGTAGAGTAGGACTCTCAGACAACAGTTCATTACTCTTTCACCCCGAGTAGGTAGAGTAGAACTTCCAGACAACAGTTCATTACTCTTTCACCCCAAGTAGGTAAAGTAGAACTCCCAGAAAACAGCTCATTACTTTTTTACCCCGAATAGGTAGAGTAGAACTCTCAGAAAATAGTTCATTACTCTTTCACCCCGAGTAGGTAGAGTATAATTCCCAGAAAATCGTTCATTAGTCTTCCACCCCGAGTAGGTAGAGTAGGACTCCCAGACAATAGTTTATTACTCTTTCATCCCAAGTAGGTAGAGTTGAACTCCTAAAAAATAGTTCATTACTCTTCCACCCCGAGTAGGTAGAGTAGAACTCATAGACAAAACGTTCATTACTCTTTCACCCCGAGTAGGTAGAGTAGGACTCTTAGAAAAATCGTTCATTACTCTTTCACCCCGAGTAGGTAGAGCAAGATTCCTAGACAAATCGTTCATTACTCTTTTACCCAGGGTAGGTAGAGTAAGACATTCAGATTTTGCTCAGATGCTGTTTAGGATTTTCTCGGATTTTGCTCAGATACCACTAAGGGTCTTCTCGAATTTTGCTCAGATGTTGCCAAGGGTTTTTTCGGATTATGCTCAGGTTTTGCTCAGATGCCACCGAGGGTTTTCTCGGATTATGCTCAAATTTTGCTTAGATGTCGTCGAGGGTTTTCTCGGATTATGCTCAGATTTTGCTCAAATGCTGCTGAGGGTTTTCTCAGATTATGGTCAGATGCCACCGAGGGTTTTCTCGGATTATGCTCAGATGCCGCCGAGGATTTTCTCGAATTATGCTTAGATTTTGCTCAGATGCCGCCGAGGGTTTTCTCAGATTATGCTCAGATACCACCGAGGGTTTTATCGGATTATGCTTAGATTTTTGCTCAGATGCCGCCGAGGGTTTTCTCCGATTATGCCCAGGGTTTGCTCAGATTTTATGTTTACACATGTTTTCTATTGTTAAGTTTGTTATCTTCTCAGCATGAATGTACAAAATGGAGATGCCCCTTTTTTAAAATCATCATTACACTATTGCACAGACATGCACTTGCATCAGTCAAGGAAAATTTTCCAAAATTCAAGGATTTGACATTTTTTAGTCTAATGAGAGGTTACCCTCAAGGATTTGGACATTTCGACAAATTGTCGAATCAGACTGCAAAATGAGCTGTCATTGGCTTCAGCAATTGGATGTCGTACTATCTACCACAATAGATTGGCCATCTAGTTTGCTTCCACCCTCTGTCAAAGAGGGGCATCTGTAGACACCCCATTTTTACACCTGCCTAATTAAATAATTCGTCACCCGGTTACCATGAATTCAAAACGATGATCATAAAGAACTCGAAGGCTTGTGAGTACTGTCCCTGATTCCTTCCGATTCCACTCTTTTCATCTCCCATATTCGTTACGACTCAACATAAAAATTTACGCATGCTTAGGATCACTACACCTTACACTCGATTTAGCAAGCACTCACGCTTAGGTTCGCAACACAGTTCCATAACCTAGAGACTTCTTTACTGTAGAAAAACATGACTTTGAAACTTAGAAATAATCACGTCCAAACTGGAAGAAACCTCACGTTAAAATTCGTAAAAGTCTACAAAAAATCGACAAAATGACATAAATACCCTTTATAAATTTCGAACCTCCGAAAGACCTCGAAAGCACCTCCATTGCACTCAGAACACGATTTCGGGTCTAACGGGACCCAAACCAACGAAAACAGAGAAATTTAGAAAAATTCATAAAAATGATCGAAATGCCCCTCAACATCCAAATTCAAGTTAGAGATCCCGATCCTTAGGAAAATATAATAAAAATTGAAATCCAGATAAAAATCCAATCTAAACTAAAACTAAAATTCAAATTAAATGGTTCAAACAATTAAAACTTAAAATTTAATTCAAAATTTAACAATTAAAACCAAACAATTAAAATTAAAATCAAAAAATTAAAATTTAATCAAGCAATCAAACTTAATATATAAAATCAAAAAATTAAAAATCATTCAACCAATCAAAATAAAATTGACCAACATTGATCAACCAATCAAATTAAAAATCACTCCATCAACTAAAATCAATAAATTAAAATGAAAAATCGAACTCAAATTCTATCGAAATCTAATTAAAATTTCAAATTGAACTCAAATCTGATCTACAAGTTTAAAATCCGAAATTAATCCAATCCAAAATCAAACTCGATCACTAAAATCAAATTGAAATTAAATCTTAATTTAATAATTAAAATTAAAATTCAAAATAAAATACAAACTCAAATTTAAATCAAATCAAAATCAAAATCAATCAACCAATTAAAACTCAAAATTAAAATTTAAAATCAAAATTAAAATATTTTTAACCAAAACAAAAATTAATCAACCAATATGAACCAATGACAATTCATCAACAAGAAACTACCATGGTACAAGTATCGTGGGATCAGTCCCCATTCTCTAAAAGAAATAAGGAAAGTAAAGGAGAATGTGTGTGAAGAAAAAAAGAAACATAGAATTTTTTAGAAACAAAGTTTCTATATTACTTCTTCTCTCGGCAAAAACAGGGGCTGGATTCTATCCCACGCATGCTGTCTCTCTCTTTCTGCCTTGCACCTCTCCCCCTCTCTATCTTATATCTCACATTTTACACATCTGCAATCTCTGTTGGACAGCAAAGAAAAGAAAAGGAAAGAAAGGGAAGAAAGAATAACAGAGAAGGGTAGTTGAACGTGCTCCTTCTCTGCTACACACATCTTGTTGCCCAGCCCAAACCACTTTACCATTGCTGCAACACTCTATAGAGCCTGCAATTCATCTCCCTCACCTCTATCTCACGTCCTACCTTGCTGCAATACCCCATAGGACCTGCAACTCATCTTCTTCACCTCTCTTTCATGTCCTTCCTTGCTGCAACGCCCTAACATTGTTGCCCAATACCCAACCATTTCTCTTTCTCTGCCTAAAAAAAAATGTCTTCTCCTTGTTGGTTGATGTACCCATGCCCAGCCTACTTCCCTATCATCTCAGCCTAACTCCTGCACATCTTTGCACTTCTTTTTCACGTTCCTCACCTCTCTCACGTCTCTGCAACACCTACGTCTTCTCCATCGACCTCTCTTTGTCCACAACACACCCAGCCAGCCCTTTTTCACGTCCTTGCTACCAACCCTTGTTTCGACTCGTTACTGTGATATCCAACGCCCCAACTTGCCTCCTCCACGACATCAATTCTCACAAGTTTCTGGGTTGTGCTTGAAGGGATCGACTTCTATCATCTTCCTATAGGTAAATTTACCTTTATTTTTTATTTATTCTTGCATATCGAATAGGATCCGATAGTTTTTTTTTAATTTTATATAAGTTCTTATGTTTTCATATTGATAAGGTTAGGATAGTTTTTTGTGTGTAATATTTTCTATGTTTTATTCATTTTTTTATTCATTATCTTTTTGCATGTTAATAGTATTAGGAGACTATGCTTTATGCATTTTTTTTAAATATTTTTTTTAGTTATTATTGCATGTCAATAGGATTAGAGAAAATTTGCTTATGTATTTTTATATAGTTTTTGTTCGTTTTTGCATATCAATAGGGTTCGCAGAGTATTTATTTTGTATATTTTCCTTAAGCTTTTTATTTTATTTCTTTTTGCATATTGATAGGATTAACGAAACTTTTTGTGTTTTCTTTTCTATGTTTTGATTTATTTTTCTGGTAGGGTTAGGAGAATGTTTTTTCGCTTATGTATCTTTCTCAGTTACTTTTATTTATTTATTTTTTATGTGTTAATATAATTAGGAATTTTTATGTATCTTCCTCGTTTATATTTTTCTTATTCTCGTATGTGATTAATGCACTTCATGACTCGACAAATATGCATGCTCGTTCGGTTAATTTAAGAATTTGATGAATGTGGATTTTCTTTTGTGCTATCTATAAATTTCCAACTTGGTGATTTATTATGAATTACATGATTTTCTATTTTGGAAAAACACATATTTATAAATTTCTATTTTAGAAATTTCAAGTTCTTACAATTTCCTAATTTAGAAGATTTTGTATTTGTAGCACCCTGAATTTTTAATTCGTATCTCGAGGAAAAAATAAATAGTGGAATTTTAAGAAAATCTTGAAAGTGGGACTTAAGGGTAAAATTTTAGAATGTTTCTGATCATTTTTAATGGAATCTGACCACACCATTGGATTCAAAATGATTGAAAAACATACTTTAGCCTGTAAGTACGCTCAAATGCGAGTCCGAATATAAAAGTTGCAAAATCTTCGATTACCAGGTCGGACCAGGCAAAAGTAGTGACTTTTTGTTAGAGTAATAATTTTTAAAATTCGATTATACCATTGGATTCATAACGAAAAATTATTCAACATGGACTATTTATTTGTCATTTTTGGATATCAAGAAGTCGAATTATCGTCAAAAACGAAAACGACATCAAGTTTAGGGGTCACCTCAGGCCAAAAATGTAAATTTCTGTTAGAGACAAAATTTGTAGAAATTGACTACACCATTAGATCCGGAACGAAAAATTAGGTGAAATAGAGTATTCATTTGTCAGTTTTGGAGTCCAGATGATCAAGTTATCATCGATCAAAATAATAGGCGAAATACCGATTTCGTCCCAACTTTTATATAAATAAAATTTTATTTTTTTTTATATATGACTCATCTTCCCCAACGCGTCATTACAGCCGAAACATATACGAAAAAAAAAATTATTTTTCCTCCAATTTTTCACTTCAGATCTCTCGCAAACCGTCAACTTTAGACGATCGCCACAGAAGAGAAAAAGATCCGCAGCCTCGACATCTACGAAACCCACCCAACCTTTCTTCATTTCACTTTCTATTTCATCCAATATCGTCAAAAATCAGCCGTATTTAGATACGAAAATTTCGAAACTTTGACCTCGGATTTCGTCCGTTTCGGGGTCAAACCGTCTTTCGACGCAGAATGGAGAAACGTCTGCAGCCCCATTCACTACATAACCCAATCAAATTCCTTTCGTTTTCTCATCTTTTTCACCCCGTATAGTCACAAATCAACCGTATTTTTATACGGAGATTTCGTAACTTCGACCTCGGTTTTCATTAATTTCGGGGTCAAACATCCTTTCACCGTAGAAGGGAGAAGAGACGAGCACATCAAGATCTTTCAAACCACCAGGTCGATTTAAAAAATTAGCAGCTTCGAAGTTTGGTCCGTCTCGATTTCCGTGTTGATCGCCTCGATTTACGTGCATGTGCTTCAATTCCGTCGTCTAGTGATAGTAAGGAACTCTCAATTTCTATTAGTAATCGTAGATTGTGAAAATTGCATTTAGGATTTTATCGGAAAAATTTGGATGTATTTTTAAAATATAGAATTATTTTGTTATTTCAAAAATTCACGCCAGAAATTGCATGTTTGATATGTTTAATTCTATTTTTAACAAGTTATACGTGGGTAGGATATTTTAACGAGTTATTTCCATAAATTGGGTCTTGTGCACTGCTCGGACCCCGTCTTGATCTAAAATTTGTTTTCTTTTTCAATATTATTAATAAAAATAAATTCTTTAGTTGGAAAATGTGATTTACTATTCAATGAACTCATATTGAGTTGATGAATATCAGAAAATGGATGTTTTATTGAAGAGATTGAAAATTGTAAAAATCAGGAAAAGGGAAAAGGGTATGAAACGGTAAAATGTCAGAGTCACACTCGAAGGGTGATGTCTGCATTTTACGTTGTTGTGTTGTGTGCAGGTTGGTGAACAGATATCCAGGGATAATATTGTTGGTTGCATGTTTATTTAAATTTCTGTTAGCGCGAGGCGCTGTTTACATTTTCGTTTTGTTATTTATTTTAGGCCGGGTGGCCACACTTGCATGGTAGGAAACTGGATATCTATTCTCAATCTTGTATTGTTAATTTCTTTTTTATTTTCAAATGAAAATAATAGATATATATATATATATATATATATATATGTAATTATTTTGAGCTGTTAAAGAGTTTGTGAATGCTTGAAGGGATAGTGCATCATATCATCCGGAGTGATGTACTATCTTGGGATGTACGGTAGGGACCACCAAGCTCATACGTGGTATGGGACGCGTATGAGAATGGAGTCACAACTGGAATCCGGGATATTCCTCTCTATCTTTACCAGTGAACTTGTAATGTAAAGGTTGTCGTATACAAATGGTTTGTATATTTGGGAATCACATGCACGCCTGATAGGCATAGACGAAGATGATTGGTCAGTGATCACTAACAATCTATAGTAGTCAAACGTTCTCACACATCGAAAAGAGACCCATTGCTTACGGTCACGTCAAACGGCCAGCCTGAGCCGGATAAATGGTCAACCAAGTGTGGTAAGTGCAACGACCGGCCACAAAATCATGAACTAAAAACCAGAGAAGAATTGTAACATTATGTCCCGATTGGGAGCGATCCAGTCGTGAATCCCAACTCTCTAATTCCAATACTCCACCATTGTGTATTATGTATCTGTTGCTTATTTTGATATATAAAATGAAATCAATGTTTATTGTTTCCATTTTATCAATTAGATTTGTATAAAAAGAGAATGTTATAGTGAGTACTGCTGATTGATGTAAAGTGAGTTTTAAAATGTTTAGTTGTTCATCCCTGGCTATATGTACCAGTTAATCGTAGTTTATTCTGTAAAAATTTTATATTGTTAAAATGATTTAGTATACTTATTCGTTCATGTTAGGAGGGGTTATTGGCAGAAATTATTTGTTTCCTTACTCGGTAACCATTGTTACTCACCCTTTCCTTCTCCATTTTTTATTTTCAGATCTGAAGCTTGGCGAAACAAGTGTAGAAAACGAGCGAGGATCATCTGGTTGGTCAGATAGACAACCAGAGTCCGTCACTTGGTAAGTACTAGGGCTATACCCCCTAGTGGCGTCAGTTTCTCCAGGTAGTCTTATAGATTCTGTCTTGAGTGTTAGGAATTCTGTTAGAGTGAGAAATTTTGTATAATCCTGTATATAATTTTTCTTCTTCCGCACTCTGATCTATCGGACATTATTAGATGTATACAGGCTTCCCCTAGTATTATATTTTATTTGTTATGTGCAGGATTGTATGTCGTTTAGCAGGTACAGGTTGAATCGCCTTGGAATGCTAACATAAACAGAGGAGACAATACCGAAATTTCGAGGTGCCACCTCGTACCTTGAAATCTGACATGGGGATTTGTGTTAGTGTTCAGCGGGGTGCCACAGATGGTATCAGAGCATAGTATTAGATCCGTATGGGATACAGATCTGTTATATTTTGGAGAATTTGCTGATACCACAGATATTTGATCGATAATCATAGAGTATCACTAGGAATTCGGTATCCGAGCTCATCAGTAGTTCCATATTGGAATTATGAGTTCTTCCGTGTCTAGAAGTCTATAGAGCTTAGTAAGCCCAAGATAGGATTCTTGATTTGTTCTATTAGTAATGGAAATGGAGTCCATTACTAAATTCCAAATTACGGTACTAATTCATAGTTACGTAAGATCGATTTTGACCGAATTCTAATAATTGCCTTGTTACGGATAAAAACAAGTAAGAGGAATGGACAAAGCAAAGGCCGAAACACAACAGAGACGAGATAGGTTCTGGATCAAATCATTGATCCAATATCACAGCTAATGTCATTTATCGGACAGATGACTGAGTCTCACGTCAAGTATAGAGAAAAAATATGAATAATACAACCACCACTATCTCGAAGCCAAATGGAAAGAAGGCAATTAGTTTTTAATAAGCGACAAACAATTACGAAACTAGCAAATTCATAGGAAAAATAATCATACGTGAGGAGCGAGATGATAGACATACCCACTCAATGGATGGAAGACTTTTATAAGAAAAACAACATATACTACTAAATCAATCGGAAGAAAGAGTTGTGATATCTTACGAATATGACAAATTGGAACATAAAGGAGAGCAATGTTCGGGTTGACGTCAACCAATTAAAGATCCGTGGCTAAGGAAAATGTAGACAAGTCAATTCAGGGAATAATAAGGCCACCAGATTTCAATAAAGTTGATAACGTACTCGTGCCATCCCGAATAGATAAGACTAGTGGTTAGAAATTAGAAATGGAATAAGAGTTACCACAATTGCAAGGTGCATCACTAAGTCCAAGAAATAAGGAATCGTTGGACTTCTTCGCAAGAGACTTATACTATTTGACCTCAGGGACCACTACCACAGGTCGTATCTTTGAAGAATAAGAGAATTTCCCAGCCCAAAGGACAGGTAAATCCAAGGATGTGGTTGTAGAATTTTCAATGATTACATTTATCAAGATTTGGAGACTTTTTCGATCTGATTGAGGTCAATAAGTGGGTTTTGAAGACTTGAAAGATTTTGAGTGACATGTAATGCCCAAGAGATCAGTGGGTGGCGGTCGATTACATTCTAGTTGGATACCAATCATTAGTAACGTTTTGAGATGAATGTATTGGGAAATGGATCATTTGAGTGGGTAGAATTCGAGAGGATAGATTTATATTCGAGACTGCTCGAGAAATCAAGTACCAGGAGTTTTTGAGATTAGTGCAGGGTAATCTATCGATTACAAACCATGATATGATGTTCACTAGGTTGTCACGATATGCGTCCGACCTTATCCTGACAGATTTGCAGAAGGCCCGTAGATTCTTTAGAAGACTATAACCCTACCTAAGGGCCAAGAGATCGATGATTGAGACTACCAATTATAGAGATACGGTAAATCAAGCTTAAAGGATAAAACGAGATGAGATAGACTTTCAGACCTCCAAGGGGTAAATGAGTTGACCTTAGACTTCTTTTCCTCCAAGATCAGATTCGGGTAAGAGACCGATTTATTCGAAGTCAATCTCCTCCGGATCTATGTATCTATAATATAGAACTCCTCCACTATCAAGTTGTAGAGTTCTCCAATCATCGAGTTTGAGAGCAGTTGGAGCTCCAATGATGCCAACAAGACCAAAGGAATCAACAAAGTAGGTTTAGAGCCTACAAACCCCAGTCTACCAACTACCTACTCCACAGAGATCTACGAAGATAAAATCATTGACATTGTTACGTGTGTGGCCAGGGGGAAAATATTAGGAAATAATGCCCTCTAGCATAGTCGCGAGCAAGGATTGTGACCTAGGAGAAAGTACATGTCTCCAACGAAGTTTTGGAAGGTACATTTTCTAATTATAATGTTAGAACGTGGAGTTTTACTCAATATTAGTTCCTCTAGGTTATATAATTGTATGAAGAGTTTGCACACTTGCTAGAGCTAGAAACAACTGACACAGGTCAAGTAATGAAATTATTTATACCATTGGGAGGCCGTGCGAAGAAAGAATAAGATTTTTGGAAGATCATTTAAGAACTTGCAAAACATAGGTGTTAGAATAGTTGTAAAGTGTGAGAAGACGGATGCAATTTGTAAGGTTAGTGATGTGATTATGTAGCAAGTGAAAAAAATGTGTGATGTGAACAAGATAAAGTTAAATGAATAAGGTTTAATCGACATTACAATGATATTTAAGTAGTATCTAGTAGAAGTTGTAATTTTGGGGGTAGAGTAAGAAAGTGTGTGTCTTACAGTATAATTCTACCACCTCAAGTTGAGCAAGCCTTCAAGGTGTTCCACGTGTCCCTGCTGAAGAAGTATTTGCTAGATCCTTCACACTTAGTTAATTTGTAAGACAATTTATTGGATGTGTTTAAAGAAGAAATGTAGTATCATTCTATTTTGTCAGTTTCGTCTCAACTAGTTAACTCCGACTGAACTATTAGATGAAGCAGCCTTTGCTTTACGACTTCTTGAATCGATTATCCTGCTTTAAAAAGATAGATCATCATTTTCCTTTCATCTTTCTATCATCGGTATCAGTTCTAACTCTTCTTTTGCCTTCTCCATTCACAATCGCCTTCCAGTAGAGGAATTTATCATTCTCGTTCTCGTTATGTGATCAATGCCCTATACAGACAAGCACTCACTTCGAGACTTCGATCGTGACTCCTTTTGACTCCTCGAAATGAAAGCGTTATAAGTAAAGATTATGATTCTGTAGAAACGGCGACTACCACCTGCCTGTACCCACATCCATCCTAAAGAGATTTAGTAGAGTATAAGTTAGGAGGTGGGTTGATGTAAAATGTAAGAAAGAATAATCTTGTGACAATGTTGCATTCATGATGACTTAATGAAATTGTGAGAAAATAGATGTAGGATTTATCCCCTCGAGTAAGATTTTAAATTATAAAGGTTATGACAGAGGTTTTGAGGAAATATCGCAATAAGTAAAAATGTAATATCGAATTGAATATAAAGATAGTGGTGTGTTTGCAGTAAGACTATGCATTGAGGAGTAATATTCATAACAATTATGAGTAAAACATAATAGACGATGTAATTGATGAGAGAAGTAAAGATGAAGAATAAAAAAGATGTGAAAGGATTGTGGTTGATAGACATTGGTGGGGAAGTGATACAAGTTAAATTGATTGTTATCTTAGGATTATACAAATAATGGATTAGTTGGAATATGGGTTTAAAATAAAGTGATTAATTAATGAATGTATTGGGCTGACAAAATATGGGAGACATAAGTCTACGAGTTATAAATCAGATTGGTTTGGGACTAACAATAGATGGTAATCGAAAATAAGTATTGTTTATTATATATGTCGTGTTAGTAGAATCACGACAAAGTTTGATAAGTATGATTTCAATTTCGAGGATGAAATTTTTATTAAGGAGGGGAGAATGTAACACCCTGAATTTTTAATTTGTATCTCGAGGAAAAAATAAATAGTGAAATTTTAAGAAAATCTTGAAAGTGGGACTTAGGGGTAAAATTTTAAAATGTTTCTGATCATTTTTAATGGAATCTGACCTCACCATTGGATTCAAAATGATCAAAAAACATATTTTAGCCTGTAAGTACGCTCAAATGCGAGTCCGAATATAAAACTTGTAAAATCCTCGATTACCGGGTCGGACCAGGTAAAAATAGTGACTTTTTGTTAGAGCAATAATTTTTAAAATTCGATTATACCATTGGGTTCATAACGAAAAATTATTCAACATGGACTATTTATTTGTCATTTTTGGATATTAGGAAGTCGAACTATCGTCAAAAACGAAAACGACATCAAGTTTAGGGGTCACCTCAGGCCAAAAATGTAAATTTCTGTTAGAGACAAAATTTATAAAAATTGACTGCCCATTAGATCCGGAACGAAAAATTAGGCGAAATAGAGTATTCATTTGTCAGTTTTGGAGTCCGGATGATCAAGTTATCATCGATCAAAATAATAGGCGAAATACCGATTTTGTCCCAACTTTTATATAAATAAAATTTAATTTTTTTTATATATGACTCATCTTCCCCAACGCATCATTATAGCCGAAACATATACAAAAAAAAATTTGTTTTTCCTCCGATTTTCCACTTCAAATCTCTCGCAAACCGTCCACTTTCGACGATCGCCGCAGAAGAGAAAAAGATCCCCAGCCTCGACATCTACAAAACCCACTCAACCTTTCTTCATTTCACTTTCTATTTCATCTAATATCGTCAAAAATCAGCCGTATTTGGATACGGAAATTTTGAAACTTTGACCTCGGATTTCGTCCGTTTCGGGGTCAAACCGTCTTTCGATGCAGAAGGGAGAAACGTCTGCAGCCTCATTCTCTACATAATCCAACCAAATTCCTTCCGTTTTCTCATCTGTTTCACCCATTATAGTCAAAAATTAGCCGTATTTTTATACGGAGATTTCGTAACTTCGACCTCGATTTTCATTAATTTCGGGGTCAAACCGTCTTTCATCGTAGAAGGGAGAAGAGACGAGCACATCAAGATCTTCCAAACCACCAGGTCGGTTTAGAAAATTAGCAGCTTTGAAGTTCGGTCCATCTCGATTTCCGTGTTGATCGCCTCGATTTCCGCGTACGTGCTTCAATTTCGTCGTCTAGTGATAGTAAGGAACTCTCAATTTCTATTAGTAATCGTAGATTGTGAAAATTGCATTTAGGATTTTATCGAAAAATTTTGGATGTATTTTTAAAATATAAAATTATTTTGTTATTTCAAAAATTCACGCTAGAAATTGCATGTTTGATATGTTTAATTGTATTTTTAACAAGTTATACGTGGGTAGGATATTTTAACGGGTTATTTCCATAAATTGGGTTTTGTGCACTTCTCGGATCCCGTCTTGATCTAAAATTTATTTTCTTTTTCAATATTATTGATAAAAATAAATTCTTTAGTTGGAAAATGTGATTTAATATTCAATGAACTCATATTGAGTTGATGAATATCAAAAAATGGATGTTTTATTGAAGAGATTGAAAATTGTAAAAATCAGAAAAAGGGAAAAGGGTATGAAACGGTAAAATGTCAGAGTCACACTCGAAGGGTGATGTCTGCATTTTACGTTGTTGTGTTGTGTGCAGGTTGGTGAACAGATATCCAGGGATAATATTGTTAGTTGCATGTTTATTTAAATTTCAGTTAGCGCGAGGCGCTGTTTACGTTTCCGTTTTGTTATTTATTTTAGGCCGGGTGGCCACACTTGCATGGTAGGAAACTGGATATCTATTCTCAACCTTGTATTGTTAATTTCTTTTTTATTTTCAAATGAAAATAATAGATATATATGTAATTATTTTGTGAGCTGTTAAAGAGTTTGTGAATGCTTGAAGGGATAGTGCATCATATCATCCGGAGTGGTGTACTATCTTGGAATGTACGGTAGGGATCACCAAGCTCATACGTGGTATGGGACGCGTATGAGAATGGAGTCACAACTGGAATCCGGGATATTCCTCTCTATCTTTACCAGTGAACTTGTAATGTAAAGGTGGTCGTATACGAATGGTTTGTATATTTGAGAATCACATGCACGCCTGATAGGCATAGACGAAGATGATTGGTCAGTGATCACTAACAATCTATAGTAGTCGAACGTTCTGACACATCGAAAAGAGACCCATTGCTTACGGTCACGTCAAACGGCCAGCCTGAACCGGATAAATGGTCAACCAAGTGTGGTAAGTGCAACGACCGGCCACAAAATCAGGAACTAAAAATCAGAGAAGAATTGTAACATTATGTCCCGACTGGGAGCGATCCAGTCGTGAATCCCAACTCTCTAATTCCAATACTCCACCATTGTGTATTATGTATCTGTTGCTTATTTTGATATATAAAATGAAATCCATGTTTATTGTTTCCATTTTATCAATTAGATTTGTATAAAAAGAGAATGTTATAGTGAGTACTGCTGATCGATGTAATGTGAGTTTTAAAATGTTTAGTTGTTCATCCCTGGCTATATGTATCAGTTAATCGTAGTTTATTCTGTAAAAATTTTATATTGTTAAAATGATTTAGTATTTTTCCTTTCAAAAGTTCATGTTCATAGATTTGTGTTTGCGTTCGGCGGGGCGCCACAGTATTTTTCCTTTCAAAAGTTCATGTTCATAGATTTGGAAATTTCTAATTTGAAAATTTGATCTTTTTTGGAAACTTCTATTTTGGGAGGATTCAGTTTATAAACTTCTAATTTAAGGGCTCACCATATATTGTCGGAATTCTAATTTAGAAAATTTCATATTTCTAATTTGGAAATATCATAAGTCCCAATTTAGCAGGTTTCTATTCGTAATCTTCCTATTTAGAATATTCTAATGAGTTTCTATTTTGGACAATGTGGAAAATATGAGCATGTGGATATTTCTTAATTGATTTTAGATCATAAAGCTAAATTAAGGCTTTTCAGACTCTTCTATTTTTTTGGAATTCAAAGAGAAATCATGTAATAATTGAATAATCTTGGCCGTAGGATTCATTTGGCAAATCCAACATAAATTGATGATAATGATTGGATTGCAACCTTGATTGTAGTCTTTGTATGTTGACCATAGGATGATTTTGGAACGTAGTAGAGATCGATCATCTTGATCGAGTGGTTTGGATGCCTAACACCTTCCGAAATCCGTAATCTGACCCCTTACCCAGATCTCTAATCCGTGGACCGACCCATATCCATTTGGAGTTAATTTTGGTTCCTAGACCTAAACTAGGTGGTGACTCCCGTATTTCAAAATCCCCCATTTAATAAATGGGACCCCTATCCACTATTTAGTGAAGATATGGTCGAGGCAATTTCAGACCAACGAATAATAAAAGAACAATCTCTGTATTTTATACCGAATAAGTTATAGTAAAAAAAGAATAAAGATTCACCTACTTGCCATAAAGACTCGAATTACAATACAAATCGAGCACTAGAAGTAGATAGTTACCACTTCCTTTGACGACATGAAAGGTTAGGGGACATAAACTCCTATACTGAGCTAAGCTAACTGTATCATTAAATTGTTACAGATTGAGGTGAGAGATGAAGGTATACAACTTAGCATCTGAGCGAGGTTGGAAATAATGAGCAAAACATAGTATGAGATGGATTTCGAGTCAATAAGGTCAGGTTAGTAAATTTCATCAATTTAAAAAATGAATCTATTAAATCGATAAGATTGTATTTTGTACTCGGAGTCCACATCCTAGTAAGATAGAGAATTAAATATGATATGAGCTCTCCCATTCGAAAATCATCTCACTAAAGACAAGATCTTCAAGTGCTTATCAAAAAAATGGTGATTGAGATATTATCTAATTTACCTACCCCCAAATAGTGAAATCATATAAATTCAAAGTCAGGGAGACGTGGGCACAATCTCGATTGGGTGCATTAATGAGGCATGGGCACAATCTCCCAAAAAAGGCCAGTAACCACTATATATCTATCACCTTAGGTGGTATCCAACCTAGATTTGTCGTATGGTGACACCTATCCTGTGTTTTTGAATAATAAATCCCTTCCCAAAAACTAATAAAGAGGGTTCAAACAAATCATGTTAGATGTCAGAAGAAGAAAAAACTCTTTTGCAAATACACTATTCATCATTTTTTTTCACATAAACTCTTTATTTTTCCTTTGGTCATAACTGTTTACTAACTAAACCTTCAAAGGATCGTTGGCAGACACCAAATCGAGGTCTCTTCCTTCTATCAAGCAATCACATGAAAAACATCTTCTAGATGAAATAAAGGCTCATCTTGTTTATCTCAAGGAGTGGAAGCCCCAACAAAGTCTTTTTTGATAAGCAATTTTTATTGGCAAAAAAGAAAAATGGATTAATAAATAAGAAATACAGTTACAGATGCAATATGGGCATACCCTTCTTTACATTCTTAGAATTGGAAGACCAATTTTATCTCCCCAATAAGTTTCCTTTACATCTAAAAGGATTTTTGATGTTCGGTGTAGATTATCAACAAATTAATAAATAAAATATTTAAATATTGGCAAGAAAAGATCGATCCACAGAAATAATGCTGATTAATTATTTCTTTCAATTCACAACCGATTCAGATTTACGTAACCAAATTAAAAATAGTTTTCAAAAATAAAGCTATATAAAAAGACAATAAAATAAAATTTTAGATCACTAAGGACAAGTTTAGATCGGTCAAGTTCTCTTAATATCTTGATTGTCCGCTATTTATCTCAATTCACTGAACAAAATTAATGCTTGTGGATCAGAAAATTGACCAGTTATATTAAAATCGGATTTCAAATTATGCGATTAATTTGTTAAGTCGAATTATAAGATAAATATTAAGTGTTCTCTATGAAGTATGATTTTTCTTGAACTCATCAAAGTATAATACATCAAAACTATAGAATAATCAATATTATTGTAACATCCCGTATTTTTAACTCGTATCTCGAGAAAATCAGATAGTATTTATTTGAAGAATATTTTAGAAAGGAAACTTAGAGCCAAATACCCAGATTATGCTATGTTCGTTTTTATTGAAGATCGACTTCGCCATTAGTTTCAAAACGATTGAAATATATACTCTAGCTTATAAGCAAGTTTGAATTCAAGTTCGAGTGAAAAAGTTAACAAATCCTCGAATTTCGCACCGAGTGGGACCCATACAGTAAAATTTTTGTTAGAGGGAGAATCAGGAAAATTCGACATTACCTTTAGATCCGTAGTGAAAAATTATTCAAAATGGAATACTCGTTTGTCATTTTTCGAGTCCGGATAGTCAAGTTACGGTCGAAACTAGAAATAATAAGGAAAGTACAAGTATGCCCTCGCCCTTGTTATAAAAGAAAATTTATTTTCTTTTAAATCACTTTCTTTCTTCTTCAAAGCATCTAAAGCTCAGATTTTCCCAAAAACTTAGGGTTCTCCTCTCTTCTCCTCAAGATCCGTTAAGAATGAATGACCGTTGAACTTCGACGAAGAAGACAAAGTTGTCGGCTACGACGATAGCTACAACCTTACCCTCCTTGTTAACCCATTCTCATTTGTTTTCCCCGTCCTCCATCAAAATCCAGCCGTGCGGTTCGAGTGAATCTTAACACATCTTCATCGAGGGTTCCATCGAGTGAGAGTTAGGTCCACCATTCATTGTAGAAGCAAAGGAGTGCCGTCGTCAAAGGGGATTGCAAACCCTAGCTCACTTTGCATCAAACTCAACTCAACACCAACTCCTTCACCACCAACTTTGATCCTTATACGAGTTCATCGCTTTCGGCATCTACAAACATGTAGGGGACTTTCGATTCCTATTGGTAACTTTAGATTTCTCAAAATGTGCATTTAGGTTATTTTTAACAAAACTTATTGTTTGCAATTAAATAGTAGAAATTGGTGTTTGATTTCAAATTCATGGTAGAAGTAGGTGTTTTGTTTATGTTTTACCAAATTTTGATAATAAAATCGTGGGTGGGTCGAATGGTTCGAAGAATGGAAGAAGAAATCGAAAAAGGGATCGGAAAACCCAAAAAAAATCGCGAGTGAGGTTCAGGCTGTAGGTGGGAAAGGTTGGTGCCACCGGCACCTACCGAAGGCATTCTGTCGGTCCTACCGACAAAATGAGGTTTCTGCCACCGACGAAACCGAATAACGCGAGAAAATTGTGTTCTGTCGGCAGGACCATCGGTCCCACCGACATCTGCCGATGACCAATATGTCGGTTCCACCGACAGAATCCTGATTCTGCCACCGACAGACACAGTTTTTATTCAGAACAGTGTTCTGACTCTTGGCTTGACCTCTTCACACCTTATGCACTAACACTTGGCTTGACCTCTTCACACCTTATGCACTATTTCTCACCCTTTATTTCATTAAAAACATTAAAGTAAATGTCCTTTTTAATTTTTACTTTCCATTTGCTTTTTAATTTTTACTTTCCATTTGCTTTTTAATTTTTACTTTCCATTTACTTTAAGTTCTTTAATAAAATTAAGGTTTTACCCCCCATTTCGAAACAATGGGAATGGTTTTAAGATTCAAATCTCAAAGGATCAAAATCCGAATTTTGGCTTCAAGAACAAAACGTAATTTTCGACGTTTTCGACAAGTTTTAAAAATGAAATAACTTTCGTGTTCCTTTGAATTAGATTACAAAAACTATATGGTGTCGAATCTCATGAGCGAGACTTTCATTTCGAAAAACCCATTTTCAATTTTGAGAACTTTGAAAATTTGAGTTTCTGACACTTAGCCAAATTTTTACCAGCTTTCTCTATTTTTAACAGCCTTGGTTCCGAGCATCGCTGGGACTTTGTTTTTTAATAAACTTTGATGGTTTTCAAGGGAAAGGCCAAAAGAATGACTTTGAAATATTGAAAATGGATGGTTGATTTGAAAAGATGAAAAGTGAGAATGTCGAGAGAATGGGAAAAGGGAATGAACGGTAAAATGTCAGAATCACGCCCGAGGGGTGATGTCTGTATTTTACATTGTATGTTGTATGTCGGTTGGTGAAAGGATATCCAGGTTATTAATGAAAAGGTTGCATGTTTATTTTCGATTATGTTAGCGCGTGCGCTGAGTACTGTTATTTACTTTTAGGCCGGGTGGCCACAGTTACATGGTAGGAACTGGATATCCATTCTCAACCCTGTTCTGTTAATTTCTCTTTTGTTTTAAATGAAAAATTATATATATGCGTAACTATTTTGTGAGCTGTTAAAGGGTTTGTGAATGCCTGAAGGGATAGTGTGTCACATCATCCGGAGGGGTACACTATTCTGGGATGTATGGTAGGGACCACCAAACTCATACGTGGTATGGGACGCGTATGAGAGTGGAGTCACAACTGGAATCCGGGTTCATTCCTTTCTTATCTTTACCAGTGAACGTGTATTGTAAAGGTGGTCGTATACGAGTGGAGTGTCATTTGGGAATCACATGCACGCCTGATAGGCATAGACGAAGATGATTAGTCAGTGATCACTAACAATCTAGTAGTAGTCGAACGTTCTGACACATCGAAAAGAGACCTATTGCTTACGGTCACGTCAAACGGCCAGCCTAAGCCGGATAAATGGTCACCCGTGTGGTAAGTGCAGCGACCGGCCACAAAATCAGGAACTAAAAGCCAGATTTATGTTGTAACATCATGTCCCGACTGGGAGCGATCCAGTCGTAAATCCCAACGCTCAAATTCCATTACTCCACCACTTGTATTATGTATCTGCTGTTATATTTCGAACTATAAACTGAAAAGCATGTTTATTATTTTAATGTTGCCAACTGTATTTGCATAAAATGGAATTTGTATAATGAGTATGGATGATTGATGCTATGTGTTACTCTTAAATTGTTTAGTTGCTCATCCCTGGCTATATGTACCAATTAAATCGTAGTTTCTATTGTAAAACCTGCATGTTTTGAAATAACGCAATATGATTATTCGATCACGTTAGGGGAGGTTATTTGTAGGAATTGTTTGTGGACCTGCTCGGTAACCATTGTTACTTACCCTTTCCTTCCATTTTTTTTTAGTTGCAGAGCCTTCAGTTGGTGCAGCGGGTGCTGAGCTATTAACCGAGGAACACCTGGTCGGTCAGATCGACGACCAGAGTCCGTTGCCCGGTGAGCAACACGATTACTTCTACTAGGAGTCTGTTCATCCTAGGAGGTGTACATAGTATTTTGGGACCGAGTGTTAGGTCTATGTTAGAGTGAGGATAGACTTTGTAATCCTGTATAACTTTATACCTTTTTGCGCAATTCTGATCTTACTTATTTTGTTGTTCATAAAATCTATTGTCTTTCGTTCTTTAGTCATTGTGGACTCGTTGCTTTATACAGGATTGTTTGGTATGGTTTATCAGGTTTGAGTTCCGTGAAACGCTAACATAAACAGAGGAGACCATGCCGAAATTTCGAGGCGCCACCTAGTGCCTCGAGGCGGTATTGGGATTTGTGTTAGCGTTTGGCGGGGCGCCACAATTATTTCCGATAATTTTTACTTAAGAGTTCTCACAATAGAAAATGAAACATTATCATGAAAATAATAAAAATAGATTAAAAGAAACTTGCTCAAGCATTCTCGACCAATCTAACAGAGGTTTAGTCGAAAGTCATTTGCAAAAGTAATAAATAAAGGTAAAAGAGAGAGAATTAAGATGAGTGAATAGAAAAGTCTTCTTTATTGATCTTACTTCTGAAACCGGCAGAATTCTCCTTGAGTACAAAACTTCTACTTTAAGAAAAAACTAAAAAAAAAAAAGAGAAATAAAATTCTTAATTTCTAGATATCTTTAAGTTCTGTAAATAACACAACTTCCAAACCCTAATTCAATACGAAGTTTATACATCCGCCAAGCTTTTGTGCAAATCTCAAAGAGTTCTTCACCGATATCATTATGTCGCTCACGTTGACCAAGGCATTGCGGTCCATGTGGGCCCCTTGGGTTTGGGTCTTGGTCAGTTGACTTTGTTTGGATCCTAGATCGCAGTGAATTATTTGAATTTTCTGATTGATTTTAAAAAATTTACGACTTTTTCTTATTACATGAAAATAATAGTAATTAGTTTCTAAAATATATCATTTTATTAAAATCAATAATTATTATGGAATAGCAATGAATTATATATAATAACGGGATTTAATGAATAATTTAGTCGTAAAAATTATGTAATTAAGGCTCTAGAAACCACTTTCTAGACCCTAATCACATCCCAAACCTAGATTTTGTTAATTCTGATAAAAAAAATTAACTAACAAATAAAACAAACCACTTTCATAGGTTACATGACTGCATTTAGCGAATGAATCAAGCTCTCCAACCCTTAGGTTATCCTTAGTGATTGAGTTTGTCTCATGAGGGTTTGTAGTGAATATACCTACAAAATTCCAACATTCTAGGCAAATATCAACATCAAAATCAAAGTATATAAGGTGAATATAATGACATTTCACAAAACAGTCAAAGTTCCTTTACATTTGAGCAGAATTCTAAATTTTCATTCCCCACTTTAAAAAATTTCAAGAATAACTTGAGTGCCAGTGCATATTTTTTTGATTTTTGAAAGTAACATCTTTTTAAAAAATAAGATTTCACCCCTAACTGCTAAGAATGGTTTGTCTAGGATTGTGAGAGGTGTGGATGTTGACTTTAATACCTCTAAGAGGCTTTATTTGTGATATTCCAACTTACTCACATTTTTACCATTGACGACTTTCATCCTATTGAAAGCATTTTATTTGGTCTCATTAAACTCTTTTGTTTTTTGCACTTTTTCAATTATAACATTTTTGCTTTACTTTGATCTTTTTCACATATTCTACTTTTTAATTTTTCAACTTTTTCACACATCACTATTTTTCGAGTGTTATTTTTCAAAAAATAGGTAGCCTTTTTCAAGATACCTAGTCTAATCTTATAGTTGTTGTCCTAGTCACACTAATTCCAGTTCTGTTTTTCTTCTAACTAGCCAACCAAAGGACAAGGAAATCATAATTCAAATGACTCGATTTCTCCTAACACTCTAGACAGAGAAGATGGTCAACTCTTGGTCCATAAAATCTTATTTTTCTACTAACTCAATCAGAAGTGTCATAAATTTTTCAAAGTATTCTTTTTATTTTCTTAATAAGGAATAAAAAGATGTATGCTCAAATAATTTTAAGGCATGAGCCTGGAATTTGAAATTCATATGTAAACAATATAGCCAAGGATTTTGAAGAAAATATTTCAAAAAGTGTTGCATATATATATACAATATGCAATGCAATTGTGACCTTATCTTATACCCCCAAACTTAAATGAAATATTGTCCTCAATATAAAGCCATAAAAAAAAAAGAGAAAATGTTAGATCATACTTGAAAAATGATTTTGGCATTTATTGGCATCGATGTTACAACTTATCTGTAAGGATTAACAGTTTATAACATACATATGTGTAGACAACCCATTTTTGCATCCGCCTGATTGATCAACTCGTCAACCCGATTGCAATGATTCCCAATGATGGATGTGTATTCCGTTGCTTTATTTTGTTACTAGATATGTTTCAGAAATCTGGATGAGGTATCTCGAATTGACAAAACCTTAGAAACCACGCTACGCTAGGAAAACACAACTCCAGAAACATAGAAATCATCATCTTGCAGACCAAAAAGAAGCTTCACGATAAAAATCACTAAAAATGACCAAATTACCTAAAATACCCCTAACCTCAAAATAATTCTAGAGCTTACGTTACGCTTAGGAAAACTCTCTCGAACACATAAAATAACAAATCGAAACCAAATAAATCATTTCGCCAATTTTAACAGAATTTGACAAAATTACGAAAATGCCCCTCATAAAGTTCACAATCATTTCACAAAAATTTTCATAAATGACACAAACCAATATTTCCATTGAATTCCTTACGAAAAACTGATTCTAAAACATCCTAGAACATTAAAAACTGACTTAAACGTGAAAAGTCCTCTCCGGGGGCAAAACGGTAATTTCATAATTTTCATGATAAAAAAATCCGAAATTAATAAATAAAATATTAAATAATTAAATTTAAACATTAATGAAATTAATTTAAAATTTTGAACCTAAAAAATCGATTAATCGGACTCTCAGGCAAAATTGTTGAGGGTTCGTGGGATATTTCTTTAAGGACCCCTTCATTTGGGGGTCCAAAGAATTAAAGAAATTTTAAAGGGGGGTTCTCCAAAAATCAAGCAAGACTGAAGTCAAGGTATTAAAGTCAATCAAGTGAAACTGAAGTCAAAATTAAAGTCAATTAAACAAGACTAAAGTCAAGATATTGAAAGTCGATCAATTAAGACTAAAGTCAAAACATTAAAAGTCAATCAAATAAGACCAAAAGTCATAATAGAGATCTAATTAAATAATAACTCTATCTAATAGAGTTCTAACTTAAAAACAATTCTACCTAAAACAATTTGAATTAAAACACAATTCTACCTAAAACAATTCTAATTAAAACACAATTCTACCTAAAACAAGTCAAACTAAAACACAACTCTAATTAAAAGATCTCTAATTAAACACTAACTCTATCCAAATCAACCCCTAAAAACATCTATAAATAGAGGTGCTCACACCCTATTTCGTATCAAATCATAAACCCTAAGAGAAGTAGGTCTAGAAGCTCCCCTAGCCCCCCATAAACCCTAGTTTTGGAGCCCCAACTCCTTAGCTAACATCCCTCCTTCAATTTTAGTCTAGAAAACACCCAAAAGCCTTCTAAAAACATCCCCAAATCCGCAACGAACTTGAAGAGTTCAGATTCAAAAACAAGGAGATACCTTGCCTCGGAGATCCGAAGTCAAATCCGGAAGCAGAACGTAGCAAGGGAGCACGGTACAAGGAGTTCTTTTTGTCAGATCTGAGGGAACCAAGTCCTTGCCATCGGAAAGGTAAACCTTTTATTTTATTTATTTTCTTATTTAGGTTTTAGCAATGTAATTTACTTGGGAATTTAGTAGAGACCGGCTTCGGCCGGGCGGGGTTGGTGCCTAACACCTTCCAACCCCGTAACTTGATCCCCGAATTCAGTTTTTTTTTTGGTTTTAGATTAGTTTTTATCCGTTTAGAGTCACTGATCGGTTCCTAGACCGTAATAACTAGGTGGCGACTCCCAAACCTCAAGGGTCAAAAGTGGATCCGCGCACCCCGCGGATCGAGGGCGCTTTTAGTGGCGACTCCACTGGGGACATTGAGGATCAGACTTGAAAAACCCCAAGTATGGGAATATTACCATTGACCTAGATTTTATTTCTTTTTTGCTTTCTTTCTTTTATATTTATTTTAGATAATTTCTTACTATTGTTCGATTATCGTTTTTTTTCATTTATTTATGGACCAATCATTAAATTTTGTTCAGTTTTCGAGTATGTTAACGTGGCACATTTTTTGTGGTTCGATCGAGGGTCACTTAGGGTAACTTTGAATAATACTAAATTTCAAAAGATAATTTTATTGGGGGCGGAATAATGACGATTGAGTATGGAATAATGAAACAAAGGGTTTTTTTTTTTAGGAAGGTCGATCCGTTTTTTAGATGATGATTTTTTAGGAAACATGCTTGTTATGTTCCTCAATAATGTTAAAAAAAATCGAAAAAAAAAAGATTTTTTATTTATTTGTTTGTTTTTTTGTTTTTTTTTTTTAGGTGTTTAGTTTTAGTTTTTTTTATAGGCAAGTCTTGCTGCCTATGGACAGCAAATAAAACGAAAAAGTAAAAAAAAAAAAATGGTCTCTTTTGAAGTTTTTGTACAGCAACAATGTGCTGGTTTCGTTGGGGTGCAGCAAGAAAAAAGTTCGTTTTTATTTTCACCCCCCCTTAACAGCATACTAATGAGAGGGTGTGCCATGCGTAGATTCTATTTTGTTCTTCTCCCACACCGTCTTCTTCATCAGGACGCATCTGGTTTCATCGTTTAAATTAAGAGAAACCAATTCGATCTCTCTGTTGATCAATTGAAAATCAGTCCAAACTGATTTAGAATTCCTTTGGAATTTTCGAAATCATCCTTCCTTTTGAATCGGACCTAACTCAAACGAATTCTGTAAAAAGAAAAAAATAATTTCACTTCTCACTATCGAAGAAAATGGCAGAGTTTTAATGGTTCAGATAGATTAAAATCATTAGCAGAAGAAGTTCAGAAAGAGATTTCTCTCATCACAACGCTGAAATGGCGAGCAATTCGTCGAAAAATCCAATGTTACAGGCCGATCTCGACGCTGGTCTGCTGTTATAGGTTGATCTCGACGCTGGTCTGCTGTTATGAGTTGATCTCGACGTTAAGCTTCTGCTGATCTCGACGGTAATCTACTGTTAAGGGTTGATCTCGACGTTAAGCGTTGATCTCGACGTTAAGCTGCCGTTGAGCTCGACGCTGGTCTGCTGTCGATCTCGACGCTGGCCTGCTGTTATAGGATGATCTCGACGATTTAACCTGCTGATCTCGACGATTTAACCTGCTGATCTCGACGATTAGGCTGCTGTTATAGGTTGATCTCGACGTTGAGCTCGACGTTATCCTGCTGTTTTAAAACAGCAAGGCCGATCTCGACATGTGCTGCCAGCGGCATATGAGTTGCTGCACTGTACTGTATTGGGTTTTAAATCAATTTAAAAAAAAAAAAAAAAAAAAAAAAAAAGAGGAAATTAATTTGTTTCTAAAAAAGAAAAAATCAAAATAAAAAAAAGATTGGGGATTTTCTTTTCATAAAAAAAAGGAGTTCAAAAAACAACAAAGTCATTTTCTAAATGTTACCAATAGCAACATATATGCAAGTTTTCTTTGTTTTGTTTTTTGAATTTCCTTGATTGGGCTCAATTTATTTTAGAAAAAAATTAAAAAAAATAAGTGAACAAAACCATCCTCTTTATCTCATCAATCATCATTATACCCTCAATTCAAAACCCTTAGAAATTTCGAATTATTTCGGGTCGCCCCAAAACACCCTTGATTGGACTATGAAATTTATCAAAATATTGCGATGATCGGGACTATAAACTACCATGATTGGTATATGAAGGTGATGTGCATGCTTATTTCCATGGTTCGGACCATATTATTAATTCATGATAATTGCCTATTTAATATGCCATAATATCATTGGGAATGCATGTTTGATGTTGGTCATAATGTTGATCATGATTAAATGTTTATGTGATTGGAATGGTGCTTATGTCCATATAATTCATGTTATAATTGGTTTGATTGGGCCATGGGCCCATTTGTTTGGAAAAGGCCCCGGGCACACCCCACCCTGTTTTGCACACACCACATGCACGTTTACTGCTTTACTCACTTACACGTCCCATTTAGCCAACGTGGCACTAGTGCGTGGCCCGGTCTCTTCGGAGATGCGACGTCATTCATGAAACCCACAACTCCAGTCACGTACCTTAGGGTATATCGAACTGGGGCATCAATACCGTCTGATCAGGTGATTCTGAGAGACATATTGATGCACCCATGCTGGGGTGACCTGAGCCTTTGTCCTATTGTAAGCCACACAGTCACATGTCCCGATTGCCAACGTAGTACTAGTACGTGGTCGGTCCTCTCGTGGGATGCCAAACCATTTATGAAAGCTACAACTCTTGACTCGTACCCGTAGGTATAAAAGGTAATCTAAGTATATCAATTGCACTTCTTGGTCAAAATCGGTGCCTAAGCAAGATCTTGCCCCGCTGTACCCTACTGTACGAGGGGGATAGACTACGTCTATTCTAGACGAGAGGTATTTAAGTGGGCCCTTGCTCAGCATTGTGCGCCACCTCTCAACTGGAGATCAAACTGGCTGTTTTTGACTTCAGAGAAGTGAATTGAGGTTTTAGATTATCACCTATACGGTATATCAAACCAAGTCACCACGTATCGAAAGGTATATAGGTGTGCTTGGGCAAGGGTGGCCAGATAAAAATGCATTGCACGTAGTAAGCCTAGAGTCTAGAAACCTTTCCCATAGGTCACGACTCGAACTTATCGTGGGTGTTCCCGGGTTGTTTATTGAATGAATGCCTGTTGTTGGATGAATGTTTGTGAGTGATATGAATGTTGAGATCAAAGTGCATGATTGTCCTCAAGGATCAAAGAAATTTTATTTTTGAAAATTAAAATGGGTGCACCGACCCAGTAAAGAATCAATTCTCTTACAATAATGACCCAGTCCATCTCGATTCAACAGTCATGATGGACTGGGCCAGTTAAATCAAAATGGAAATCGAATTTTCAAAGAAAAAAAAAGATTAATTTCCAAAATAAGTGTCCTTTAGAAGAAATATTTTTCAGAAAATATATTTTCCAGAAAATATTTTCCATAAGAATAAGATTTTCCAAAAGAAAATAAGTTGATGTTTTACATGGATCATTGGAAGAGTACTAAAATACCCTTTTGTGTCAAACCAGGATGTTAGCTGCCGGCGATAACCCAATCGATCAGTTAGTCAAAACAACCATCATAGGAATGCACCCTGTAGAGAAGATCAATTTTGGGAGATTCATGTTGAGGAGTGCTCTTTTCTTCCATGAGTTTGAGATAGACTAGAACCTCTTACAGGCTATGGCTAAGCGATGGAACCCTTACCTCCACATATTCCATATGGGGTACATGCATTTATGCCCTACACACGAGGATTATTGCGGCATCATGAGGATATCCACTTCAGGTCCCCTAGTCAGGCCCTCATTGAAGACCGGATATTCTGGTGAACTCGCCACAGGGCTAAACATTTCCAAGGAAGAAGCCAAAGCCTTAGTCAATGACGGGAGATTGAACTTAGTACCTTTACTGGGCCCGTATCGCTCCCGCAGTCACCCTATCAATGTAAAATCCGAAGCTTGGCGAGCCACTAGAGACTATCGGTTGTGCTTAGGGATCCTAGCTGAATACATACTGACCTCCAATAGTGATGGCCAAACTATCCCTGAGTCCTTCATAGATATAGCCTCTCAGCTCTCAAGGAAAGCCAACCCAGTACCCCTAATCTTAGCTGAAACCTTCTCAGGGTTAGATGCCATAAAAAATGGTGAGCGGGAAAGCTTCAAAGGAAGCCCTTACTTGCTCTACATGTGGCTTTGTGACCGTCTCAAAATCATAGAGGTTCCCTCAAACCTCGAATATGGCCCAGAACATTTTTCCAAAAGAAACCTGTTAGTGCGTCACAATTCAGTCAAAGCTTGGAGCAAATGGTTAGACTCTCGCCTCGCCTGTCATATCGATTTTAGGTGCCCTTGGTGGATGACTGATCCCCCTGTTCTAGGAACCAAAGGATCGTACTATGTCCGTCTGATTGGTTTAGAAGAAACATCTTTTTACCATCCTAATCTAATCCCAGAACAGTACGACGTACCTACAGAGTTGTCCTTACCTCAGCACAAAGCTTTCTTTTCTCCCGAGCCTTTAACTGAAAAGTTAGTGCACCTCATTGAGAAAGCTTGGAACAAACGCATTTTAGGGTACCCAGACGGACCAGCAGAATTCAGAGAGCCAGTTATTAGAGCCAAGAGGGTCAAGCCTGACAGCAACCCTGATGACCATCAAGACAAAGCCAAGCGTCCATGTAAAAATAGTTCAAAACAAATTTGTTGAAAGATGTTTTTAATAAGAACGTATTGTTTATCATTTTCAATAAAAATATCTTTCTTTTCGAATGAATATTTATTTTCTTTTCAAGTACTCATTGTGTGAATGGATTAATTAATGGATTGGTGCACAAACCTCAATAAAATGATTCTTAAAATATTATCAAGGGGGTAATACCGAAATTGACTAAATCTACCTTTGATGGGGTCATATAAGATTATCATTGCGCCTAAACTCAAGCGTCCACCTCCTAGTTGGAGTCGTAAGTCCAGTCGGTTAGAAAGAACCACAGTACCAAGTCAACAAGCAGAGATGGCGTCAGAATCTGAGCTCACAGAGATCCGTAAGATCTTGGCAGCCTTTGCCAATGATATCAGCAATATAAAAGGTAAAGTGGAAATGTTAGAACAAACCTCAGAATCAACGGGAATTCCCTTAGATGACCCAAAGGGAAAAAAGGTTGAAGAGAAACGTCCACGTGAAGTCTTCGAGCTCGACGGAGACGAAGAGTATGTTGATGAAAATCCGGCATTAGCTAATAGGATGTCTCAATTGGAGTCAGCAATGAAGAGTATAAAGGGTATTGATGAAATCGCAGCAGGCATTGAAGCTTTGAATCGCATCCCTAGAATCCATTTGCCAGAAAAGTTTGTGATGCCTGAGATGGACAAGTTCTGTGGGACAGGGTGTGCAAAAACACATCTTAAGGTGTACGTTACCAACATGCGCACTATGGGGCTCAGCGACGAACAAATGACATTGTTGTTCCAAAGAACTCTATCGGGATCAGCACTACGATGGTTAATGTCTCAAGATCCAGTTACTGTGGGTACATGGGAAAACATGTCAAAGGCCTTCTGGCATCAGTATAAGTACAGTACCGAGATTGAGACTTCAAGAAGGGATTTGGAAGCAACTAAACAGAAAAATGGGGAGACATTCACTGATTTCATTGGTCGCTGGAGGGCCAAGGCTTCTCAAATGTGGGATAGACCTTCGGAGAAGGAACAAGTAGCAATTATCCTAAAGAACCTCTCTCAAGGATATGCTCAACACCTAGTGGCCCAATACTTCCCTACCTTTGAATCTTTATTGCAAGCCGGGAGCCAACTCGAGGATGCATTTGCCTCTGGGATCCTTTCTAACCCCTCAGATAACAAGCCTAAGAAACCATACGTTCCCAAACCCAACATCAACCATACTTACATCGCCAATACCTCAGTTACCCCAGCTCAACCCCCAGCCCGGAATAATAACCAGGTTCACCCGAGTCAACCTAGAACTCCGCGTCAATTTACCAATCTAGGGATGACCCTTACCGTAGCTTTGCACAAACTGTTGAAGAAAGGGTTGCTTACCCCAATTCAACCCCGACCTTTACCAAATCCCTTGCCAGCCGGACACAACCCCAACTTATTCTGTGAATTTCATCAAAATCCTGGCCATCACACGGATCGATGTATCACCCTGCGCCAGGCCATTCAAAACCTTATTAATAACAAAAAGATCACGATCCCCAGCCCACCAAATGTCACCACTAATCCACTACCTTCCTATCAACCTCCACCGACCCTGAACATGGTTTCTCACACCCCATTACCATTCGACCCTGTTTCTCTCATCCATCCAATCCAAGTTAAACCGCCCAGTTACCCCCTTGCCGGGATAGCCTTCACTGATGAGGTTTTTACCACAAACCATGAACCATTCGATTTAACCTCGGATGATACCTATTGTTTATCCCCACCTCATTACGATAGTCCCGCGTTCACTAGTTACCTGTTGGCACAAATGAATCTGAAAAACCCTGTATCTTTAACAGACGAAGATCCATACGTGTTGACTGAAGAAGATGAGCCCTTCTCCCTTTTCTGTGATGAAGTTAGACATATGACTCGAGGTGGAAGAGTTTTTAAGCCACAAGAACTCTGTGTTGAAAATCCTGCAGCCCTGGCAAGAAAAGAAGGAGAAGATCCCACTAAGGAAAGCATCGAAGAGGATAACTCCGTGATCAAACAGTTGAAAAAATCAGGGGCTAATATCTCAGTATGGGGTTTACTCATGGCTTTCACTGCTCATAGGGAGGCTGTTCTCAAAGCACTAAACACAGCCCAAGTCTCCCTTGATACTTCTCCAGAACAGCTAGCCAGTATAGTGGGGGCAACTTACGTGGAGAATATTCTATCCTTCTCGGACTCAGATCATCCAAAAGAAGGGGCAAGCCATACTAAGCCGCTGCACATTACAGTTGACTGTAACAGAATGAGGGTACCTTTAGTTTTGATTGATAACGGGAGTGCACTGAACGTTTGCCCGCTGAAAACGGCTACTTGTCTCGGATTTAAGGCTGAAGATCTCAAACCTACTAATCAAGGTGTTAGAGCTTATGATAACACCAAGAGAGATATACTGGGAATTTTGCACCTTCGGCTGTCCACAGGCATAGCTGAATTTCCTGTGGAATTTCAGGTTATTGATATCCAGTCCTCTTTCAATCTACTGTTAGGGAGACCATGGTTACACCAGATTAAAGCCATCCCTTCTACGCTACACCAGAAGGTCAAATTTATCAAGGATGGGCTGGTAATTACTCTTCATGGAGATGCTGAAATTGTGGGGGTCATAAATAATACTGAGGCTAAGGATAAGCCATTGCTTGAGATTCAACCAGAACAACAGGGAGTAGAGCTCAGTGGGTTCGAATTTGAAAAGATATGCTCAGTCCAATGGGATCAAGCCATGAAAGAGTATTTTCCAATGGAAAATACCTATAATTGTTGCATGGCCAATATATTCAAGAAAATGAGATTCTTCCCTGGTATGGGCTTAGGTCGCAAGCAGCAAGGCATTAAAGAAGCACCAATGATTAAAGAGGCCATCGGTACATTCGGACTAGGATATAAGCCTACTAAAGAGGATTGGGCCCAATACTGGAAGATAAAACGGGATAAGGCCATCGCTAAAAGGCAAAGGCGTACCGCAGATCTCATTAAAATGAAGTCCTATCGAAAGACTCTCAATGGTTATTTTGTGAAAGAAGGAGAAGACTTCCGCTACTGTGGGTTCCCGGAGCCTTTCATTGATCACATCACAGGTACTCGTCTGTCGGGGTTTGAAATCTTCTTTGGCATGGAATGGCCCGAAGAGAAAGCAAGCACAGAAGTTAAGGAGAAGAAAGTTGAAGACTGGCAGCTTGATCTGGACTCCCTCAACATCGATCAGCTATTCATTGAAGACCATAGTGTTTTAGTGTTGTCAGTTGAGAAAGGGATTCCAAATCCTCAGTCTGTAATCAAACCCGCTATCGGGGTTCTATCAAATTATCATGTAATCAGTCCTGTGTTGCATGTCAAGGCTGGGTCTGTCGGTCCCATTAGTTCTGTTCAGTCTGACGTGCCAGTTGAGTCATTTATTTCTGTTGAGTCGAGTAAGTTAGTTGTTTCTGCTGAGTCTGTTGCTGCTAGGGAGTCTGTTTTTCCTACTGAGTCGAGTGAGTCTGTCAAGTCTGCAATGAGTCCTGTTACCCCATCTCTTTTCAATGAAATGAAAGAAATTTTTGATTACCCCGAGCGCAATAATAAGTCAACTAATAATCTGGCTTCGGAGGGAGAGTCTTCTGACGAAGAACCTCCCCCTGAAATAATCAAATTACTTGAACAAGAAGAGGAACGTCAAGCTCAACCTCTAATAGAGGAAGTAGAGGTTATCAACCTCGGAACAAAAGAAAGTCCTCAAGAAATTCGTATAGGGGTCACTTTATCTCCTGATGAACGCAAAGGGATAGTAGATTTACTCAGAAAGTTCAAAGACGTGTTCGCGTGGTCTTACGAGGATATGCCGGAAGTGAGCACAGATATTTTCCAACATCGGATTCCGTTATATCCTGATGCTCGACCAATCAAACAGAAACTTCGACGTATGAAGCCGGAATGGGCTTCGAAAATCAAAGAAGAAGTTACGAAGCAGATTAACGCTGGATTTTTGGAAGTAGTAGAATACCCTGAGTGGATTGCCAATGTCGTCCCGGTGCCGAAAAAGGATGGAAAAGTTAGAATGTGTGTGGATTTTAGGGACTTAAACAAAGCAAGCCCAAAGGATAGTTTCCCGTTACCACACATAGATGTTCTAGTAGACAGTACAGCAGGACACGCGTTGTTGTCCTTCATGGATGGGTTTTCAGGGTACAATCAGATAAAGATGGATCCTCGAGATATGCAAAAGACGTCGTTCATCACGCAGTGGGGGACCTTCTGTTACAAGGTCATGCCTTTTGGTTTGAAGAACGCTGGAGCTACCTATCAAAGAGCAGCCACGACTTTACTACATGACATGATACACAAAGAGGTCGAAGTCTATGTAGATGATATGATAGTCAAATCCAAAGAACGATTAGGGCATGTTACAGCATTAGAAAAATTTCTCACAAGGATTCAAAAGTACCAACTCCGCCTCAACCCACAGAAATGTGTATTCGGAGTAACTTCTGGAAAGCTGTTGGGATTTGTAGTCAGTCAGAGAGGAATCGAAGTAGACCCTGTAAAGATTAAAGCTATCCAAGAGATGCCATCGCCCGAGACTGAAAAGCAGATTCGAGGTTTTCTGGGCAGAATCCAGTATGTTAGCAGGTTCATCGCTCAACTCACCAACGTCTGCGAACCTATCTTCAAGCTTCTTAAGAAGAATGAACCAACAGTTTGGAATGAGCAATGTCAAAAGGCTTTCGACCAAGTCAAGGAGTATCTCTTAAATCCACCTATTTTGGTTCCACCTACACCGGGTGAACCACTTCTTCTTTATTTGTCAGTCACAGAAGAAGCTATGGGGTGTATGCTTGCACAGTATGACAAAGATACTCGCAAAGAAAGGGCCATCTACTACATCAGTAAGAAAATGTTAGAATATGAACGAAAATATTCATCCTTGGAGAAAACCTGCTTAGCATTGGTATGGGCTACTCAGAGACTCCGACATTATATGTTGTCTCATTCAATTATCCTGTTATCTCGGATGGATCCTCTCAAGTATCTTTTTGAGAAACCAGCGTTAACAGGGAGAACCGCGCGATGGTTACTGTTGCTATCAGAGTTTGACATCACGCATGTTACACAGAAATCCATCAAGGGGAGAGCTGTAGCAGAATACTTGGCAGATCACCCTGTAGTAGAAGGAATAAGGCCCGTCGATCAATTCCCAGATGAGAACATCTTGCACGTTAAGGAAGAACCGCAGAACCAAACATGGCAGTTATACTTTGATGGAGCGGCCAATCAAAATGGGTATGGAATAGGGGCAGTCTTGTTATCTCCAGAAGGGTGTCATATTCCTATCGCTATTAAGTTAGCTTTCTCGAACACTAATAACACGGCTGAATATGAGGCGTGCATCGCAGGGCTCGAAGCTGCTTTGAACCTGGGCATTACAGAAATTGAGGTTTTCGGGGATTCGGCCTTGGTCATACATCAGTCATTGGAAGAATGGAAAACTAGGGATGAAAAGTTGAAACCCTATCATGAGTATTTGCTAAACTTAGCCAGTAAGTTTAAAGCAATCCTATTCCAGCACTTGTCAAGGGAGGATAACAAATTTGCTGACTCCTTAGCAACTTTATCTTCAATGATCCATTTGCCTCCTGGCATGGAATTAAGGCCAATCACGGTTGAAGTAAAAAATAAACCCGCGTACTGCCATCAGATCAACATTGCTACTCGACTACCCGATGGAAAGCCATGGTACACAGACATAAAGAAAATGTTGGAAAAACAAGAATTCCCGGAAGAAGTATCGAGGAAAGAACGACAGACCCTACTAAGATTAGCGTCTCAATTTATCCTGTGCGCAGGAAGCTTATACAAAAGGTCTTATGATGGGATTCACTTGTCATGTGTGGATGAAGATCAAGCTGAACAGATAATGATTGAACTACATTCAGGAGAATGTGGCCTCATGATGAGGGAAATGTACAAGTACTGCCGAGAAGATTATGCCAAGACGAACGAGATACTATTGCCCACTGAATTGACATACACGGGCTCTACATGGTCAAAACCTCAAGATATGCACATGCAACCTGATACTCGCACCACCATGTCTCCATTTGGGGTCCCCTGCCTGTCTTATCTGTGTGGCGGGAATGCCTGGCATATTGGCATCAGTATAACGGGCAGAATCCTGGTTGCGGTGGAAGTGCTCTTATTGTCTGTTTATCTCACTGCATCTCGAGTTGCAAAGTTTATTCAAACGAACATCATTAGTCGATACGGAGTACCTTCGGAGCTGATCTCTGATAACGGGTCGCATTTCAAAGCTGAGGTTATCAAACTGTGTTCAAAGTTTAAAATCTCACACCATAAATCATCTCCTTACCGACCTCAGACTAATGGAGCAGTCGAAGCAGCAAATAAGAATATTAAGACTATCCTTAGGAAAATGTGTCAATCACATCGGGATTGGTCAGAAAAACTGCCGTTTGCCTTATGGGCATATCGAACCTCAATTCGATCCTCCACTGGAGCTACTCCCTACTCCTTAGTGTATGGCATGGAAGCAGTCTTGCCAGTTGAAATGGAGATTCCGTCTCTCAGGGTTCTGTTAGAAAGTCAGTTGTCAGAAGCAGACTGGGTTCGCCAACGGTATGAAGAGTTGAATTTAATCGAAGAAAAACGACTAAGAGCGTTGTATCACGTGCAAGCTTATCAAAGAAGAGTTGCCCGTGCGTTTGATAAGAAAATCAAGGCCCGTCACTTACAAGTCGGGGATTTAGTACTCAAAGAGAACAGGACACCTATTTTTGATCCCCGAGGAAAGTTCAAACCAAATTGGGGAGGTCCGTTCATTGTCAAAGAAATATTACCAGGAAAAGCTGTCAGACTTCAAGATCATGATGGAATCGAGTTACCAGAACCAACCAACCTTGACCAAATCAAACAGTACTACATTTAAGGAGGCCATCTTTGGTCGAATCAATTTCCTTGCTACCCAATTCATTATCTCATTTCTCAGCCCTTTGCAGCCTTTTCAAAAAAAAAAAAAAATTGTGCCTTTTATTTCTTAACCTGATCACCTAACCTAGGGGAGGGAAAATTCGAACTACGGTTTGGTCTGATCCCAAAATTCTGGGGTACGTAGGCAACCTGAGAAATTACTTCAGGCCCGACCACATCAAAATAAAAAAAAAATCTATTTCCCCACACAAAAAATCAAAAAATCAAAGAAAATTCAAAAGAAAAAGAAATTCAAAGTGGGAAAGAAAATTAGAAAAAAAAAAAAAAAGAAATGCCACACAAGGGGCATTTGGGTTTTTGAGCCTCAAAATCCTTTTCTTTTTATACCCAGTCCTAAGCTTACCCATGAAAGTCCTCCTAAGTACCGTGCGAGAAGTCAAGGAAGATAGCAAAGCATGATTAGACAGCGACTCAAGAAGTTCAGAAGAGAAGAAAAAGATAAAAAATGATGAAGCCTGCTAAGTTGAAAACCCGAAAAGGGCGACTTGGGCAAAAATTAAGGCAAGCTCGCAAGGTTGAAAATCTGAAAGGAAACAACTTTGGCAACAATTAGAGCAAAGAGAAAAAGAGAGAGCTCGCTAGATCGAAAACCTGAAAAGGCGATCTAGGCAAAAGCTAGAGCAAGCTCGCTAGATTGAAAAACCTGAAAAGGCGATCTAGGCAAAAGTTAGAGCAACAAAGAAAAATAGAAGAAAATCCCAAGCTGAGAGTGGTCCGAGCTGAAACATCAGAAGTCCGAATAATCAAGTTCAATACTTAGCTTAAACCAGGCATAGACTCAGAAGCCACAAGTATCTTGTCTACGATCGATCTGAAAATGTTTACTACCCCAAGTGAACCAAGGGAGATAAGGGTAAATTCTATGATGAGTCTCGAAAGGAAATAATTTTTACTCTTGAGCCTGACAAAACCTTCAATAAAATTAATCAAAATTAAAAGTTGAGTCTTTATTGCGCTTGTGGTAATCAATTATTTCAAACCTTCATACAAGAGGCATTTTCTTTCTTTTGTTAATGTAACTTTTCCCCCTTATACTAGGGGCATTTTTTTTATGATGTGTTCAATTATTTTCAAGGCCATGGTCATTGTCAAACTAGGGGCATTTGTCTTCGAGCAATGTTAATCCTAAAAAATAATAGGAACCCCAAAGTTAAGGTTACCCTCTTGATAACAGTTCTTTCGAAAAACTTTTGAGGTTCAAAAGAAATAAAAACTCAGGTTTTAAATTCATAAAACTTTTTGATAAATCCTTGAGGTTCAAACAAAAGTATATTGGATCTCACATAGGAGATATAACATTTTTCGTTCTCCAGATTCTTTTCCAGATTCAATCATTCTTGGAATCAATCATTTCTCTTCCAGATTCATTATCTTCCAGATTTATTCGTTCTTCGATTCGTTCTAATCAATTTTCTCCAAAATTCATTCATTCCTTTGCCAGTTTTGCTCATTTGCCGTCAAGGGTTATCTTGGATTTTGCTCAGTTGCCGCCAAGGGTTATCTTGGATTTTGCTCAGTTTCCGCCAAGGGTTATCTTGGATTTTGCTCAGTTGCCGCCAAGGGTTATCTTGGATTTTGCTCAGTTGCCGCCAAGGGTTATTGGATTTTGCTCAGTCTCCGCCAAGGGTTATCTTGGATTTTGCTCAGTTTGCCGCCAAGGGTTATCTTGGATTTTGCTAGTCTCCGCCAAGGGTTATCTTGGATTTTGCTCAGTTGCCGCCAAGGGTTATCTTGGATTTTGCTCAGTCTCCGCCAAGGGTTATCTTGGATTTTGCTCAGTTGCCGCCAAGGGTTATCTGGATTTTGCTCAGTCTCCGCCAAGGGTTATCTTGGATTTTGCTCAGTTTCCGCCAAGGATTATCTTGGATTTTGCTCAGTCTCCGCCAAGGGTTATCTTGGATTTTGCTCAGTTGCCGCCAAGGGTTATCTTGGATTTTGCTCAGTCTCCGCCAAGGGTTATCTTGAATTTTGCTCAGTCTCCGCCAAGGGTTATCTTGGATTTTGCTCAGTTGCCGCCAAGGGTTATCTTGGATTTTGCTCAGATGCCGCCAAGGGTTATCTTGGATTTTGCTCAGTTATCGTCGAGGGTTTTCTCGAAATTTTACTCAAATTATGCCCAGTTTATGCTCAGTATATGCTCAATTTATGCTCAGGTTTTACTCAGTTTCACACAATGCACACACTTGCACATTTGCACTTTTTAGTCAGGGAGAATTCTTTAAAATTCAAGGATCTGACACCGTCAGTGAGAGTTTGCGCTCAAGGACCTGACAACCTTTTGATTCGAGGAGAGCTTTACCCTCAAGGTTCCGAACACCTTGACGAATTGCTAAATCAGGCTGCAAAATGAATTGTCACTAGCTTTGGCATTCGGATATCGCACTATCTACCAAAATAGATTTGCTATCTAGTTTGCTTCAACCCTCTGCCAAAGAGGGGCATCTGTAGACACCCCATTTTTGCATCCGCCTGATTGATCAACTAGTCAACCCGATTGCAATGATTCCCAATGATGGATGTGTATTCCGTTGCTTTATTTTGTTACCAGATATGTTTCAGAAATCCGGATGAGGTATCTCGAATTGACAAAACCTTAGAAACCACGCTACGCTAGGAAAACACAACTCCAGAAACATAGAAATCATTATCTTGCAGACCAAAAAGAAGCTTCACGATAAAAATCACTAAAAATGACCAAATTACTAAAATACCCCTAACCTCAAAATAACCCTAGAGCTTACGTTACGCTTAGGAAAACTCTCTCGAACACATAAAATAACAAATCGAAACCAAATAAATCATTTCGCCAATTTTAACAGAATTTGACAAAATTACGAAAATGCCCCTCATAAAGTTCACAATCATTTCACATAAAAATTTTCATAAATGACACAAACCAACATTTCCATTGAATTCCTTACGAAAAACTGATTCTAAAACATCCTAGAACATCAAAAACTGACTTAAAACGTGAAAAGTCCTCTCCGGGGGCAAAACGGTAATTTCATAATTTTCATGATAAAAAATTCCGAAATTAATAAATAAAATATTAAATAATTAAATTTAAACATTAATGAAATTAATTTAAAATTTTGAACCTAAAAAATCGATTAATCGGACTCTCAGGCAAAATTGTTGAGGGTTCGTGGGATATTTCTTTAAGGACCCCTTCATTTGGGGGTCCAAAGAATTAAAGAAATTTTAAAGGGGGGTTCTCCAAAAATTTAAAGTAAATCAAGCAAGACTGAAGTCAAGGTATTAAAGTCAATCAAGTGAAACTGAAGTCAAAATTAAAGTCAATTAAGCAAGACTAAAGTCAAGATATTGAAAGTCGATCAATTAAGACTAAAATCAAAACATTAAAAGTCAATCAAATAAGACCAAAAGTCATAAAGAGATCTAATTAATAATAACTCTATCTAATAGAGTTCTAACTTAAAAACAATTCTACCTAAAACAATTGAATTAAAACACAATTCTACCTAAAACAATTCTAATTAAAACACAATTCTACCTAAAACAAGTCAAACTAAAACACAACTCTAATTAAAAGATCTCTAATTAAACACTAACTCTATCCAAATCAACCCCTAAAAACATCTATAAATAGAGGTGCTCACACCCTATTTTCGTATCAAATCATAAACCCTAAGAGAAGTAGGTCTAGAAGCTCCCCTAGCCCCCCATAAACCCTAGTTTTGGAGCCCCAACTCCTTAGCTAACATCCCTCCTTCAATTTTAGTCTAGAAAACACCCAAAAGCCTTCTAAAAACACCCCCAAATCCGCAACGAACTTGAAGAGTTCAGATTCAAAAACAAGGAGATACCTTGCCTCGGAGATCCGAAGTCAAATCCGGAAGCAGAACGTAGCAAGGGCACGGGGTACAAGGAGTTCTTTTTGTCAGATCTGAGGGAACCAAGTCCTTGCCATCGGAAAGGTAAACCTTTTATTTTTATTTATTTTCTTATTTAGGTTTTAGCAATGTAATTTACTTGGGAATTTAGTAGAGACCGGCTTCGGCCGGGCGGGGTTGGTGCCTAACACCTTCCAACCCCGTAACTTGATCCCCGAATTCAGTTTTTTTTTTGGTTTTAGATTAGTTTTTATCCGTTTAGAGTCACTGATCGGTTCCTAGACCGTAATAACTAGGTGGCGACTCCCAAACCTCAAGGGTCAAAAGTGGATCCGCGCACCCCGCGGATCGAGGGCGCTTTCAGTGGCGACTCCACTGGGGACATTGAGGATCAGACTTGAAAAACCCCAAGTATGGGAATATTACCATTGACCTAGATTTTATTTCTTTTTTGCTTTCTTTCTTTTATATTTAATTTTTAGATAATTTCTTACTATTGTTCGATTATCATTTTTTTTCATTTATTTATGGACCCAATCATTAAATTTTGTTCAGTTTTCGAGTATGTTAACGTGGCACATTTTTTTGTGTGGTTCGATCGAGGGTCACTTAGGGTAACTTTGAATAATACTAAATTTCAAAAGATAATTTTATTGGGGGCGGAATAATGACGATTGAGTATGGAATAATGAAACAAAGGGTTTTTTTTTTTAGGAAGGTCGATCCGTTTTTTAGATGATGATTTTTTTAGGAAACATGCTTGTTATGTTCCTCAATAATGTTAAAAAAAATCGAAAAAAGAGTTTTTATTTATTTGTTTTTGTTTTTTTTGTTTTTTTTTTTTAGGTGTTTAGTTTTAGTTTTTTTTATATAGGCAAGTCTTGCTGCCTATGGACAGCAAATAAAACGAAAAAGTAAAAAAAAAAAATGGTCTCTTTTGAAGTTTTTGTACAGCAACAATGTGCTGGTTTCATTGGGGTGCAGCAAGAAAAGTTCGTTTTTATTTTCACACCCCCTTAACAGCATACTAATGAGAGTGGTGTGCCATGCGTAGATTCTATTTTGTTCTTCTCCCACACCGTCTTCTTCATCAGGACGCATCTGGTTTCATCGTTTAAATTCAAGAGAAACCAATTCGATCTCTCTGTTGATCAATTGAAAATCAGTCCAAACTGATTTAGAATTCCTTTGGAATTTTCGAAATCATCCTCTCCTTTTGAATTCGGACCTAACTCAAACGAATTCTGTTAAAAAGAAAAAATAATTTCACTTCTCACTATCGAAGAAAATGGCAGAGTTTTAATGGTTCAGATAGATTAAAATCATTAGCAGAAGAAGTTCAGAAAGAGATTTCTCTCATCACAGCGCTGAAATGGCGAGCAATTCGTCGAAAAATCCAATGTTACAGGCCGATCTCGACGCTGGTCTGCTGTTATAGGTTGATCTCGACGCTGGTCTGCTGTTATGAGTTGATCTCGACGTTAAGCTTCTGCTGATCTCGACGGTAATCTACTGTTAAGGGTTGATCTCGACGTTAAGCGTTGATCTCGACGTTAAGCTGCCGTTGAGCTCGACGCTGGTCTGCTGTCGATCTCGACGCTGGCCTGCTGTTATAGGATGATCTCGACGATTTAACCTGCTGATCTCGACGATTTAACCTGCTGATCTCGACGATTAGGCTGCTGTTATAGGTTGATCTCGACGTTGAGCTCGACGTTATCCTGCTGTTTTAAAACAGCAAGGCCGATCTCGACATGTGCTGCCAGCGGCATATGAGTTGCTGCACTGTACTGTATTGGGTTTTAAATCAATTAAAAAAAAAAAAAAAAAAAAAAAAAAAAAAAAGAGGAAATTAATTTGTTTCTAAAAAAGAAAAAATCAAAATAAAAAAAAAGATTGGGGATTTTCTTTTCATAAAAAAAAGGAGTTCAAAAAAACAACAAAGTCATTTTCTAAATGTTACCAATAGCAACATATATGCAAGTTTTCTTTGTTTTGTTTTTTGAATTTCCTTGATTGGGCTCAATTTATTTTAGAAAAAAATAAAAAAAAAAAATAAGTGAACAAAACCATCCTCTTTATCTCATCAATCATCATTATACCCTCAATTCAAAACCCTTAGAAATTTCGAATTATTTCGGGTCGCCCCAAAACACCCTTGATTGGACTATGAAATTTATCAAAATATTGCGATGATCGGGACTATAAACTACCATGATTGGTATATGAAGGTGATGTGCATGCTTATTTCCATGGTTCGGACCATATTATTAATTCATGATAATTGCCTATTTAATATGCCATAATATCATTGGGAATGCATGTTTGATGTTGGTCATAATGTTGATCATGATTAAATGTTTATGTGATTGGAATGGTGCTTATGTCCATATAATTCATGTTATAATTGGTTTGATTGGGCCATGGGCCCATTTGTTTGGAAAAGGCCCCGGGCACACCCCACCCTGTTTTGCACACACCACATGCACGTTTACTGCTTTACTCACTTACACGTCCCATTTAGCCAACGTGGCACTAGTGCGTGGCCCGGTCTCTTCGGAGATGCGACGTCATTCATGAAACCCACAACTCCAGTCACGTACCTTAGGGTATATCGAACTGGGGCATCAATACCGTCTGATCAGGTGATTCTGAGAGACATATTGATGCACCCATGCTGGGGTGACCTGAGCCTTTGTCTTATTGTAAGCCACACAGTCACATGTCCCGATTGCCAACGTAGTACTAGTACGTGGTCGGTCCTCTCGTGGGATGCCAAACCATTTATGAAAGCTACAACTCTTGACTCGTACCCGTAGGTATAAAAGGTAATCTAAGTATATCAGATTCAAAAACAAGGAGATACCTTGCCTCAGAGATCCGAAGTCAAATCCGGAAGCAGAACGTAGCAAGGGAGCACGGTACAAGGAGTTCTTTTTGTCAGATCTGAGGGAACCAAGTCCTTGCCATCGGAAAGGTAAACCTTTTATTTTTATTTATTTTCTTATCTAGGTTTTAGCAATGTAATTTACTTGGGAATTTAGTAGAGACCGGCTTCAGCTGGGCGGGGTTGGTGCCTAACACCTTCCAACCCCGTAACTTGATCCCCGAATTCAGTTTTTTTTTTGGTTTTAGATTAGTTTTTATCCATTTAGAGTCATTGATCGGTTCCTAGACCGTAATAACTAGGTGGCGACTCCCAAACCTCAAGGGTCAAAAGTGGATCCGCGCACCCCGCGGATCGAGGGCGCTTTCAATATGATCGATAAATTTTACAGTAATAGGAATCCTACCAAAGAAAGAGAAAACATCCTAACTAGGAAAACACGACTAATCTAAGAAAGTACATCCTACTTGAAATCTGAACTCATAGTAGTTTGTGCACTCGCACGTGCTCATTGTTTCTCAATATAAGCCATTATATGTTCTGTTGCTTAATCAACAAATGCTGACCAATGTACATATCCTTGTAGCATTGGTTGACCTTCTTGAGTCCCTTAAAAGTTTTTCCAAAGATATTGCGGTGCCCTTTATCAGGTATCTGATACAGCCATGCAATATCCTCGAAGTTCGAACTTGGTGTGCGGTTCTCCTCAGCTTGTTATTTCTCAAATTCTCTTCTTGGGCGCCTATAACCATGGGGGCTTTTGTATTCATCCTCATTGATGCCCGGGGCCCAGAAGCCTTGCATATATGTCTTTAATGCCCTTTTTCCCTTAAAGGGTAGAATTCGTTTTAGGCTACCATGTGTGATCAAACTAGCCATTGGGATACCCATCCGTCGTTGAAAATGTGACAAACGAGATAAGACAATAAAAACGATTGGCTCTGGTTGGTCATGACATCGACTAGTGTCTCCATAAGCAAACAGACTAGACAAAATGTTTGGTCACGTGTCTAAATAACGTGCAAGATATAGAGATGCTTGTTATACATCTCCATTGAATGTTGTATACCAAAATATTGGTTGTGATCCAGAGCTAACATAGATATTAATTTTCATTAAGGCACTTAGATTTCAACCTGCCATCTTTGAAATGAATATCTTACTTGGAGAAGTCGAGGTGTGCGATGTAGTAATCGAAGCTAAAATTGGGCTCACACACACCACTTTCCACCAATTCGATTCCTAAGATCGCGTGAATATCAGAAACGTTAATCGTGAACAAGATGCCATGAAAATTGATAGTGATCGAAAGAGTGAAGGAATCGACGAAGACATACGAACCATAAAATCTTTGTACTAGTTCATTGCTAAACTTTTCATCCCCCTCATAAAATAAACGACTTCAAACACGTGCGAGGAGCTCATCGTGAAATCAAGTACTTTGGGAAGTGTCAAATACATCGTAATGAACCTCTTCAAAATATATGGATCGAGTTTTTGGGGCCATGGCTCAAAAGAAGGGGGAAGGGAAAGTTTTTTTCCAAAATTTTGAAAGCTGTGGGCCCAAATTGAACTTGCATCATAAATGGGTAGGGTGGCGCAGTGGGGTAGTGTGTGATGGTAGTGCGATTGATAGAGGTGGGTTGTTTTGCACAGAGAAGACAATTGAGCCGATTAGATTGGAACTATAACGGTTGGATTTGAGTCAACCAAATCATTGAGAATTGAGTGAAAATGGAGATGGAGGCTTGGAAAATAAATAAAAAAATAAGAAAAGGATTAGGTTTAAGGTTCTTTAAAAAAATAATCAATTTTTCAAAAAAAATAAATTTTCTGACTTGGAAAATCCTTGGAAAATAAAATTTCAAGATGGAAAATAAATTTTCTAAGAAACTTTTCTTATGTGTAAAAATTTAACCTTTTAACCCTTAATAGTAAGTTCAAATTGAGAGAAGGGAGTGAAAAATTGGTCCTACGTGACAGTGAAATAATTTGCAAGCCTTCTACATTAAGGGTTGCCTCTTGAAAAGTGTTAAGTTTATTGTCTTCAGTCAGACAAAGATATGAGTCTAATCTTGGTATACATGATCACTCAAAAATGAATATTTTTCTTGGGATGTTGGGAGATAAAGAAAATACTTGAGCCTTTACCCATTGACTTGGAAAATACTACCATCCACAGGATTAAAAATCGCAATGTTGCCATGAGGGTGAATGTTATGGATCACAAAGGGTCCTGTCCATCGAGTTTTGAATTTTTTTGGGAAGAGATGGATGTGAGAATTGTAGAGTAACAAATTTTATTCTAAATAGAAAGATTTTCTTTAAATATACTTGTCATGCTAGACTTTTGTACGATCCTTGTAGAATTTAACACTATAATATGTATCGTTAAGCAATTCTTTTAACTTGGAGAGTTGAAGTTTTCTATATTCCCCTGCCTTGACAAGATCAAAGTTCAGATGTTTGACAGCCTAATAGACTCAGTGTTCAAGTTCAACCAGAAGGTGATGTGCTTTCTAGAAGATGAGACGATAGAGGGAAATGCCAATTAAAGTTTTGAAAGTCATTCTATAGGCCCACAAAACATTAGTTACATGCTAAGACCAATTTTTTTTAGTATGATTAACCACTTTTTAAAGAATGATTTTAACTTCGCGATTAGAGATTTCAATTTGTCCCTCGTTTGTGAGTGATGCGGGGTGGCGACTTTGTGAGTAATGACATATTTACACATTCAGCTTTCAAAGACTCAAATGTAAAAATGCTTACCTCCGTCATTAATGATGGTAAGACGAGTACCAAAATGGGTAAACACGATGTTCTAAAGGAATTGAACAACAACCTTATGGTCGTTGATTTGGCCAGCTGTTGCCTCAACCCATTTATACATATAGTCGACGACGACTAAGATGTACTGAAATATGTGCGAAATAAGGAAGGGACCAATGAAATCAATGCCCAAACATCAAATATTTTGATAATCAAAATTGGTTGTTGGGGCATCTCATTCCTTTGACTAATTTTGCTTAAAAGTTGACAACAATCACAAGATTTAGTGAAAAAAACGGTCGTCATGAAAAAGTATTGACTAGTAGAAACTGCATTGTAAGACTTTTGGTACTGTTTTCTTACCTTTAAAGTAACCACCACAAGCATGCTTGTGAAAAAAACTCAAGAATACTTTTCTGATTGCTGTTAAAAACACATCGACGAATGATTTGATCTAGGAAATACTTAAATAAATGCAGTCTTCCTAGAAAAATCATTTCGCTTGGGCAAGAAATCTCATCTTTTCTTGTTTATTCCACGAAGTATGTGTTTGTCCTATCATTAAATAATTGACTATGTCAGCATACCATGGTGTGTCCAGATTAGAGATTGTCATAATGTGTTCATTTGAAAAAAATTTGGAGATAGGAAGGGGTCAAAAGTTGTTTCAACTACTAATCTAGATAAGTGGTCGACAATCACATTCTCTTTTTTTTTTTCTTATCTCGAATTTCGAGATAAAATTCTTGAAATAGGAGGATCCATCTGATTAACCTTCCTTTTGCATCATTCTTGGCAATAAGGTATTTTAATGTTGTAGGGTCAATGAATATTACTACCTTGAATCCAATCAAATAGTAACGGAATTTATCTAACGCGAAAACTACTACTAGTAATTCTTTCTCAGTAGTGAAGTAGTTGAGTTGGACATCGTTTAACATCTTATGTACGTACTGAATGAAATGGGGGAGTTTGTCAACTCGTTGTCCTAGAATAACTCCTATTGCATAATCTAATGCATCGTACATCAATTCAAAGGAAAGATCCTAGTTAGGTTGCTGGATGATAGGTGCTGAAGTCAACTTAGTTTTGAGCTTGTCAAACGCATTTAAATAAGCTACTCAGAGTTCAAAGGTGGTGTCTTTACAGAGTAAGTCGCGTAGGGGTTTGGAGATCTTTCCAAAATCCTTGATGAAACACCTGTAAAAGCCTTCATGTCCCAAGAAAGAACAAACTTCCATCACAGTTTTAGGGGGAGGTAAATTAGCGATAAGATCGATTTTTGCCTTATTTACTTCAATCCCTAATGGGATACAATATGTCCCAAAACGATTCCAAAGGTGACTATGAAATGACACTTCTCCCAACTCAACACAAGATTTTTCTTGCGATATCTAGTTAAAACTTGTTTCAGGTGATTTAAATAGTTGTCAAAGCTGGATCTGAAAATCGAAAAATCATCCATGAAGACTTCAATAAATTTTTCTACCATATCAGAGAAAATGCTCAACATGCATTGTTGAAAGGTTCCAGGAACATTGCAAACCCCAAAGAGTATGTGTCGATAATTAATGGTCCCAAAGGGACACGTGAATGTAGTTTTTTCTTGATCTTTAGGGGCGATTGGGATTTGATTGTATCCTGAGTATTTGTCAAAAAAATAGTAATAGGCAGATCCGACCAAATGTTCTAGCATCTGATCGATGAATGGGAAAGGTAAGGGATCTTTACATGTCATTGAATTCAACTTTTGGTAGTCGATACAAACTCGCCACCCAGTTTGGATGCGAGTAAGTATAAGCTAATTGTCTTTATTGGTCACAATTGTGACGCTAGATTTCTTTGGGACTACTTGAACTAGACTAAACCCATTTGCCATCGGAGATGGGTATATAATACCCACATCTAGCAATTTGAGGATTTCTCCTCAGACTACCTCTTGTAAGATCGAATTTGGTCTCCTTTGTGGTTCTCTCGAAGGTTTAGAATTTTCCTCGAAGTGAATTTGGTGCATGACTACAAAAGGACTGATGCCCTTGATATCAGTTATAGCCCAACCAATAGCTTCTTTATGTTCGTGCAAAACATCTAGTAACTAAATTTCATGTGACTTTTCTAAGTTAGGCGAGATATGACGAAAAAGGTCCTAGTCGTTCCCAAGAATGTGTATTTCAGCATATTGGGCAACTGCTTTAGTTCAAGCTTGGAAGTCTCTTTAACTAATGGTGGAAATGAAGGGATTGGGAGACTCTCATCATTTGATTTTCATTTTTGAAAATTCATCTCAGGATCGGATTCTAATAGGGAGTTTACCTCCCTGATGGGTTGTTCTTCATCAAAATCAAGGTCGAATTGGCTTAAGTACTCTTCTAGTGGGTCAATGTTCTTTGTTTCTTCGAATGTGTTGCTGATCAAAGTATCGATTATATTGACCTCTTCCAAATCATTCATATCAATGGATTGAAACTTGTTGTGGAAGACATTCATTTTCACGTGCATATCTCCAAAGGTTTAGGCTATGATCTCTTTCTAACATCTGATAATAGCATCAGATGTTACTAAGGAGGGTCAGCCCAAGATTACCAGAACATGGTTATTTGGGTTGATGACAGGTTCGGTGTCAAGTACCATAAAATTGACAAGGAAATAAAAATCTTTTACTTTGACGATCACATCCTCCACTATTCCTTTGGGAACCATAGCAAATATGTCTGTTAAACTCAATTTAATATCCATAGGTTTGAGTTTTCCAAAACCTAATCGTTTGTAGACAGAAAATAAGAGAAGGTTCATACTGGCTCCTAGATATAACAAATATTTCTCGATCATAGTTTCTCTAATATGCATATAAATTATATGATAACCAAGGTCCTTGAATTTAGGTACAATAGTCTGTTGGATCAGATAAGAAGATTAATCTATCATCACATCCTCTCTCGACACAATGATTTTCCTTTTCACGATAGTGAGATTTTTGAGAAATTTAGCATAGGAAGGGATTTGATGAATTGCGTTTAGGAAATGAATATTGATCTAGATGTTCTTAAAGACTTCGAGAATCCCTTCCAATTATTTTTTTGTTGTTATCTGCTAGTCTATGCAGAAAGGGGGCCTTAGGAATAGTTATTTGAGTTTTTAGTGGTGGAGGAATTTGTTGATCCTCTTCTTCTGTAGGAGGTGCACTTGGGATTTTCCCTTGTGTTAGGACTTTTTTGGGTATGTGCACTTTGTTATCCACTAGTTTACCAAAACGTAGCATGTGGACTGCTTGAACAGAGTCATTAGAAGGACCAGGTTGACTTTCTATTTCATACTAGCCTTTTGGGGTAGTTCCTCTTAGATTGGGCACTGTTTGGCTTGGAAATTGTCATTTGTTCCTTTCCCCTAGAGATAGAGTTATTTGACCTAACTGAATTTCAAGTTTGTTAATTACTTGTGCATTTACTTGATTTATTTGTGATTGGTTCTGGTTGGTCTGCAATTGTTACTGCATGATTTAATGTATTTGTTGTTGTTGCTTTAATAAGTCTGCCATCATTGATTCTAATGAAGAGTTTGTTTGTACAACTAAAGGAGAGTAATTGGACTTAGGGTTGACGATAGTCGCCCTTTGATTGGAATTGTGGGAGTAAAATGGTTGCGAAACTAAAGATAGGTTCGTATTAGAATGATACTATCGATTATAGCTCTTCTGGAAATCCAAAGGACCTCTTGGTTGGATATGTTCATTTTGTCGATAAGAAAAATTAGGGTGAAACCTATTGTCGAGATGGTACGTTTGACTGTACGAATTAAGAATGGGTTTCCTATACATGCTATAAGTTCCAAATATCATTGGTTTGTTCAATCTTTATTACTGGTAAGGTGGGGTAACCCTTGATAGAATGATCGAAACTTTCACAGAATAAACCTAAAAGTGTATCTGTTGCGACTTGCAAAACTAGGGTGGCTTTTTGTAGTTTAGCTTTGACATTGAAAGTGTCAAACTTCGTGTTTAAATTTTGCAAACTACTAACCAGGCTTGTTATATAATTTTTGAGATTTGGATCGCTTTTGATCACATATATGCTTGGTTTCCTGGCTCTCAGGTCTCCTCTATCAAAATATGCTAGATTGGTACTCCAGTTTCGAGCATTCTCAGTAACTTCCACAAGGAACTCGTAAACCTGATTTGGAGTTGTAGACACCCCATTTTTGCATTAACCTGATTAATCAACTCGTCAACCCGATCGCAATGATTCCCAATGATGGATGTTTATTCCATTGCTTTATTTTGTAACCAGAAATATTTCAGAAATCCGGATGAGGTATCTCGAACTGACAAAACTTTAGAAATCACGTTACGCTAGGAAAATACGACCCCAAAAACATAGAAATCATCATCTTGCAGACCAAAAAGAAGCCTCACGATAAAAATCAATAAAAATGACCAAATTACCAAAATACCCCTAACATTAAAACAACCCTAAAGCCTACGTTACGATTAGGAAAATCCTTTTGAACACATAAAACAACAAATCGAAACCAAATAAATCATTTCGTCAATTTTAATAGAATTTAACAAAATTATGAAAATGCCCCTCATAAAGTTCACGATCATTTCACACAAAAAACTTCATAAATGACACAAACCAATATTTTCATTGAATTCCTTATGAAAAATCAATTCTAAAACATCCTAGAACATAAAAAATCGACTTAAAACGTGAAAAGTCCTCTTCGGGGGCAAAATGGTAATTTCATAATTTTCATAATTAAAAAATTTAAAATTAATAAATAAAATATTAAATAATTAAAGTGAAACATTAATGAAATTAATTTAAAATTTTAAACTAAAAAAATCGATCAATCGGACTCTCAGGCAAAATTGTTGAGGGTTCGCAAGATATTTATTTAAGGACCCCTCCATTTGGGGGTCCAAAGAATTAAAGATATAATAGAGAGGGGGTTCTCCAAAAAATTAAAGTCAATCAAGTAAGACTAAAGTCAAGGTATTAAAGTCAATCAAGTAAGACTAAAGTCAAAATTAAAGTCAATTAATTAAGACTAAAGTCAAAATCTTAAAGTCAATCAATTAAGACTAAAGTCAAAATCCCAATATAGTTCTAATTAAATAATAACTCTATTTAATAGAGTTCTAATAAAATATAATTCTACCTAAAACAATTCTAATTAAAATACAACTCTACCAAAAATAATTCTAACTAAAATACAATTCTAAATAAAAGAACTCTAATTAAACACTAACTCTATCTAAATCAACCCTTAAAAAAATCTATAAATAGGGGGTCCTCACACCCTATTTTCGTATCAAATCATAAATCATAAGAAAAGTAGGTCTAAAAACCCCCCTAGCCTCACATAAACCCTAGTTTTGGAGTCCCAACTCCTTACCTAACATCCCTTCTTCGATTTTAGCCTAAAAAACACCTAAAAATCCCCTAAAAATACCCCAAAATCCATAACAAATTCGAAGAGTCCAGATCAAAAAAAGGAGATACCTTGCTTCGGAGATCAGGAATCAAATCCGGAGACAGAACGAAGCAAGGAGTACGGTACAATGAGCGATTTTTGTCGGATCTGAGGAAACAAGGTCTTTGCTATCGGAAAGGTATAATTTCTTACTTTTTTTTATTATCTAGATTTTTTTTAGCAATGTAATTTATTTGGAAAGTTAGTAGAGACCGACTTTGGCCGGGCGGGATTGGTGCCTAACACCTTCCAACCCCGTAACATGATCCCCGAATTCAATTTTTTTTTTCGATTCTAGATTAGTTCTTTATCCATTTAGAGTCATTGATCGGCTCCTAGACCTTAATAACTAGGTGGCGACTCCCAAACCTCAAGGGTCAAAAGCAGATCCGTACACCCCGCGGATTGAGGGCACTTTCAGTGGCGACTCCACTGGGGACTATTGAGGATCAGACTTGAAAAATCCCAAGTATGGAAAGCATTGCCAGTAGGACCTAGCTGTCTATTTTATTTTAGTTTAATTTTTTTTCATCACACTTTTGACTCTATTTTTGATCATTGATTGGGATGTTGAATATTTTGGTTGGCATATCTTTGTTATGGTTCAATTCGAGATCATTCATAATGATCCTGAATAATACAGAGTCCCAAGAGAGTAATGATATAGAATAGTGGTTGTTGACCCTAAATACTTTTGTTCACTCTTCTATTTTGGGTTTGTATTTATTCTCCATTACCAACATTGATTTCGGTTCTGAATGCCTTGATTTGGTATGTTATCTGTCATGGTTCAATCAAGGGCTATTCGAAAAGACTCAAAATAATGATAGATTTTAAGGGAATAGGTAGGATAATAATGGTTGGATTCTTTTTATTTTTTGTTTATTTTCTTTTTCCCCTATGTAGATAGATTGTCTTTATATATATATATATATATATATTTCGTTTAGGGTGTCAAACTGTCCTTTGACAGTAGTTTAAAAAAATATATATCTATATAAATCTTTTGTGGGCGTGCAACAGCAAGAAAAAATGAGTTTTTCTTTATTTTTTGTAAAAAAAAAAAAAACGTTCCATCAACAGCATCAATGTGCTGATGTTGATGGTGTGTAGCAAATAAATTCACGTTTTTATACCCCCCACACTGTCTTCTTAAAACGCACCACACCTGAGTTCATCGTCTTCAACAAGAGACCTAATTCGTCTCTCTGCTCGGTCGGCTAAAACCTCAGCCCGATTGGTGGTAACTCATGATCAAAATCGTTGGTTTCTCCTGATCTATCGTTTGGAACCACTAAGACCGATTCCAAATAAACGATTTCTTTAAAAAGAAGATCGATCTCTCTCTGTTCTTCTTCCTCTAAATCCAGGAGATCCAATTTTAACAGATTTACCAGAAAAAATCCTAATTTTTTTTAATAAAAACGATGAATTCTAATTTTGGGAAATCCAGTAATCCACCAAGAGGATCTGCTTCTGTGAACAATTTTGATTTCGATTTCGGTCTTGGCCATGGTTTTTCCAACAATCACTCTCACCTTTTAAACGACCGAAAGCAAGCGAACTTTCCATTTTCACTGTCTTCTTCATCTTCATCTGCACAATTGAAACATGTGTCGTGGGCTTCAAACAAACCCTCATAGACTCACCAACCCACTCCGAGTCAACCTGTTCGACCTAGGTTATCAAACCCTGTTTCAATGGTTGGAGACATCTTTGGGAAGAGTTGGAATTCGACGCCCCCTTCTGGTTGCGGATCTGGTATTGGAATTGTTGAAAAAAAATCCGAATTTGTTTGGAGATCTAGTTGGCTCAGCTCTTAGGCAAGGTAAGATTAACAGTAGTAATGTTCCATTGAAAAGTGCATCGCCTGCATCGGCGCCAATGGAGGCCAAGAATTCTTATTCAATGGGTAATTCGACAGATTCTCTGTCAAGAACCAATACTTCCTCGAAGAACACTAATTGGGGTTTTTCTGAGAAGTTAGGGAGCTATTCTACTGTTAATAATAATAATAGTAGTACGATTGAGCTTGAAGGGCTTCCACCTCCTCCAGCTGTTATCTGCTTCGTTGAGAAGCAACATTTCATTAGAATAGCTGGGATAACTTCAACTATGATGAATCTGGAAATCAACTTTCTGTGGTTTATGAAATACTTGCAAGGGAGGTTAGAAATACTTGCTATATTGATGGATTTCAAGGGTGATACCAGTAATGATCACTAGGATAACCATGATTGTTGGCGAAATAACTAATTTTACTGCTTATGCATTCGTTCCTGCAATTCTTGTAATTCCCTTAGGTGCTCTAAGTATTATTGTCAGTGCAGTACTAACTCACTCTATTTTGGAGGGGAAACTACACATTTTTGGTGTGCTTGGGTGTATTCTCTGTGTGGTGGGTTCTACTCATATTGTTTTACATGCTCCACAAGAAAGGTCTATGGAATCGGTTAGAGAAGTCTGGCACCTAGTTATCGAGTTCGGTTTCATTGTTTACTCTTGTTTAGTTCTGGCCTTGGTTCTTGTTCTCATTTTCATGTTTGTTCCACGTTATGGGCAAACACATATGATGGTATAGATTAGGATCTGCTCACTCATGGACTCTCTTATGGTTATGAGCATGAAAGCATTGGACTACTTACGCAAAGCAAATGGACTTGCTCGCAGCCCCCTTTTTGTTGTAATGGTGTTAAGTAGAGAAGTTTTCTATTGTCACACCAATTTTTATCTATAACACACCATCGGTGTTAGTTAATTCTTTATTTTATTGCAAACATAGAAATTGGTGCGGCAATAGAGTTTTTTAATGGACATTTTTTTAGGCTTCTTTAATAATTAGTAATAGTTTTTTTCTTCTTTAAAAAAAAAAAAAAATTTCTTGTGGTTTGGATTAAAAATTGGGTGTTTGTTTATGATTATTAGTCTCTATGTATCCCCATTGATTGTATATTTAACATGCCATGATCGATATATGTGATTTTATTGCTTTGATCTTAATTTCGATATGATTTTGTTTACGCATTATCTTGATTAATATTTCTATGAAATCCATGTTATGATAGTATGATCAAGCCCATGGGCCCATTTGTTTGAAAAGGCCCTGTACACACCCCACCCTGTTTTGCACACACCATATGCACGTTTACTGTTTTGCACACTTACATGTCCTATATAGCTAACGTGGCACTAGTGCGTGGCCCGGTCTCTTCGGAGATGTGACGTCATTCATGAAAACCACAACTCCAGTCACATACCTTAGGGTATATCAAACTGGGGCATCAACACTGTCTGATCAGGTGATTCTAAGAGGTATATTGATGCACCCAGGCTGGAGCGACCTGAGCCTTTGACCTATTGTGAGCCAGACAGTCACATGTCCCGATTGCCAACGTAGTACTAGTACGTGGTCGGTCTCCTCCTAGGACGCCAAACCATTTATGAAAGCTACAACTCTTGACTTGTACCCGTAGGTATAAAAGATAATCTAAGTATATCAATTGTACTTCTTGGTCAAAATCGGTGCCTAAGCGAGATCTTACCCCGTTGTACCCTACTGTACGAGGGGGATAGACTACGTCTATTCTAGACGAAAGGTATTTAAGTGGGCCCTTGCTCAGCATCGTGCGCCACCTCTCAACTGGAAATCAAACTGGTTATTTTTAGCTTCAAAGAAGTGAGTTGAGGTTTTAGATTATTACCTATACGGTATATCAAACCAAGTTACCACGTATCGAAAGGTATATAGGTGTGCTTGGGCAAGGGTGACCAGATAAAAATGCATTGCACATAGTAAGCTTAGAGTCTAGAAACCTTCCCTGTAGGTCACGACTCAAACTTATCGTGGGTGTTCCCGGGTTGTTTATTGAATGGAACCTTATGAGAATGTGTGAATGATGAATGTCTGAGAATGATGAATGTATGGTTGGCCTCAAGGATTAAAGTTTTACTTTTACCTGATTAAAATGGGTGCACCAACCCAATAAAGAATCCATTTTCATAATGACCCAGTCCATCTCAATCCAACAATCATGATGGGTCGAACCATTCAAATCAAAATGGTATTCAAACTTTTTGGTGAATTCGGGCTTCAATCCATTTGTTTTTTAAAAAAATGTGGTCTCTAAAAGAAAATATTTTTCCAGAAGAAAAGTGTTTTACAGAAAAAATATTTTTCAAAAGAAAATAGAGGAAGGAAAAATGATTTACAAAAGATATATTTTTGCATGAACCTTGGAAATTTTCTTTTTTGCATGGATTTTGAAAATTTACTAAAATATATTTTTCTAAAAGGAAAATGATTGTAAAAAATAATCAGAATTGTGAAAATTATTATTCAATAAAAATATTATTTTTCAATAATTTTCAAGAGTGCAATAAAATTATTTTCCTTCTGAATAATCATTGAATGGATGAATTGTTTGATGGATTGAATTTAATAAAATCTCAGGATTTGTTTAAAATGTTATCAAAGGGGTGACACTAAAACTGGTTAAATTCACCGTCAATGAGATTTAAGGGTTATCATTGTACCTAAGCTCAATCGTCCATCGTCTAACTAGGGTTGTAAGTCCGATCAATTAGAACAAACGTTAGTACCAAGTCAATAGTTAGAAATAACCTCAGAATTTCTCAATACCACTCAGTTGCTCCCTGAAGATCACCGTGCCTCAATTCTGTTGGTTGTAGGCAATGTCTCAGTCCTCAATCCTAATCAAGCCCATTGTGGTTAGTTATCTTAAGTTTTCATGAGTTATTTGAGTTAGCTCGAGTCCAATTTTTCAATGTCATGTTTTCTTTAGATTGAGTCTACTCTTTTCTATGGGTCGAGTTCGTTTGCCAAGTCTAAAACGACGTCTGTCGCCCCATTTGAATAAAGGAAATTTTTGAATACATCGAGCACATTAACGAATTAACTACTAATCTGACTTCAAGGATAGATTTCATTCCTGAACAAGAAAATAAGAGTCGGGCTCAACTTTTAATTGAGAAAGCACAGGTCATTGACCTCGGAACGAAAAATAATTCCTAAAGAGATTCAAATATAAATCATCATATCCCTAAAGGAATACGAGGGGATAATGAATTTACTCAGAAATTTCAAAAGACTTGTTCACATGGTCTGATGAGGATGTGTTAGGTGCAAGTTTGGGTGTTGTTCAACATGGAATAAATACTCGTCCGATGAGGTGAAAATATCGATAGAGACGTTATAAAATGTATCAGTACTACCCTCACTACATCTTGAGTTGCAAATCACATATTATCAGTCAATATGGGGGTACCTTCTAAACTGATATCTGATAATGGGTCGTACTTCAAAGCTTGCTCTGTGTTCAAAGTTCAAGATCCGGCATCACAAATCATCCCCTTACTGTCTTTAGATTAATAGAGCGGTTGAAGCAGTTAGTAAGTATCTCAAGATAATCATCGTGAAAATGTGTCAATCGCACCAAGATTAGTTAGAAAAGCTATCATTTACATTATAGGAGTGTCATACTTCAAATACAGTATTCCACTGAAACTATTCCCTACTCTCTAGTATATTATATGGAAACAGTCTTACCAGTTGAAAGGGAAATCCTGTATCTCAAGGTCTTGATGGAAAGTCAATTGCTAAAAATAGACTAGGCTCGTTATTGGGTACGAAGAGCTAAACTTGATTGAAGAGAAATAATTTGGAGTTTTACACCACGTGCAAACTTATCAAAGAAGAATCGCTCTCATGTTTGATAAAAAGGTTAAAGTTCGCCAATTACAAGTTAAGGATTTAACCATCATACTTCAGAGAAAATTAAGCACTCTTCCTTGATTATGGGAAGAAGTTTGAACCCAATTGGAGAGATTAATTTATTAAGGAAATACTGTTTGGAAAAGCCGTTAGACTTCAAGGTCATGATAGAATTGAACTACCAGAATTAACCAACCTTGACCAAATCAAACGGTACTACATTTAAGGAGGCCATCTTTGGCCAAATCAATTCTCCTATTACCCAGTTTAATATATCCTTTCTCAACCCCTTTGCAGCCTTTTCAAAAAAAATTATGCCTTTTTTTCTTTCTCAGCCCGATAATCTAACCTAGGGGAGGGAAGATTCGAACTACGTTTTGGTCTGATCCCAAAAATTTGGGGTACGTAAGCAACCTGAGAAGTTACTTCAGGCCCGACCATATCAAAATAAAAAAAATAGATTCCTCGACAAAGAAAAAATCTAAAAAGAAAAAAATTCAAAAGAAAAAATTGTAAAAGTGGGAAAGAAAATTCGAGGAAAAAGAAAATAATTAAAAAGGAAATGCCACACAAGGGGCATTTGGATTTTTAAGCCTCAAGATTCCTTTCTTTTTATGCCCACTCCTAAGCCTCCCTATAAAAGTCCTCCTAAGTACCGTGCAAAAAGTCAAAGAAGATAGCAAAGCATGATCAGACAGTAACTCTAAAAATTCAAAGGAGAAGAAAAAAGATAAAAAAAAATGAAGCCTACTAAGTTGAAAATCCGAAAAGGGGCGATTTAGGCAAAAATTAAGGCAAGCTCGCAAGGTTGAAAATCTGAAAGGGCAACTTTGGCAACAATCAGAGCCAAGAAAAAAAGAAAAGTTAGCTAGATCGAAAACCTGAAAAGGTGATCTAGGCCAAAGCTAGAGCAAGCTCGATAGATTGAAAACCTGAAAAGGCGATCTAGGCAAAAGTTAGAATAACAAAGAAAAACAGAAGAAAATCCCAAGCTGAGAGCGGTCCGAGCTGAAACATCATAAGTTCGAATAGTCAAGTTCAATAGGTAGCTTAAACCAGGCATAGACTCAGAAGCCACAAGTATCTTGTCTACGATCAATCTGAAAATTCTTACTTCCCCAAGTTAACCAAGGAAGATAATGGTGAATTCTATGATGAGTTTCGAAAGGAAATAATTTTGTTCTCTTGAGCCTGACTCGAAACCTTCAATAAAATTAATCAAAATTAAAAGTTGAGTCTTTATTGTGCCTATGGTAATCAAATATTTCAAACCTTCATACAAGGGGCATTTTCTTTCTTCTTTAATGTAACTTTTTTCCTTTATACTAGGGGTATTTTTTTTATTGCATGATGTGTTCAATTATTTTCAAGGCCATGTTCATTGTCAAACTAGGGGCATTTTGTTTTTGAACAATATTAATCTAAAAGATAATGAGAACCCCAAACTTAAGGTTACCCTCTTAATAACAGTTTTCTGAAAAACTTTTGAGGTTCAAAAGAAATAAAAACTCGGGTTTTAAATTCATAAAACTTTTGGATAAAACCTCGAGGTTCAAACAAAAGCATTTTGGATCTCACATAGGAGATAGGACATTCATTCTGTCTCAGATCTCTTCATTTCCAGATCCAACCCCTCTTTTCCAGATTCATTTTCAATCGTTCTTTCCCAGATTTTTTCCTTTAGTCTCAGTTTTACTCAGTCAGATGTCGCCGAGGGCTTTCTCGAAATTATGTTCAGATGCCGCCAAGGGATTTTTTGGAATTATGCTCAGTTGCCGTCAAGGGTTTTCTCAGAACTATGCTCATTCTCGGAACTATGCTCAAATGCCGCCGAGGATTTTCTCGAAACTATGCTCAGTTGCTGCCGAGGGTTTTCTCGGAACTATGCTCAGTTACCGCTGAGGGTTTTCTCGGAACTATGCTTAGTTACCGCTGAGGGTTTTCTAGGAATTATGCTCAGTTACCACCGAGGGTTTTCTCGGAATTATGCTCAGATGCCAAGGGTTTTCTCTGAATTATGCTCAGATGTCGCTGAGGGTTTTCTCGGAACTATGCTCAGTTACCGCCAAGGGTTTTCTCGGAACTATGCTTAGTTACCACCGAGGGTTTTCTCAAAATTATGCTCAGATACTACCGAGGGTTTTCTCGGAACTATGCTCAGTTACCGCTGAGGGTTTTCTCGGAACTAAGTTCAGTTACCGCCGAGGGTTTTCTCGGAATTATGCTTAGATACCGTCGAGGGTTTTCTCAGAACTATGCTCAGTTACCGCCGAGGATTTTCTCGGAATTATGCTCAGTTACCACCGAGGGTTTTCTCGGAACTATGCTCAAATGTCACTGAGAGTTTTCTCGGAATTATGCTCAGTTTATATTCAAATTATGCTCAGATTATGCTCAAATTATGCTCAGATTTTACTCAGTTCCAATTTAATCTCTTAGATTTTAAATCACACACTTGCACAGTTGTTACATCAGTCAAGGAGAATTTTCTAAAATTCAAGGATCTGACACCGTCAGTGAGAGTTTGCGCTCAAAGACCTGACAACCTTTTAATTCGGGGAGAGCTTTACCCTCAAGATACGAACACCCCGACGAATTGCTAAATCAGGCTGCAAAATGAACTGTCACTAGCATTGGCATTCAAATATCGCACTATCTACCAAAATAGATTGCTATCTAGTTTACTTCAACCCTCTGCCAAAGAGGGGCATGTATAGACACCCCATTTTTGCACTCACCTGATTAATCAACTTGTCAACCCGATCGCAATGATTTTCAATGATGGATGTTTATTCCATTGCTTTATTTTATTACCAGAAATATTTCAGAAATCCGGATGAGATATCTCGAACTGACAAAATTTTAGAAACTACGCTACGCTAGGAAAATACGACCCCAAAAACATAGAAATCATCATCTTGCAAACCAAAAACAAGCTTCACGATAAAAATCACTAAAAATAATCAAATTACCAAATTACCAAAATACCCCTAACATCAAAACAACCCTAGAGCCTACGTTACTATTAGGAAAATCCTTTCGAACACATAAAACAACAAATCGAAATCAAATAAATCATTTCGCCAATTTTAACAGAATTTAACAAAATTATGAAAATGCCCCTCATAAAGTTCACGATCATTTCACACAAAAAACTTCATAAATGACACAAACCAATATTTTCATTGAATTCCTTACGAAAAATCAATTCTAAAACATCCAAAAACATAAAAAATCGACTTAAAACTCGAAAAGTCCTCTCTAGAGGCAAAACGGTAATTTCACAATTTTCATAATTAAAAATTTTGAAATTAATAAATAAAATATTAAATAATTAAAGTGAAACATTAATGAAATTAATTTAAAATTTTAAACTAAAAAAATCGATCAATCGGGCTCTCAGGCAAAATTGTTGAGGGTTCGCAAGATATTTCTTTAAGGACCCCTCCATTTGCGGGTCCAAAGAATTAAAGATATAATAGAGGGGGGTTCTTCAAAAAATTAAAGTCAATCAAGCAAGACTAAATTCAAGGTATTAAAGTCAATCAAGTAAGACTAAAGTCAATTAATTAAGACTAAAGTCAAAATCTTAAAGTCAATCAATTAAGACTAAAGTCAAAATATTAAAATCAATCAAATAAGACCAAAAGTCAAAATCCTAATAGAGTTCTAATTAAATAATAACTCTATTTAATAGAGTTCTAACTAAAATATAATTCTACCTAAAACAATTCTAATTAAAATACAACTCTACCAAAAATAATTCTAACTAAAATACAATTCTAAATAAAAGAACTCTAATTAAACACTAACTCTATCTAAATCAACCCTTAAAAAAATCTATAAATAGGGGTCCTCATACCTTATTTTCGTATCAAATCATAAATCATAAGAGAAGTAGGTCTAAAAGCCCCCTAGCCTCCCATAAACCCTAGTTTTGGAACCCCAACTCCTTACCTAACATCCCTTCTTCAATTTTAGCTTAAAAAAACACCTAAAAGCCCTCTAAAAACCCTCAAAATCCATAACAAACTCGAAGAGTCCAGATAAAAAAAAGGAGATACCTTGCTTCGGAGATCAGGAATCAAATCCGGAGATAGAACGAAGCAAGGAATACGGTACAAGGAGCGATTTTTATCGGATCTGAGGGAACAAGGTCTTTGCTATCGGAAAGGTATAATTTTTTACTTTTTTTTTATTATCTAGGTTTTTTTTTAGCAATGTAATTTATTTGAGAACTTAGTAGAGACCGACTTTGGTCGGGCGGGGTTGGTGCCTAACACCTTCCAACCCCGTAACATGATCTCCGAATTCAGTTTTTTTTTTTCAATTTTATATTAGTTCTTTATTCGTTTAGAGTCATTGATCAGTTCCTAGACCGTAATAACTAGGTGGCTACTCCCAAACCTCAAGGGTCAAAAACGGATCCGTGCACCCCGCGGATCGAGGGCACTTTTAGGAGTCTGGTTCATAAATTGTCCTTTGTGCATAGACTCCAAAAGGATACGTTGGGCTATTGGGAGAGCTAGATAGAAGAAATTGACCAGTTGGGCTTTATCTATTCAATGATATGGGCATTTGACTAGTAGGTCATTGAATCTCTATCAAATTTAGAAGAATTCTTCATCGGCTCTTCCTTTGAAATTCCTAATGACATTTTTGAATAGTTATATTTTTGCCATTGAAAATAATTTGGCCATGAGTTTTCTTGATAACTCATCCCATGTGGTGATCGAGTTAGAGGTCAATGGGTTCAACCATACTGCAGCATAATCTTCTAGAGAGAAGGACAATCACAACTTGACACTCTTATCGTCTAAGATTTCATTTTTAAAGGTCTGACATAGGGTCAGGAATTTGTTGAGATGGTTATAAGGTTGTTCACTCTCAAACCCATGAAACTTAGGGAGCATATTGATGGTAACTGCCCTAATTTTAAATTGTATCACATTGGTTGCTAACAAACCAATACAACTCATTGAGAGTTCATTGATTTTCTGGATGAGGTGGAATTAGATGTTTATCAATTTCTAAGACTTGTGGAATAATAACGAAATTGAATTATCTTCTAATCCTAGGAAGTGGATGGGATTTTGTGATTTCTGGATCAAATGGTTCAATTGGATTTTTCTAAGATCTCTTACCTAACATACACTAAAGATGCACATAGAGAGTAGGGAGGAATTCATACATGTTTTGATGGGTTCTTATAGACTAGACAACTCCTAACTGTTTCAAAGGGATAATTTGATCTTCCAACCCAATTATTTGATATCAAAGCTGGCCAGTTTAATCCCCAAACGTGAGATGATGCACAATACAGAGTAAAGGCACTTTTAAATCACTTCTCCATCTAGAATAGACATAGTCTATCCCCCTAGTAAAATAGGGTACACCGGGACATGATCTCGCTTAAGCACCGACCTTAATCAAGAAGTGCAATTGGTGCAATTCAAATTAGCTTTGCCTATTGAGCTCGATAAGACCTATGCTCAAGTTTAACCAAATTTTAATTAATTATTTTTTTGATTGTGAATTCAATTTTTCTAAAAGAGCAAGATATCGGTGATGAAATCTAATCTTATCTTATTGTGCCATCCTCATAAAGGTGTCCTTTTTACTATATGCAATCGGAAGTATATAATTATTTCACCCAAAGTCAGTATAGAAACCCACTTGCACGAGTTACATGGGTGGTTCGAGTCTTACCTGTCATTCTAGACCGATGATGAGCTAGTTGAGTCGACTTGGGTCACCGATACCAGTTTCGATGTACGAACCCAATGGGTCGAGACACTTACATCCTACTGTTGTCTTTCCCTAAATTTATTACACTCCGAGCCTTCTCAAATTAATAAATTAAAATTTAAACTCTAAAATCTTAAACTTTGTGAAAGAAAAACCTACTACAAGTCTAATTTAAACAGAAAAGAAAAAAAGGAAAAAATTGATGTTTCTTCATAAAAGAACCAAATGCGGATGGTTGAATAAAATTTCTAACCACATTGCTCATCGTCAAATCTTTCAGTTTAAAACAGAAGACAAATCAAAGTTAAAATTTCAGAAAAATTATTAGTTCATTAAGCTCCTAGAATCTGAAAAAAAGTTTCTGTCAAAATCTATGATGCGAATCTCAAGGCTTGATCTCATCACCTAAGTTTACTAAGGCGTAGTTGTAAAATTCTGATGAAAATCACTAAAATTTTAAGATTTCTCTTGTGCTTGATTTAGGAATCGAATGATTTTTGTTAGAATTTTTTTTTGAAAAATAGAACTTCGATTCGTAGAAATTCGAATCGAAATTTTACTAAAAAGTTATTGGATCAAACCATTCTTCCCGGCAGCAGCGCCAATTTGTTTGGTGTAGATTATCAACAAATTAATGAATAAAATATTTAAACCTTGACAAGAAATGATCAATTCATAGAGACAATGTTGATTCAATATTTCTTTTAATTCAAAATCGGTTCAGATTTATGTAACCAAATTAAAAATAGTTTTAGAAAATAAAACTATTTAAAAAGACAATTAAAAAAAATTAGATTACTATGTAGATTATCAACAAATTAATGAACAAAATATTTAAACCTTGACAAAAAATGATCAATCCACAGAGACAACGTTGATTCAATATTTCTTTTAATTCAAAATCAATTCAGATTTACTTAATCAAATTAAAAAAAGTTTTAAAAAATAAAGCTATTTAAAAAGACAATAAAACAAAAATTTAGATCACTATGGATAAGTTTAGATTGGTCTAATTCACCCTTGCAAATCTCATAATATTTTAACTATCCTCTATTTATTTTAATCCATTGAACAAAACTAATGTCTGTGGATCGAAAAATTGATTAGTTATATTAAAATGAGATTTCAAATTATGCGATTAACTTGTTAAATCAAAATTATAAGATAAATATTAAGTGTTCTTTGTGAAGTATGGTTTATCTTGAACTCTTTAAAGAATAAACCATCAAAATTGTAAAATAATTAATATTATTTCTGATAATTTTTACTTAAGAGTTCTCAGAATAGAACAATGAAACATTATCATGGAAATAATAGAAATAGATTAAAAGAAACTTACTCAGGTTTCCTCGATCGATCTAATGGAGGTTTAGCTGATAGTCATTGCAAGAATAATAAATAAAGGTAAGAGAGGGAGGGAGAATTGAAATGGAGAACAAAAAAATTTTATTTTATTGATCTTGCTTATGAAATTGGCTGAATTCTCCTTGAGTATAAAACTTCTACTTTAAGCAAAAACCAAAAGAAAAATAAGAAAAAGAAAATTCCTAATTTTCTAGATATCTTTAAGCTCTGGTATCTTATTTATAGATACTATATTAGGGTTTCCAAGATTCGAAAACCTTCTTCAAGCAACACGACTTCCAAACCCTAATTCAATATGAAGTTTATACAACTGCCAAGTTTCTATACAAATCTAGAGGAGTTTTTCATTGACATCACTGAGCTGCCCAAGCAGACCAAGGCATCACGGTCCATGTGGGCCCCTTGGCTCTGGGTCTTTGTTAGTTGATTTTGTTCAGATCTTGGATCGTAATGAATTCTTTGGATTTTCTGATTGGTTTTCGATAATTTGTGACTTTTTCCTGTTGTACGAAAATAATAATAATTAGTTCTCAAAATATATCATTTTATTGAAATCAATAATTATTATGGATTAGCAATGGATTACATCTAATAAGGAGATTTAATGTATAGTTTACCCATAAAGATTATGTAATTAAGGTTCTAGAAATCACTTTCTAGACCTTGATCATTTGAGATAAAATTAAATATCATTAACATTCTCTCTAACAAAGTCCTCTTCGTTAAGCAATATGCAGGCATATTTTCTCATTTTTTCACTTGTTCATAGAACTGCATCCTTCTTTCTAATAACCGCATCCTTCTTTCTAATGAATTTGCCATTGTAGACAGACATATTTCAAGTCTCCTAGGAACCGCAACCCCTTCAAGTACTCTTAGGATAATTGTAGAATCAATTTCATTGTGAACTTTGTTATGTTGCACTAATTAGTTTAATCCTTCTACAAGTGCTCCAATTTTCGTTTCATTATTAGTAGCAAGTCCAAGGAACTTCCAGCATGTTATCACCAATTTACCAATTGAATCTTTGGTAATAAATACCCCACCAACAGTGTTTGGATTACCCATCGAAGTACCATCTATATTAAGCATCACCATTCAAAAGAAGGCTTCTTCTATACAACTAGTTTCACCCAAGGTCCTGAACCAACTGAGGCAAAGATACCAAATGGTTGAGGATACACAAATCGTTTGAACTCGTGGTTCCGAACTGTTTTAGGATGAGAGCAAATTTTTGTACCAACCTATCATTTGGTTAAATGATGGTGTCCACGAAAGTGTTTAACTCTTCAAAGATTGCTATATTCTATGATATCTACATAATCCAGATCATAACATCGGGGCTAATAGAGTGAATGAAGTCCACTTTATTTTTCTTAACTTTTCTTCCCCAAGAAATCACCAAAAAGAGAAATAATTTGATGTAACTTTCTTAAACCAAAAATTTTACATAACTTCCTCTAAGTCTTTTGCACCACTCGAAAATCAAATAATATATGAACCACATCTTCCTCCTTTGTCTTTTATAAAACACCTATGGATGAAAGCCAAATACCCCTTTTCTTACGAACCATGTCAACAAGAAACGCGTTATGAACTATTTTCCAAACTAATACCTTCATCTTTGTTGGAATATTAGTCTTCCAAATCAATTTCCATGACTTCTCCTCTAATCTTCTCATTCTTATAGATGATCATGCATTCTTTATAGTAAAATTTTCATTTGTGCTTTGTTTCTAAATTACATTTTCTTTTTTATCTATTTATTTATGAAGCACTAACGAGCAAACATAATTTGCGATATCCTCTCTTAGTTGCCACTTTAAGATCTCCTAATTTCATAATTCATTTGCCCAAACTTCAGTTGATCTAATATGATTTTAAATATTTGGAAGTTTTTTAAGAATAGGGCATCCTTGCCAATCATCATTCATCTGTCAAATAGATTCTTCAACAACTACTTGGTGCTTTGATTTGAAAACAATGTGCTTCACAATTTTACCATGGCTCCGTTCCCCAAATTCTGAAATATCTTGCATTAGTCTTAGAACACCACAACGAAGAATAATGCAAATATTTCCTCTTCAAGAACTCCACCCAAAGCCCTCTATTTTCATTCTCTAATACCGTTTCATCATATTTGATTTGTAAATGTCCCCTAAGGGTTGAGAGCGTTAGAAAGATAATTCATTCATGGAAGCTTGCTGGATCTTGTGAGGCTTGATTCCAAGCTGGAGTCTGTTCCTTAATTAACTGTTATTTTGCTACATAGACTCAAATCTACGTAGTCTTACGTCGGTGGTAGGAGAAGTCCTCGCGATTCATCGTGCTATTTATTCATGGAAAAAGAATGAGTCTACTTTTTTAGATCTTCTCAAAGATAATCTGAAGAGGGTGCGAATAACTTACGACCAAAGTGGTTTTTCACAACTGATCACTTATGGATCAATAGCTCATTATTTAAATTAGACCACTTGGGAGAAAAATTGCATGTCGAAAGAAGGAAAATATAAGAGTAGGGAGAAACCATCCAAACCTTAAGACAATGAAAACTATCAGAAATCAGTACCCATTGTAGCAAAGAGTTTGATGATCAAAGAGTGTGTGAAACAAATCTATTAGAGGAGGGAGGTTATTGGTTAGGGGAAAAAAAGGCAGATTTACCAAAACATGCACAACATTTCAAATATTTACCAAAACGGTACACTGTAGCAATTAATTTCGAAAACAGTAAATTTACCGTTTTCAGAATTAATTTTTTTTACCAAAACGGTAAAAACAGTAAAATGTATTTTTTTTATACCAAAAATGCCCTTTTTTATTTTTTGACTGAAATTACGAAATAAAATTGATTTTGGTAAACAAAAAATTATAAATACATATGATTGTTGGATTACCGAAAGAGAGTGAATATTTTTAGTTGGATTTTCATTTTTTTAAGGTTAAAATTGTAAATATATATGTAAAACAAAAAAAGGGTATTTTCGGTAAAAAAAATATTTTATTGTTTTTACCGTTTTGGTAAAAAATATTAATTCCAAAAACGGTAAATTTACTGTTTTCGAAATTAATTGCTACAGTGTACCGTTTTCGGAATTAATTTCGAAAACTCTATCGTTTTGGTAAATTATTCGAAAAAAAATCAAGTTCAAATAAGGTCATCTCAGAGTTCTCTCGAAGAATATGATTACGTATCACCTTTAAGAGATGGTCGAAAAGTTGTATTCCACATTGGTGAGTCATCAATCAAGTGCCTAGGTGGAAGTTGACGTGGATGCCACGGTTGGATCTTCCTTCAGCCACAATGGAATGAAATTTTGAATTTCAAAACTCAAAACTCATTAATCATCCCCGAAACAACAACCCATGATCAAAAAAAAAAAAAAAAACCTTCCATTTTGATCCCCTTGAAAAAGTGGATCAATTACTCTTACCGGTATATTCTCCTACGCCTCTTGTGGTAGGAGATTTGAGAATGGAAAATGGGTTGTAGAGGACGACTCATAAATGTGGCTCTTTAACTGACATATTGGATCGGGCCCAAGCCCATTAGCTTGAATAGTTACTTCTTCTAAATGGGCTAGCCTATATGATGCAGTGGAATTTAAAATTTTTCATCCCAAATTTTATTAAAGAAAATTCCAAAGGAGTTAAATCCAATCTTCATAACAATCTTGGAACCCATGTCAAGGAAGAAGTCAATTATTAAGAAGATTTGTAGAAAATTCAGCTCTACAAATCTTATATGGAAAATGCTAACTTGACAAAAAATATTTACTGCAATTCTCACAAATTTGACGTGGGATGTGCACATAACCATAGATGTGTTTTCTCACAATACGAGTAAAAATCATCTATGATTATGTATGCATGTCCACGTCAGAATTGTGAGAATCACAATAAATCCTGTGTCGTCCTGGCACGACTCATCTTATATTTTTCCATACTTGACACAATCACCACGTTTTATGCAATGTACACATTCATCAACTGTTTAAGTGTTGAAAAAAGAGTGTGCCAAACCTTCCTTGATATTAATAGGAGTTGCTACCTTTGTTGGCAATTAATATAACATAAAGTAGTAATAAATTTAAAAATAAAATTATAATTTCAGGAGGAATACATCGTTAGTAGACATTTACTAATCCCTAGGAAACTTATATTTTAGACCCTCTCATCAAACGAAGTTTGATGTTAGAAAGAAAAGCACTTTTTGTGGAGAAAAGAACTTTTGACGGCCCATCCACAAAACCTTCGCCTAACACTTTAATTATGATACAAAGTGAGCAGCAGTTGAGTTGTTGTTGTGAAAGGGAAAGCGAAACCCATTTTTACTCTCTTATTAAGTCCGAAGCTCCCACGTGCGTCATCAAATTCTATTTTACTTAATTTTCTAAGTTTTAAAAGTTTTAGATTTTTTTACCTTAAAAAAATAAGAACAAAAATAAATTTAAAATAAAGAGAGAGATGCAGTAAGTCAGTCAGTAACCATGAGTTATAATACGACAAAAGCAAAATGTCAGTAAGTCTAGCAATGACAGTGACGCAGTTAGATCTCTTTAATGGAAAGAAAGAAAGAAAGAAAGATATAGGTAACCGGTCGTCATCCGGTTTTTTTCTCGAAACCCTAGATACAGAGAGAGAGAGAGAGCAGATGTGCGTGTGAGTGTGAGCCCACCCATCTTTCTACGTCGAGTCTGCTAATCTGCGCCTCTCTCTGCCATTTATGCAACCTCAGAAGATCATGATAACCTTTCCTTTCATCGTCACTATCATCACCACATCTCTTTCACTTTCACTCTCACTCTCACTCACACTCTCTCTCTTCTCCTCTTCCTCTTCCACTTCTCTCTCTTCCACCCTTTAAAATCCATATTTTTTAATATTCTCTCTCTCTTTCTCTTATCTTTTGTTCAACAAAGTTCAGTCATGGCGGAGGGTTTTGAACCCTTTCATGTTCCACAACAAAGCCGAAGAGAGAAGCTTAGAGTTGTTCAAAATCAAAACCAAAACCATAGTAGTTGTGAAGAAGCAACCCTTCATGGCTGTGCAGGTTTACTTCCTCTATATGATCCATCATCTCTTCTACCTTCAAACATCCTCAACTGTGGAAACACAGATGTTTCTAAACAAAACCAAGTTTGTGTTTCCTCAGTTGTTAAAGAAGAAGGAATGAATTTAATGGGTTATGTTAGTGGGTTTATGAACACTGCTTCTTCTTCTTCTTCATCTCACCATAATCCTTACTTAGATCCACAATCTTCTCTTGCTGGAAATTTAAATCCTACCTCAATTCATGATATTAACAGCAACCCATTTCTTTATACTGCTCAAAATCTTAGGGATTTTGATCATCATCAGTCTTTTAATGGGCATTCGTTGACCAACGAATCACAAACGACTGGTCAAGGGTTGTCTTTGTCTCTGTCATCTCACCACCATCCCTACCAACATAATCTCCCTCTTGAATTGAATCAGCCTCGCTATGACCCAACCATGTTTGGAGAGAAGGGTGTTGGTGGTTATGTTGTTCGAGGGATCGCAACGACTTCTAACGATGTGAGGAGTTCGGTCCCTCTCGGACCCTTTACGGGATATGCTTCAATCTTGAAGGGATCAAGGTTCTTGAAGCCTGCGCAACAGCTATTGGAGGAATTGTGTGATGTGGGTCGAGGAATTTACGTTGATAAGAGCAGCGGAAACTCATCTTTGATGGATCCTGGGATGGATAATTTGAGTGGAATTGTTGATGATTCGGTCAATTGCAGTGATCACAGCGAGCATCGAAGGAAGAAGACGAGGTTAATTTCCATGTTGGAAGAGGTATGCGTCTCTATTTGGCTCTTAATTGTCTTTAATTTTATATATCTTGTTAATTAGTTTCATTTCTCCAATTGAGATCTTTAAATTATATGAAATTCTAGTTCAATTTTGTTATATTTTTCTCAGATTTAAATTGCTACTAATTGTTGTTGTTTCAATTCCTCTAAATTGCAACTCAATCATCTTTCAAGCTACATATTGATCCATAATTTAATTGATGATTGCGGATAGAATTTGGAAAAGTAAGCATGGGTGTTCATCATTCTCTTGCATTGATAGTGATAGTTAGTCTAACTAGTATCTTCGTATTATATATAGCTTGAACCTGTGTTTGTCATCTGTTCTTCTCGATGAAGAAGATGCTTATATTAAAGCACTTTTATTTTTATTTTTAATCCTTTTATGACAAGTTACTTGTATTAATGGATTGATGGTCACAGTTATCTCTGATCACAAACTCATCTTTTTGGGAAAGGTGATATATGGGAATATATGCATAAAGTTTGGTGCTATAAAAAGTGCATGACTATTAGAAAAAGATTTCATGGGTTACATTTTCATGAAGTTTGGCATTGTTATGTGGCTAAAGTGATTGAAGTACTGTTTGGAAACGATTTCTATTCAAAAAGTGTGTATGGAAAGCATCATTGTTTCTCAATGCAAAAAGAGGGGTTGGCCTCTTCCAGGTATTAACCAAGTAGGCAAAGTAACAAGAAACAAGAATGAAAGATATTTCCGAATTCCTCCTCCATTGAAGTTTTGGCCTCCCCCCCTGCTCTAACCGAGCTTTCTTGCCAAACCCAATGGAAATTTTTAGGTCCATTTAGACATTGGGAGGGCCAAGGACATAAATAGATTTCGTAGTGTTCTCTCGTCTATAAACTGGAGAGTGAATCATGTGTGGAGGGAGGCAAATTCAGTCTTTGAGCCTTAGCCACTCGTGTGGTGGAGCACAGGTTTCTAGCTTTTTTGATGAGCTTTCTCCGTTGCCCCTCGTTGCAAACAATTGTTTGTTGGGACATGATCAGTACTTCCATTCTTCAGATTTGTATCATAAGGGACTTTCCCCTTGGTACACCATTTTTTTTTTCTTTTTAATACAATACTGCTATTTAGCAAAAAAAATCTTTTGAGGATGATTTTGTCACAGATGCCGCAGTTTTATGGTTTGCATGTATAATTACAATGGGTTGATTTTGCATTTCATCAGTTTTTCTTTTTGTAAGGTTTGAGATATTAATGGAACACAAGAAAGAGAGATGACAAAGCAATTTTACTATGAGGTTGTGGGTTCAAGTCCGGCTTACCAAAAAAAAGTTACTAGAGTTGAGTACTAAGTCACGGTGTAATTCATATTGATTCCTTGATATGATTAGGTCGTGTCCAACATAATTTTCGTGTATATATCATTCCATAGTCCATTCTCCTTGGTCAGCCCTGGCAAGGTTTTGTTAGTAAAAACGAAATCTTGGTAGCAGTTTATTACTTAGCATTAGTGTATTCGAGGATTGGCGAGCTCAATCAACCATATATGGATTGAGGAGAGTAAAATTTATAAGTTTAATACTATCATGGTCCTATAATCTCATCAATTGTTCGGCCTGCAAATCTAGAAGATACCAATAGATCTCTTCCCTTTTTTATATTAATTGCTAGGAGAATTGTGTCTATTAAAAAATGAGCTCTTCTCTTTGTCTAAAGCAAGGCTAATGGATGTGCAATAAAGGAAAGCAATGTAATGCCTTAGCTTAGGATTAGGCTTTTGTCACCCCTTGTCTTGGACGTGTAATATCTTATTTCTCATTTTGAGGTGCTAGCTTGGTAATTTGGCAAAGTTTGTGAGTGGTAATACAACTAACCTTGATTCAAATTTTTTGTAGTATCTTCAACTATTTTTTATTGTAGTTAAATTCTTAAGTGGAAAACTTATAGCATTTCTCGTTACAGTTTCTATCATTTTTAATCATATCAATTAAGAATTGTCTACAACAATTAGGATATTAGATTTGCATAAAAATTGATTAGATTATACTAGTTCTCTCTCCTTGTGGGTTTTTGTGAGCATGACGATAGCTCAATCTTGATGGATGTATTGTGGGATACATTTTAATCTGGTATTGCTAATATTTTGGAAAGCTCTTGGAAAGGACAACAAAACTCTTGACAACACATCTTTTCAATCTAAGTTTGGGTTATCAACATCCTAAGGGAAAAGACAAAGCATTACCAATCAAGCTCTTACTCTTGTATAAATCCTTGGTATAGGGAAACTAGAATTTAAAAAATAAATTGCAAGCCTACTCTTGTCTCTCCTATCATGGATGGGATTTCAAAGGAGAATTATGAACATATCCCAAGGGCGGACATTACACACTTATCCCCATTTTGCGAGCTCCATTTTTGTTAGCGCTTCTGGCGATGGATTATCCTTTATGTCATCTTCATTGTTATAGTATGTATCTTAGTTGAATAGGGCGATATTTCCAGTTGGATCTATTTGTAGGATAAGACAAAGGTCAAATATGTAATAAAGGGTTGAAAACTTCTTGATAAACTGAAAACCCATATCAACTGATCTTGGTATAAGTTTCTTATTAAATAAAGAAAGTTTGGGTACAAGTGGTTATGTAACTACCCTAACCACATGAGCATGATTTGGTCATCTCATTACACCTTAATACATAACAACATAATTAATACTCTAATAAGGGTTCACTATATTGGACTTTTAATTAAGCTTAAATTATTTGCTGTTCTTGTACTTCTTTTTCAAAATGAAACAAAAGGGATTAATTTCCAGAAGTGATCCAAAAATGAAATCCACCTCTATTTTCCATTCCCAAATTAAAACCCTAGCTCATCTCTTCTTCTCCATCATCGCCACCACCACCACCATAGCCACCATCATACTCAACCTCACCTCCCCATCACGTCTATTCCATTTTGGTTCTTTTGCAATTGGTGGCTCCGATATGGCTCTATGAGTCTTATTCTCCCTGAATCCCCTGTGAAGGGTCAAAAAGCTTTATCAATTTATCAAAATTCTCTCTAGATGATTCTGTGTTCCGCAATATGTTTTTCTTTTTTCAAAATGGTTATCATTGGATAATGAAATGGGATTATTCAAAAGACATAAGTGATGGCATCCCTACTCTATTTCGATCCACTTGTGTCAAATGGTGGGGCAAATTTGATATCTCTAAATGAAAAGATTCTCTCTGATTTACAAAAATCTTTCCTATTAAGAACTCAAATCCCTCAAAATCTTTCAAAGATGCTTTAAGTGACCTTGCCTTCGTTACCAAACAACCATTTGTTGAAAATCCTCTTCAATTTGGTTCAAGCTCTTCTCAATATGTTTCTACTCAGGATCAAGTACTACAAGAAATGAAGCAAATGGCTGAATAAATGAAGTTACTCAAGGATAATATCTCTATCAAAATCACCTCAAAAGCAAGCTCTTCTCACTCTATGCAATCCCCTGATGATGTTGATGATTTATTTTGAAGAATCCAATGCTCCTCAAAAGTTCTCCTACAAAAGACCACAGTCAAATACCAAAGACCAGCTCTCAATCACAGTCAAAATCTGTAAAGAATCTCAAAAGCAAGATTGCCACGAGAAGAAAACGAAAGCATAAGTAAGCTCAAATTTAATTTGTTGTTTGTCACATGAAGAATCTCAAAAACAAAAGCGACACATAATTTAGTTTGTCATTTTACTACGTGTTTGTCAAAAGAGTAAAAAACCAATAATATTCTTGAAGATAAACTTAAAAGGTGTTTGTCCAATACATGAGAGTCACTCCTCTTATTACCCCTACCAATAGATTTTTAAGATGCTTAAACTATGTTCTCAAATTTATTCACGATCTATTTGAAGAAAGAAAAATCATTTTTTCTTGACTTTAAAAAACAAATGACAAAACAAAACAACTATGAACTGCTGAACATACCCAAGTAGTTCAAAAGATTAAACAACGTGTCAAGATTCTACCTTGCTAACTTTACATATCCAAAAATAATTCAAACAGATGCTTCTGAATTAGGATATGGAGGAATTCTTTGTCAAATTTCTCCTTAAAAAACTGAACAATTAGTTCGATTTACGTTCAGAATCTGGACTCCTTGTCAACAAAATTACTCTACTATCAAAAAAGAAATACTAGCTATTGTTTTATGTGTTTTAAAATTCCAAAGTGACATTTTAAACCAAATGTTTTTTAATCAAAGTCGATTGTAAATCTTCCAAAGATGTTTTACGAAAGGATGTTAAAAATCTTGCCTCTAAACAAATATTTGCCCCATGGCAAGCTTAACTTTCTATTTTTGACTTTTATATTGCATTTATCAATGGTTCAAAAAATTGTTTAGCTGATTTTTTTAACTCGTGAAAAAAATGAGTATTTGAGGTGGTTCTGCCCCTCATCAATCAAAGTCCGAAGGTAAAATCTCAATTCTAGTCCAAATCCCATATGCTCCCAATAGATACTTTGCTTCATCCTGATTTGATTAATAATAAAGAAGTTGAGCACATGAAAGAGGTTTGTAATGACCTTATATGAATAAACAAGCCTATATTATCTTTAGGAGTTGAAGTGGCGGGGGAGGCTCCATAGAACACAATAAATTGGGCCCCAAAGAAGAGAGATAAAAGGGGGGATTTGAGCCCAACAGTTTTTTTTTCCTAAGCAACTGAGGAATTTTATAAATAAAGGAAAAGAGGGCCATTAGGCCATTACAACTTTCTTGTATAAGGGATGCCATCAAGTCTCCAAGTAAGAGCTCTTTGCTAACAAGTAAGCCCAACCAATTATTTTCTTTGTTACTTGTAATTTGTTTATGTGGTAATTAAAATTGTCATTAGCTTTAGAGCGCATTTCATGTGTCGATAGGTGTCCGAAATGGTAAGATTTGAAATGAATTATCGTTTTTGCGTAGTTTTTTTTTAACCATTCATTTTGATCCAATTAGGTACCCTTTACATGTTTTGATAACCCCCTTCCCACCCCACCCCTTCATCATTCCAACAAAAATAATATAAATATAGAAAAAATTAAATGAGTAATACCTTAAAAGGAAAAGCTTTTTACACCATTTTCTGGGTCTCAGGTAAATCCATAACCCCATTGGGTAAAGTTGAACCTAATCCGACTGGAGGGCATCATTTCATTTCTTTCTCCGGATTAAAATCCAATGGGGGTTTCGGTCAAGCATTCACTGATTTCTGGCTGATATCAGGATATGGTCTACCTAAAACAATTCTCTAAAACAATCCACAAATAGGATTCCTCAGGTGGCATCCCATCCAAGATCAGCTCCTCTTGTCGATGCCATTGGGCAATGTTGAGCCTAATCCAACTGGAGGTCATCATTTCTTTCTCCGGATTGAAATCCAATTGGGTTTCGGCCAAGCATACACTGATTTCTGGCTGATATCAGGATATGGTCTACAATTATCTGAAAAAAATCAACGAATAGTATTCATCAGGTGGCATCTCATCCAAGGTCACCTTCTTTCCTCGATGACATGACAACAAGGCATGGATCAAGACAACCCTCCAGTAACATCCAGCGGTGAGGCTTGATCCAATGAATCAGTATTCTTGTAAGTCAATGTGATCTTCATTGCTACCGATTTTACCAAACTCACGATGTTTGATGATATACAAGTTTAAGGGGGAGTAGGAGAGAATAAGTTGAACTATAAGGTGTATGAGAATACCTTTTCATCGCTGTCTCTTGTATTATTGCTGTTATGATCTGCTAAGTATCAATTAAGATATTGAATTAGCATCGATTACCGATTTGGCTAGATTATTGGATTAATTGTATTTCATGGTTGGGATTTTGTTAGTTTATATTCTCATATTACCAAGATCAATGAGACCATGCATTAGTTCAATTATATATTAAATTCAGTTGTTATCGATATTGGAGTTTGTTCAAAATACAAATAAAAAAAATGCTATATCCCATTAAAAATTCAAGAACTACAGCTTCATTCCATAATTTACTTTTAAATCTTTCAGGTGTACAAGAGATATAAACTGTACTACCAGCAAATGCAGGCGATTGTTGCATCATTTGAGTCTGTTGCAGGGCTTGGAAATGCAGCTCCTTACACATCGTTTGCTCTCAATGCCATGTCAAAGCATTTCCGAAGCTTGAAGAATGCCATTACTGACCAACTTCGATTCACAAGCAAAGCTCTAGGCGAGGGAAGCTTTAGTAAAGATGATACTCCAAGGTTTGGAACCACAGATCGATGGGTTCATGGCCAAAGACCGATTCAAAGTTCGCATGAACAACCACCTGTTTGGCGGCCCCAAAGAGGACTTCCGGAACGTGCAGTAGGTGTGCTTAGGGCATGGCTGTTTGAACACTTTCTACACCCGTAAGTGATTTATGCAGTAGAATGATAGTAACTGTTATATTTCTTTTGAGAGAAGGTGTGGATATAAATCAGTCCAACATGTTGACCTGATATGGCTAAATTTATTTAATGTTTCAGCTATCCCACTGATACTGACAAGCAAATGTTGGCTAAACAAACTGGTCTATCAAGAAGCCAGGTACATTAATCTCTTGTGATCCCTACTATTGTTTTGAAGGTTTCCCTTCCTAGAGAGGGTGGGAGGGAGATTGTTTCTATTTTTTTTGGTTTTGTTTTTTTTATTTATTATTTTATATCAAAGCTCATTACTGAATCTCATAAATGGAAAAAATCAAATTCCTACTCAAGTAGACAACAAAATTCCAAGACAACTCAGTCCAAAAAGGAAGAATCAAACAAATGACCCAAAACAAGAGAATGTTAAACTTGGCTACAAAAATGGTAATGTAGACCCTAGCAACCAATCTTCCTCCTCTCCCTCATTCTCAGCAATGTTGAAGTACCGCATCTCATAAATATTCCGGTCTTTGTTGGAAGAAATCACCCAAAGCCAATCACGCACGTTATGCGTCTTCAAGTACTTCAGATACCGCTTAGAGAAGTTGGTGTCGGAAGTACCAGTGATTTTGTGCTTGTTATGTGCAAGAGTAACGGTGTCACCTAGGGCACCAGCTTTACCACCAACCTTGATCCTCTCCTGGAGGAGCTTCTCCAATGAAGCGATGTCCATGATCTTATCTTCCACTGGCAACACAAAGTCGATTACGAATATTGATCCCTTCTTCCCCTTGGGGCCAACTGTGCTGCCCCAACTCATCGTCCCCCCCCCCCCCCTTTCTGCAATGTTTAAAGATAATTGAACACATGGCATTTGTAATATAAGAAATTTATCTACAATTCTTCTGGATCCTCTAAATTATAATTTAGACTTAAATTTTCAGGTTGTGCTCATCAGCTAAGAAAGAGTTAAGTCTATATCCTTATAAGGTTAGTTGAGCCCACCTTGTGGCATACAAAAACATGATACCATGCCATTTTTATTTATTTTTTATTTTTAAATCATAGAAACTTATAGAAGATTATTTTTCTCTTTAAATTTTAGTTTTAAATTTGGGAGTTCGTTTAGCTTTCAAAACCTTAGATAAATCCTATTTTTTTTTACCCGAGTTTTTCGATGAAATCCGTAGGGCTGTGGCATCGGATTTTACTAATTTGGTAATCCTTTTGAGCTCAATGACCCTTAGTAAGATATCAAATCTTACTAAGTTAGCATGGAAGGAAAGTATTTTCCCCTGATAAATTCTCAAGTTGGACAGTTGAGAAGAATGAAAATCCAAATTGATCTACAGCTCTTTTGGACCCCTCTAAATTATAAATTAGAATTAAATTTTCAGTCTCTGCTCATCAGCTAGGAAATTCTGAAGTTGGGCAGTTGAGATTATTGAAAATTCTGAAGTAGGTATATGACCACTACCTACTAGTAATTTATCTTTACTAATTACTCCCTTTCTGGACAATGAACTTGTGCAGGTTTCCAATTGGTTCATCAATGCAAGAGTCAGACTTTGGAAGCCAATGGTTGAAGAAATACATGTGCTCGAAACACGGCAAAAAGCTCCAGACCAAACTAACAAGCCAAATGAGCCTTTATCGACACAAAACACTGTCCCTTCTGATAAACAGCCTCAAACCAACCTCTCCCAAAAGGTCCAAGACCAACACTCCTTGAAACGGAGTAGAAATGAATTTCCTTACATTCCTGATAGGAGCAATGAGCCAATGAACATCTCTCACAATAGTTTGTCCAACCATCAAGATGGCGGATTTAGTGCTTCTGCTGGAAATAGTGGGGTTTCTCTAACGTTGGGCCTCCGGCAAAATAACGGAAATGGCATGTCGGAGCCCTTCCCGATGAATATTGCTCATCGGTTTGGCCTTGAAGTGAACAATGATGGGTATGTTATAAATGGGTTTGAAGCCCCAAATCGGCATTACGGAAAGGATATCGGAGGACAATTGCTACATGATTTTGTTGGCTGAATATCTCGGTTGTGTAGAGCCCTTGTGAGCTTTTTTTTTTTTTTTAAAAATCTAAAATGGAATATATATACTTATATTACAAAACCTTGAAGGAGCTGTGCATTTGCCAAGAAGAGAATCTGATGAGATTTCCCTCACCTTGAGCAACAAGGTAAGCAAGTAGAGGTGGCCTAATAAAAGTGCTTTTGAAATTATTTGCTTGATATTCCTCGATATCCATGTTTAGCATGTACAGTTTGTGTTTGATGGCTAGACAAGATCTTAAAAATCCTACTTTGTTAACCAATTTTACCTCTCTTTGATGGTGGTGAAAGAGCGACTGATTCATCTCAACAGATGAATCCAGAAGAACGAAATGGCCAAAGCACCCTCTGTTGTAGTAGTAACATATGTTACAAACAAGTGTAGAGGATGGTATCTTATATTCTGAAATGGGAATCATTTATCTCAAGATCTGTTAAGCTACCTGAAAGGAACTTGTATGTTCAAATGATGTTTAAATATATTTCTTTAAGTTCATGGTGTCCCAAGTTGTTCACTTGTTCCCCATCCTTAAAATAATAATTTTGTGAGAGAATCCAATGGACTCTTCGTTTTGTTTTAAACATGAAATATTTGCATGGATGGCCAAGTGTGTGTGGATGCTTACCTTCAATTTATTAGTCTAGTATTTTGTTTGCTTTTGGAAAAGAGGCAAAGAGCTGCCCAGTAAATAGGCCTATCAAATCGAGTCTCATCAAATTAACATGCCATTCTTGCTTGCTTGCTCGCGAGATATGAAAGGTCGCGAGGTTCGAGGTAAGTTTAAAAGTGTTAGAAAAATGGATTGTTCGCCTAATGGGCTCATGGGTTCCTGTGTACTTCTGCATGGGAATAATAAGAAATGTGTGAATCATCATCAGAATCTCTCTGTTGAATGTTGAAATTTTTTGTGGGATGAATTGGTCTTCACTATCGGTCACACTTTGATGTTGAAGGGGTCTAATGACAAATCATCAATTGGACTATTTACCATGATTTTCAATTTTGGTTATCCGTTCACGATCACATTCATGATCAATACTGAGATGAATCAGTGAGGCAACTTGGTAATCTAATCTTGGATGAGACAGGTCTCCAAAAAATTAAGGAGAGCAACTTTTGCCAATGCCATCCCAATGTGTGCTAATTCTTTGGTGATTTACGTATGAATTAGGGTGTTGTCAGCAAAAGTTGGCTGTGCAATAGGGAGAAACAGGAAAAGAATTAGAGAAGCATGTAAATCTGTGGTTTCCCATCTCTCTCTCTCTCTCTCTTTCTTTCTCTACAAAAATGTAAAATAAAGGGTAAGAGAAGAAGCTTCTAACTCTTGTGTTTGGTAATGACCGCAAGATCCACATTCATTGAACATTTGCTGTTTGGATGTAAAGACCAAGACTTGTGCCCCTATCATTGACAAAGTTGTCTAATTAATTGAAAATCCATTTTGATTTCGTAAGTTTGATGTTATTTTATTTTGAGTCATGCTGGAATGACACACGGTATTTACTGCGATTCTCACAATTCTAATGTGGACATGCATACATAACCGTAGATGATTTTTACTCATATCACGAGAAAACACATCTATGGTTATGTGCACATCCCATGTCAGACTTGTGAGAATCGTAGTAAATACCCTGTGTCATTCCAGCATTTTCCTTTTATTTTTGTTAAGCAAGCGAGTTAGTATTTAGCATTTAGTAGTTGAAGGCTGGTTTTGAATTCGGTATGTCAACTATAGATTGCATTACAAATAATATTTTAATCAAAATTGGTTCTAGTTATTGGTTTAAAATTTTGGTCTTTTATCACAAATCTAATTTGCTAGTGAAAAAGAGATTGATGGCAGAGAAAGCTCTTTGAAATTATTGCTAGATGGGTGAGAACTCTTCAAATTTGATTTAGGCTTTTAAGGCACCTCACAATGCTTAGCTACGACTCTCCCACTCAATATATCTCTTCTCTCTAATTAAGCTTTAAGCCAAAACATTAAAGAAAAAATCACACCAAAAATTATATACGTACAGTATGACCCCCCAGCCACATTATATAGAACTCCACTTTTTCAATTTGTTTCTAATTAAGGCCAAGAAACCTAGTTGAATAAGAAGTCTTGTTTTATCTGGAATTAGAATTAGGGTTGCAACTTGGTTCGGTTTGAGGTCAAATTGGAATCGAACTGACATAGGTCGGTCCTACTAAATAAGAATCAGAATCAAATCAAATTCTATTAGAATCAAGCTAATCAAAACTGAATTAAAATCGGTTTGGTTCGGTTCAGTTCTACGGATTGTCAATATTCTATAAATTATAAGAAATATTTTTTAATGAAAATACAAATATAAAATTTCATATAATAAATCACAAATCTATCCATAAAAAGTCACTATTCATAAAAGCTCACTAATCTATGTCTCAACTCCTAAAATAATTCATATATATATAAGGGTTTGGTTTTCGATTTGGTTTGTTTCTATACAAGTTTGATCCGAGAATCGAATCAAACTAATTGGTTCTCTATTTTCGTAACCCAGAACCGAATCGCAACTTGTTCCAAATCAAACCACCCCAAAACTATTGGTTTGAACTGGACCAAGTTGCACCCCTAATTAGAATCCTCTTAAGTCTAGTTTTTCCAAAACACATATTGACTCCATGTGTGCGGTAAGTCAAGTTTTTGTAAGGACAAAATATATCAATTTAAGGTTTTTTTTTTTTTAAATCTTTTAAATTTTTTTAAAAAGTGACGTATTATGGTTGGGTTTAAAATAAATACAAAAATATAAAAATACCCCTACACTTTATGGATCTTAATTTTTTTTTTTTTTAATAACTTCTTGGGTAATTCCCATCCCACACACAAAACATTAGGTTGATCCTAAAGTTTCTGAAATTTTCAATTAATTAGGATGTTACTTCAGCATTATCCTACTTCAAGTTGCATTGTTACATGAGACCTAAAAAGGTCTTTTTCCACAAAATATTAGGCCCACGTCGCGGTAGACCTGGGGAAAAATTCAACATTATTAATGGTTTCTATTCCCTGGATTCAAGTTTGAAAATGGCTTCTCAGGTTGGTGTTGTAAACACTAGACAGGAGGATTTGATACCTAACTTTTTAGTGAGTGGTTTTCACCTTCCATTGTAAATTTCTTGTAACAAATGTAGAATGCAGATCATTTTGGCCTATTCTATTATGCTCAAATATGACCCAAACAAATTCCAATAGGGAAGTAGGCCGACCTGGTTTTGTTAAAATGTCGGTTTCATTTCAAGTCAAATCAAGATATTTAAAATAAAAATAAATAAAAAAAACTGTCCCATAAAACCTATAGTTCAACCATCGAATCAATTAAACTAGTGGATTTTATTTTTAAATTGATTATGAATTATTATTATTTTTTTTAATTTAAGAAAGTTTTTAGTTTACTGTATAAAATAAAAAAATAAGGTTTTTTTTTTAAAAAAAAAACACAACTTTTTTGTTAAGTGATTTTTCTCATGATGAAAGATTTTATCTTAAATCTATCCTTTGATTTTGTTAGAAATATTAATTAACAATCAAAAGTTAGAAATATAGATTTAAAATTATCTTTTATTTAAAAATAAAATAATTTAAGAAAGACTCCATATCTAAATCTAGGAGCGTGATTAAATAGATGGTCAACATGAAAAAAAGTTTTGATTGTTTTGATGGCTACTCCATGTTCATGCACCCACCACCCACTCTTGATTCAGAAAAAAAATCTATGGTTTTGAGTTATTGGTGATTTTAGTATGGTTTGTCTAAGCTCAAGACAAGCCAAACCAACCCAAATATCCTTATCTTCAACTTGCAATAGAAAAAAAAAAGAAAAACCTTGATTTTTATTCCAAAGCTATTCAACCACTACTTTAATAATTTAAACCAATTAAACCTCGGCCTCAAATCCATTATTTTAATCTCGCTGCCTATCAACAAAAAAAATATTAATCTCACTTAGCCCTTTGTAGAGCATCTTGATTTTTCCATCCAAATTTTATAATCTTTACTTCTAAAATCCCATCATATTCCTTGGGTGTTTAGAAGATAGAATCTTTAGCTTGGAGACGATTAACAAAAATAAAGGTTGAAAGATGGAGCATTTTAACGATGAACAAAAGAGTATAAAAGGTTTACCCAAGGGGTTGAAGATGTTGATTTTATGAAGAAAATAGATAAAAATGAAAGTATTTTAGGCCATTTTACATTTGCTTATAAGAGAAAACAAAGGTCAATTTATTTATGACCGGGTATCCTCTTAGATAGTGGATTAGGCATGTATATGGGCTTTGCCCAGTCCATAGACCATGGTCTTGTCCAAGGATTAGTTTCGGGGCACGTGCAACGCCCACACATCATACGCACCAGGTAAGTGGGGGTGCACCCTCTTGGGTGTCCCATGAGGAATTAATGCTTATATTGAGTATCAAGCTCACAACCTCCGGACTTTCACAACTTATTGGTTTGAAATTGCCATTGAACCATAATTTGAGAAAATAAGGATAGCTCAAATATTCACTAAAAATGTGGTGGGGCATATCTAGATAATTGTAATTTTATTTATTTATTGAACCACTTTCCACTCTTCTTCTTCTTTCCTCTCTTATCACTGTCGAAGTTTTTTATTATTATTATTTTCCTATTTATTTTCTCTCGAGTAAAACCCTACTAACAATCTTTTGCAAAATCCTACAAAAAGAAAGAACAATCTATTTTTCGATTCCTTTTCTTTTATTTATTTATTTATTATCTTTTCTATCACTTTTGCAAATCCCTAGAGAAAAAGATCATCCGATTGGAGTTTTCCTTATACTTGGTATGCAAAATTTACTTTTGGTTAATAAAGCATGTATCACAATGGAATAACTTTTAAAGAGAAAGTTTCCTTTAATGGGAAGGATTCTTCTAGGTGTCGGGTCTCAACCCTCACTCACTCTAACATAAATTCTTCTATGTGGAAAGAACACTCCGATTGATTTTGAGAAAGATTAAGGATGAGAGGATTGAAGATCTACATACGATCAAATCCGATGGAATTCAACCAAGTTGAGTCAATTAAAAAGGTTAACTCTTTTTTATTACCTTGTAGCATAGTGATCGAGTTTCGGCCCTTAGTAAACGGCTAAAAGATTTACATTTGGTATCAAAGCCATCTAAGCCAGAGATTAATAAAAACAATTGTCTTTTTTATTTTCCATACCTTTGATCATGCAAATGCTCACGGATTTGAATAGGAAAATTGTCTACGCTCAAGGCCTTGGAACCCTTTAAGATCGGATTGGTTTTATTCTGCATTAAAAAAAAAAAAAAAAAAAAAACGGAAAAATTACTTAAAAGGACTCTAGCGGAAGGATTACTTTCTAAATAATCCTTTAGTTTTGCACGGTCAATTAGTAAACTTTTCATTTCTAAACGGTCCCTCAACCTCATTCCCCCTTTTTTCAATGTGTGAAATCTTGAAACTACCCTTACCTTATTTGATGATGATATGAAAACTTAGAAGCTCTCTACCATAGATGAATCTTTTCCTAATTCCTTCAATATCTTCTTCCCAATCTTCTATACAACAAAATGGACACAAGAGGTGAGTTTTTAACACTCTTTTATTAGTTTTCTATGAATATAAGAGATTTAGGATTTGATTTCATGAAAATTTAAGTAAATAGATGTTTATAAAGGGTTTATGGTTCATCCATTGTGTGTAATTCGTCATTTTGATGAAAATCGAGTGCTGGAATGAAAAAAATGGCAAAAAATGAGTTGTAAGGTCGAACTCAGTTATTTTTTTTTTGTTTGAGGAAGCCGTTGTGTTCAACGATTTTGATGATGGTTTAAACAATGTCGAGTTCGAAGATCATAATGAAAATCGTCGAATTCAACAATGCTTATATTATAAAAATGTCGAACTCAACGGTATGTGAGTTTGACGATATTTTAAATTTTACAAATCATCGAGTTTGACAATAAATATTTGAACTCAATGTTATTATTGTTGAGTTCAATGGTTTTTAATAATTTATTGTCGAAGTCGACGATTTTTAAATTATAATTTTCTATTGGATTTTTTTAATAATAATAATAATTTTTTATGCAACAAAACTATTACCATCATGTCTGAAAATAGTTTATATGTTATTTTGAGATATGGTGGTAATTTATCAATCCACGAGGAAGATTGTTCCATAATTTACATTGAGGGTGAGGGTTATAGTTCTGAATTGGAAATCATTCACCACAATGATAAATTATCATCCTTTAGAAAAAGAGTTGCTAAAATTACAAATAGATCACATGAAAATATTAGCTTCAAGTACTTCATACCCGGGAACAATAGACTTTTAATCTTTATATTGGTCAGTAGGAACCATGTACATGTATGTGGTAACCATGTCCTCCTCAAGAGTTCCAACCCAAAGTTCAAGAGCTACAACATCTATGGCTATAGTCAAAAGTGAGAAAGTCATTGATAATCAACAGCCAACAACACTAGAAGATAACCAATTAGCCTTATTTTTATTGGCAAAATTTTAGGAGGATAATATTCTTGGTATAGAATGAGGATCTAGTTACAGAAAAGAGCTCTGTAATGTACTGAGGCAATATGCTATAACTCACAATTTTGTTATGACCTTTATCAAGAATGACTCAATTCAGATAAATACATAGCGTAAAATTGATGGGTATCCATGGGGGTTACATGCATCAAGAGTTCCAGTTACTCCAAGGTTCACAATAAAGACAATGACAAGTCAACATACTTGTGGTGGTAGAATTTCTTCTAAAATCGATCAGCCTCATGTAAGTTAGAAAGTAGCATCCAAATTGATCATAAAAATTGAAAGACAGTCCACAATATATAGCATGTGACATGCTCAAGGATATAATGAGAGATTATGATATCCATATTCAATAAATAAAATGTTGGAGAGAAAAAAAATTTGCATGAAAATTACAATGAGGCATATAACTTTTTACCTTGGTATTGTGACAAGGTGCAAGAGACAAATCCCGAGTGCATTGCAATGTATGAAATTGAACCCAAACATTCGATGTTTTATATCATTTCTCACTAGTAGAGTTGGTTTTGATAACTATTGTTGGCTACTCATCTTTTTGGATGGAACCCACTTGACCTCTAAGGCCAAGAGATGCTTACTAGCTACTATTGATATTGATGATGACAATCATATATTTCCAGTTGCATATGCATTGTGGGTAATAAGAATGATGACAATTGGATGTGGTTTCTCATGTAATTTAAATTTGTAGTGTCCGAATCACAAAGATTGACTATTGTATCATATTATGATAAGGGTTTACAAAATTCAATTGCAAATATGCTCTCAAATGCATTTCATACTTACTATGTGCGACATCTAGATCATAATTTGAAAGATTTTCCTAGGGAGTCAATGTTGACATCTATAAAGGTTGAAATTGCATGTTCAATATGACCATTTGCTATGCTTTGACTTGAATACTTACATGGATTACCTCAATAAGGTGAAAGATGTATCTGATGAAATATTTCAATAGATATTGTGTAGTGAGCCTCAACATTGGTATAATATTTTCTTCCAAGGAGAGCGTTATAACCACTTGATTTCTAACATAACAAAAAGATTTAATGCATGAGTTTTGCCCGAATGAGAGTTTTCAATTATTTAGTTATTGGATGGTATACGAGCTAAGATAATGGTTAATATGCATGAACATAGAAATATTAGCCAAGTGGAAAACTTTGTTGGTATCATCAATTAATAATATACTCAATAATACAATTTATAAATCTCGAGGGCTTGAAGATTTTTTTTTTTGTTAATGGTGACGAGATTGAAGTGAGAGATGACATTGTTCATTGTATGAATGTTGACGAACAAACATGTACATGTAAAAAGTGATAATTGACATGTTTGCGTTGCGATTAACACCCTTGGTCGATCCATATCAAAATATTGTATGAGCAATTATTTCACACATGTGCGAAAACTATTCATCCGATTCTCGATCATGACAAGCCTGTAAATCGTATGTCGACACCATTGAAAGTCAATGAACTACCCCTGATTGTGCAACGATCAATCACACAACCCAATAAAAGAATGATTGAATCGCAAATTGATCCATGTTGTCCAATACAATGTAGTCACTGTTTATGTTATGGTCATTATAGGGCTACTTGTAATGAGCCACTTATGTTATAAGTATCTAGGTATTTTATGCAAATGTTAGTTGTTGATGTTTACTTGTGATTTATCTATTTTATTTTAATAGTAACCACTTATGTTGTAAGTATTTATTCTATCTCAATACAAAGGTAAGAACATTTGGTATTACACAACATTTACATTAATTTAATAAAAGAGTTACATACATAAAATAAAATGTATCTAAATAATTCATGAATTATCTATTTTTCGATAATTAAAAAAATGTCTATCAAACTTTAACTTCTGGTATTTGTCTTGTGATTATGGAAACCGTTATCTTGTAGTGCATTGCTTTTATATGGTCCTCTGGAAAATTGTCATTTATATCATCCTCCTCGCTAAAGCATGCCACATATCTCAAGGGGAAAATCTCACAATCATCATCGTTTCTTGTTGGGGTGCATCGGGATAGTCTATAATTTTCCAAGAGGACCATATCTCTAGAGTGTCAATAGCACTAACAACATATAATATATTTGGTAAATAATTCAGCTGCAAATTAACAAAATTAATTTGATTTATTAGTACAAAAAATAATAGTTAAAATAATCTTAACTGTTTAAATGATCCTTACAAGTTACAACTGTCTTCTATCAGTTCTTGTATTTAGTGCTTGGTCGCCTTAACATATTGTCCACAATGAAGACCTTCTTCTCCTGAAAATGTAGGACAACTAATATCTTGTGCCCATTTATGAGCGTATGGATGAAGTTCTGTTATAAAAATAAAGTATTAAATGTATTTGACAATAATGACTTAGTTAAATCAAAATCTAAATTTAGATTTAATCTTACCTTCACATAGGACATTATTGATGTAACCCAAATATTGAGGGGGCATACTTGCTTCACAAGAACCTTATCCCAATGATAATGCTTTACCTTATCAATTAAGGCCATTGATGATGGATAATCCTTCTTATTCGTCAACTAAGATTGTTAAACTTCAGGCAACCTTGCCTATACAATTAAAAGAAATAAGAACAAGGTAATAAGATAATTTTTTTTATTAGTGTCAAGTTTGACATTAATGATTAAATTAGTGTTGAGTTTGACTCTACAAAAAATTATGTAGCGTCAAATTCGACTCTATAAAATTTTATTATTATTGAATTTGACACTAATTAAATTTGAATTAGTCTCTAACAAAAACTACAAAACCTTGATAGAAACTTTATTTTTTTCACTAGTGTGGAGTTCAATAATTTATTGATTAACTGGACATTAATAATTTTTTTATAACATTAAGTAATGGAAAAAAAAATTATACTTACAAAAAACATATAGTTGAAATAGTGACACATTCGGGAGCTGTCAGGATAGATGTTCTCCCCCTCCTTCATCATAAATAAATATGCACTGACAACTTACATCACATCTTATTATAATTGAGTCATTAGTACTTCTAGAAATTTTTAGTAATTATAAAGTTTGAGTAATCATCAATACTTATTAATCATATATACTTCCCGTTTGAGGTTTTTAGCAAAATTTTTTGCCTATTCCTTGAAATTCAAAGATTGGACATTTTCAACTATAATTGTATATTCACTAATATACCCTATGATAGGCCTACAGAGGAGAACAATATAGTTAGTTAATCTTATGAGAACCAATGTGCCACAATTTAGTTAGAAATTATTTAATGATTGCAAACTTAAATTGATGAAGATGGCTTGAAAATGTTCCAATAAAAATGTACTTTTGCAATCAACTCCTTGTCTAAAGGTTTATTTGGTTTTTGTGATTTCCACCATGGAGAACCAACGTAAGCTCTGTTGGCTTTGGGAATTGTCTTACCCAATTGAACAACAACTTCATAATCTACCTTCTTTGGAGTGCATGAGTCTATAATGTTAATGACAGTAGGTGGTGGGGTACTTGGGGGCTCCATCTCTAGCCCCTTTTTCCCTCCATCCACCCATCTCTCCAAACTTCATTTTTTATTACCTCCATTTCCCCCATCCTCACCACGATCCATTATATCCTTCCCTTGATCCCTCCCCTCAACACCATCTATCCCATCCCTTCCAACACTACCATCACTGTAATGATCTAAAAATTCAACTCGTATCTCGATTAAAATTTTAGTAGGATTTCTCAAATTTGAATTTATGTCATAGAATAAAAATATAAATTTTTATTTATAAAATTTTGAGAAAATCTTACATCACTATTAAATCTAAAATAATATAAAAACATACTTTAGGTTGTAAGCACACATCAATCAGAGTTTAGAGGAAAAAAATAATAAAATCCTCGAGTTTCATGTCAAATATCCATCCAAAGGGGAGATAATTTGATTGAGTCAAAATTTTGAAAATCCGATGACGCCATTAGGTTCGTATCGAAAAATCACACAGAATGGACTATTAATTCGTTAAAATCGAAGCTTGGAACATAGACTTAAAAAAAAATAAATCGTAAAATTAACTTTACGTACTTTAGGCTCTATAAATACCAAATCAATTTACAGATTTTTACATCTCTTACATGTTTTTCTTTTCTAAAAATAAACCTTAGAGAAAATCTTAGCTTCCTTTCACCTTCTACCACGATTTCCTCCTACTTGGAGATTTCATTAGGATTCGACGTAGAAAAGAGAAGTGATCGACTTATTGTAAGCTTCGAGGGGAGCTGAAGAAGTAGAGTTTTTGATGATTTTCAAGAGACAACCTTCGATTCATAACGAATTTTGGGACTTTTGAAGCTTGGATCTAAGGTAGGGAACTTCTAGATCTTCTTAATAATCATAGATTTCATTCCATCGTAGTTTTCGATTAAAAAATATATTATGCTTGTTAAAAATTAGGAAAAATATGATATTTTCAGAACAAATCATTTCTTACTTTGTTGTTTGATGTTTTATGGATGAATCTATGTTTCAAACTCTTTTTTTCGATTCGATTTGGAAAAAATCAAATTTAAAAACCAAAGAACACAACTTTTTTGAAAACAATTCATTCTAGAAAAGGTTTTGTCGGTGGCACCGACAAAAAAAAATTTGGCACAATAAATATTTTTATGATTTTTTTTTTTTCATTTTCTTCAAAATAATTTAAAAAAGTGACTTTTGGTATTTAAACTTATTGAAAATTTTAATTTTAACTCTTTCAAAGTGTATACGAGTTCTAACAAAAAATTAAGAGAAAAAGTGATTTAAGTGTTAAAAGAGTTAGAGGGATCTTAGGGTAGGTGCGATATCCTATGAATGAGAGTGTGGACTCTCATTGTGTGTGTATCTAGGGTTAATTTTTACTTTCTATTATCATGAGACGATGTTGCATGTTTATTTAAATTCTATTATCGCGAGGTAATGTGCACTTTTGTTTAAACAATGTTCATTTTATGTTTTTAGCACGGTTGTATATTTTCACTCTTATTTACATTGAAAATTTTGAATATGTTTCAAATGCTTTAGAATTATTTTTAAATTCATATTTAGAAAGCTGTTAGTTTAAGATAATTATTTTCTACTGGGTAACTCCCCTGTTACTCACCCTACCATTTCAGTTGTAGATCATCCCTCAATCGAGGGACACTTAGAGAAGCCTCCGAAGGATTTCCAACTTGTAGGACATACGGGTGATCAAATGCACTACCAGGCGAGCATTGGAACTACATCTATTAGTTTAGTTACCAGTTTAAGTGTAAGTCTTTTGCTTCGTTTATTTTTATTGAGTATGAGAGTAAGATTTGATGTTAGCGCGAGGATTCTCGTGTGGCAGCGATATTATGCCAATACTTTCTTCCATTATATTTTGATGTTAGTATTTGAGTACTCATGCAATCAGATATTTTGAGAGTTATTATCACGTTTTTAGTTCAATTTTCTATATTTCCATTGCTACCTTATTATTTTATGATTATGTTATTTATTTATGCTAGTATCACCTTTGGGAGTATTATTCTAGTGTCTTGGATTCTAACATAGAATCATGGGGATTCGTGTTAGAATTTGGGGGCACTACAATAATTCCATTCACCTTGACCATTTTCCCCTCATCTATTTCTTCCTCTTCTGTATTTTCGTTCTTTTTTATCTTCTTTCTTATTCTCTTCCAATTCTTTATGTTCTTCCTCTATTACTTTGTTTGATGATTTTTTTTTCTTCTAGTACAAATATCTTTTGTTGAAGAAAACTCACCTTATCTTCTAAACCATGAACATTTCTTTGAAGATCTACTACGAGTCTCAACAGGAACAATGTTTTGAGAAGCAAAGGAACATTCAAAAAAATAAGTGTCTCATTGATTCCTCACTACTACAAATAAGGATACCTCGAAGCCATCTTAAAACCCCATTTATTCCTTTTAGTATCAATTGGACACGCCCCAATCAAGACTTTCCAAGCCAACGTTTTGAACTTCGTTGGAACGTTAGCTCTCGAAACTGATTTCCACACTGTATTTTCATATCCTCTTTCTCTAATGGAGTTCAACACCATATTTTCAAAACCTCTCGCTCTAATGGAGTTCAAAACATCTTTGGATGAGAAACAACTTGACGGACTTGCTAACCAAATGAGTTTTTCAACTATGCACCATGGAAGGACAGATTGAAGAATCTCGTGAACAATATCTTGATTAGAAATGAGTTACCAGATTTTGGATTTATTCCAATTGCCATAACTCCAAACTTCCTCCCACTTTAATCCTCTTATTTTCTAATGAAAAATGAGCAATAAACGGAGAATTCCCATGCCAATTAGAAAGGGCAAGGGATTTCTACACGTTTCTTTTGGCCCTTTCTTGAGGTAACAACCTTCTACTTTGTCTGTAGCATAATTTCCTCTTTGTTATGTTGTATCTCATCTGTTATCTTTTTTAAGCTCTTCGCTCATAGATATTTTTAGTTCTATCGTCCACGACCCCCTCCTGATGGGTACGATTATCCTATGTGGCGTAAGCTGGCTATCTGGTGCAATGCCTCTTGGTTCAACCTCACTTCAAGACAAAAACAGAACATACACAGAATCTCTCTGTAATATTGGAATCACTCCAAAGAAAGTTCAAACTCATTGAATGGCCAAAAGAAAAAAACTGACTTCATTATCTTCCACTTTCTTTAAATATCAATCCCCTATTCTCATCTCCAACTCTAACTAGGAAAGTAATAAACTAGGACGAAGTAAACTAGGAAAGCAATAAATTCGGAAAGACATAAATAGAATAAAAAGAAAAACAGAATTGCAATAAATAAGTAACTTCCTAAAAGTCCTCTGCATTTATGGAATTATGGAATATCCTTCTCCTGATTTGCATCACTATCAGGCCCAAGAGGACCCAGAAGAGTCGAGGCATATCTGCGAGATCACATCTTGATAGTTGTTTCCATAGATATGTAAGTCCTTCTCATGTTATTCCTTCTTCACATTTGCTTATTCTGTGTCTGTGCCATTATTTAGATTTTTTTGTTCTTTTTCAGATTGTTAACCCTCGGGTATGTGAGTTTCCTCATGCTATCACCAGTTATCCTGGAGATTGACTTGAGGAGGATAGTATTCCCTTTCTTCATAGGCGAGCTTTTCTATGTGTACTATCTTGGAAAACGCCTTGCTTTTAAGCATTATGGAGAGCCACATATTCTTTGTCGTCTTTCTTCAAGATTATGTCTTTCAATTATGGACAGGGCTCCTCTGCCAGCTTCTGAGAGCATACATAGTGATAGTTTGATCATCCCCAGGAACTATGATGAATGGCTTTGGGAGCTGTTGATAAGACGTCTTATCTCTCTTGTTGAGATTGCAGAGGGTGTGCAAGAATTTGGGGGTGCTTTCTTGCAGCATCGGGATGCTTAGTTATCTTTTTTATTCTTTTATGTTATTTACTCTCTTTTTATTATTTTCCATTAATGTACCCTTATTTTTAAACTGTTGAAACTGTATGTTTAAGGGATGAATTAGAGCATAGGGACCTTGAGCGAGCCTTGCACTTGTCTTAGATTGATAGATTTGAGTAAGAAATGGTAAGATCTTTTCTCATTCTGTCTTCTAATAATTTTCTTATTTTTAATTTTCCTCAATTCTTTTTGGTAGGTAACACAACACTTTTATGATAAAGCAAGTTCGTCACACCAACCTCCTTATGCAACAAAATGGGTAAGAATTAGAGTTATTTAGATAAAAAATTAATGTTAAAAATAATAATTGAATTGAAATGGATTTTTTTGTTATATTTTGTCTTATGTAGGAGCTTCAGGTAGTGGAACATCTATTCCTCGTGCCTAAGGAGAGCTTACTCCATATATCCTAAACCCACCTCGTGCATTTACATCTTTGTATGCCAGTAACTTTGGTTCGGGAGTATATCATCAATACAAAACCATGAGTAGTGCTACTTTTAATGTGGCAGGATCGATATTGACTAACTTCACTTCGATTGAGTTATGGTTTTCGAACCCTCTTGTGTCTCAGATCTCCATTATCTTAAAGACTAAGCCAATACTCAAGTCCCAACTTGATCTTACTTGTGAGGATGGAGCGACTTAGCATGATGGTGGTGAGGGCGAGGTTGAGCGTACTTGTGATGATGGTGATGATCCTGAGGCCAAGCCTATTTCCAAGTCTTCCACTGCACCTTCTTGTGAGCTTGAGCCTGCACCTTCTTCTAATCTGGTTTTGGGGATCAATGTTGCACCTCCCACTAAGGTGCCTTTTGGATCTTATACTTTGTCTTCATGCTTAAAATTTTATTTCTAGAAGAAGAAGAAAACTCTTGTCACTTGATTTGTTTTTTGTATTTGGATATTTGTGCTAGACTTTGCTGTACTTTATTCAGAAACTCCTCAACTTCTTTCTTGCATATTCTTTTTATTATTCCCTACACTTGCAAATATTCTAGATCATCAAATTAACTCTACTAGTAATGAAGATAATAATAAAATACTTAAAATGAGCGTACAACATCAATTTATTGGGAAAACATTGAATCAGACGTCCAATTAACCTCTAATGAGTTGAATGGTAGGTTGAAATCAGTGTACCGTGGGTAACCAATGGCCTGGGATAAAAGTCCTTTGGGCCTTGGGTTAGTGTTGTTTAAGGTGAAAACACCTTGGGCCATGGGTGGGTGTTAGTTCATGGCATTTTTGCCCCAGACCATGACTTTCTCATAGTTCAACACTGATTTAGGGCTTAAAATCCACGATTTTGTTCTTTTGTGCTACGAAAAAAAACTTTTCATCTTGAATTTTGGTCAAAAGATGCTTGAAAAGCAGCCTTAAATGTCCATCAAATCTAGCAAACATCCATGTTTTAGTGAGAATGATGTTAGTGAAGGATTCAGATTGAGTCGGGTTCAACTTCTTAACCTAAAAAGGGAATCTTTGATTGATCCACTCATAGCCCGATGGTTAAACTCTATGTCGGTGAGTGAAAAAATTCGATGGATCAAAGAGAATAAACTAGGGTTTGTTCTTTCTCAATTCAAGATTAAGGTGAAATAGGAATTGGTTAAAGCCTTGATCGAATGTTGGGTACTTGAAGCCAATGTGTTTCAATTTGGGAGCAAGACTTGACACCTACTATTGAAGAAGTCGAATGAATACTCAGGTTACGAAGCTCCTCAAAGGTAGTGATTCCATCCCTTCTTGAGAGTTACAAAAATAAGATTTCTAGCTTCCTCAATATACCCCGATCGGAACTCAAGCCTCTTCCCAAAGATTTTTTTTATATTCAGGTTTCAAAATATTTTATTTTCAACAAGTTGCTCTTGAGTTCCCACCTGACCTATAGGTTTAATGGTTTAACCTTAGTGTTGGTGAACCAAATCTTGTTCTAATGTAAGGATGACAACATGGATTCGACTCTAATTGACATTATTTTGAAAGTTTGAGGTGGTGATTGATTGACTCCTATGATCCTAGCCGAGCTTTATTGAACTTTGATGGATTTATTGCCAAGAAGTGGAGGCAGACAGAGGTTGTTGCTAGTCCCATATATGTGCATCATTACTTCTTTTACTATAAATTCTTGATTCGTGAGCTAATAAGTGGACGCACTTTGCCTCGTTTTGATCCTATACTTGAGTCTCGTCTTTCATGTATCCATGACTACTATGATCGGATTCAGGAGCTTAGAGTTGACCATCGACACATTAAGCTTATCTAGATACAGTTTGAGTAGAGGCTACAATCGAATATTGATCGTTTGAGTGATAATGACACTTTGATACATAGCAATGCTAAGAGATACCATGATGAGATTGATGATCTTAAGATGAAATTGAGTTCTAGTGCTTATGTTTATGACATGGCATCATGTCTTTTGAGCAGTGATCCTTTTGATGTAGATCGAGTGATTGTAGATTAGGTTGTTAAGATCTAAAACTTGGAGACTAGACTTGATATTTTCTACCTTTCATGCAACCCATGCATGATTTTCTTGTATTTTCTGTATCTGCGCATTGAATTGACGTGTAAAATTATGCAATGAATGGAAAAATAAGTTTTTGATATTATTGTCCTCGAATGTATCTACCTTTTATTTTGAAAACTGTTGTTTTGATATAAATTTAGATTTTTCCTCCTTGATTGAAAATATAGTTTTTGATGGTTTTAAGATTTTGTTTTTTGAATTTTTGAAATATAATGCTAAAAATGAGTAAATTGATTTTATTTTTGAAAAGTTGTCCGAGTTAGGCAAGGTTAGGACACGAGTAGGTCTGGCCTAAACACCTTGTAATCATTGATATGGAGTGTTGAGCAATTCTTATGGTTCCATTCTGACTTTTCTTAGGCCCTTTAGACTCATCCCCAATGTAGACACCCCAATTTGAACGGGCCCTCACTCGAAAGGGCCCAAAAACAGTGATTTTCCAATAAATTTGGCTAACGGGCCTCGAAGGCTCGAAGTATTAAAATCTGACATTTTTGCCAAAATCCACGCCTCTAACACCCCTCAATGGGTTAGTGGGTCTACCCACAAGGATTCGGCTATTTCCCTTCTACCTCGCTCCACTCAAAACATCGATTTTCGACAAAATAGGCCAACGTGCCTTTAAGGCCCAAAACATTAAAATGTGGCAATTTCAATTAAATCGATGCCCCTAAGACCACCCAATAGTCTAAAGGATCCATCAAAGGGATCAGACTCATCCCACGTCGTCCCGACCTTCGTCACTCCACATTTAAATCCACAAAAATCGATAAATTCTCCAACGGGTTCAAAAAGTCCAAATCGCCATACGTGGCATTTGATCAAATCAATAACCTCAAGAAAAATACAAAAAAAATTGAAAAATTAAAAAAGATGAGACTTGGGAGACCTACCCTTCATCTATCATCCACCACTCCGCCTCGAAATACGCGAATACCCTAAATCCACCTAAGGCCCATAAGCCCTCAACTCCTTCCTAAAATTATTCTTATATCACCTAAACCCTAACACCTACCCTCCCTAAAAAATCCAACCCACAAACAAACCTTATATAACCCACAACCCTCCTAAACCCAAGCCCAACACTTAAAAGCCCACTAACTATTACCCATATCCAACTCATTACCTAACCCATTACCCATTACCCATTACTCACATCAACCAATTAACCCCTCAATATAAAAAGATGACACATGTCATGACCATCCTTCACCTCCCTCATCTAATCACCCACCCCCATCACCATTCTCTAAACACTCCATCTAACCCACATCACCTCTCTCCAAAATCACCTCAACCCATACCCTACCCTAACCTAGCCTATCCTCATTCTCTAACCACCAACATCACAACCCATACTCAACATACCCTAACATACGATCACTCTCTAACATCAACAACCACCCACATCACAACCCATATCTATACCCATCATTTTCCTTAAAACACTCCCATAAAATCACCTCAACCCATACCTCCCTCATCATCAACCAACTAACCCACACCCTTCTCTCTAATCAAACAACCACCATCAACCAATCAACCAATCTCATCATCTCATCCTCTCATCACATATGCGACATGGCATCATCCCCTCTCACCTCCCAAAAATCAATTTAACAATCTCTTACACAACCCATTCTCCTAAATCTACACACCTCACCTCATTAACCAACCTAACACTCCTTCTCTAAACAACCCTCTTATACCCTACTCCTTCCTTCAACCATCACTCATCTCATCCCACCAAACACTCTACCCAAATGGATTTGGATAGGATCCAACCCATTTGGATCTAAATATCACCCATTTTTACTCATTACACATTTACCCTCCATTCCACTTTAAATTTCACACCTTTCACTTCAAATACCCATGCCATTCTCTATTCTCTCAACTTTTCACCCCATTATACCCCCAAACCTCCTCTCAACTCCTATAAATACCCCTTCCCTCACCCCAAAAATGGTTATCAAGTTTCATAAAGAAAAATATTTTCTCTACTCACCATTGCTACTCTTCCACATCACCTTTTAAAAAAATAATTTGATTCTCACACTTCATTGAGAACTTAAGAAGATTTAGAAGAAGAAGAAAGAAGAGGAAAGAAGCTTCAAGGTGGCCTCTAGACTCCCCCCTCCCCCCTCTCTCTCTAACCTTCTCCTCTTCCCTTTTCTAATATCCCCCTCTTCTATTTTATTTTATCTTTTTAATGATTGGACCCCAAGGCTAAAGGCTCATAAGGGTCATTTTCATCAATGAAATGACCCTATGATCAAGTCGAAAATGAATCCCTAACGAGGGTACAAACATTTCCACGAGGCACTTTATTTCCCAATATTTTGTCAAAATCAAAATGATTGAGTTGTGTAGAGGTTACCGCCATTTGGCGGGGAGAAAAGGGTGCCTAACAGCTTTCCTTTTCTCCAACCGAGCCGCTTGCCCGAACCTCTAGGTTTGATTAGTTCCCTATCCGTTGCGAGTCACTAACGTCAAAAAATGGCAATTTTTCGAAAAGTATGCACCTGGTGACCATTCACACCCATTTACAACTTGAATGGTGGCGACTCCAAATCGTAGTATATGTGGTCATCGTAAGGATGAAAACCACGTAGCTACAGCTGGCGACTCCACTAGGGAACTTTGGTTCATCCCTCGTGACAATTCGGTTATCTTTAAAAAACAAAAAAAAAGGATTTTTATTTACTAACATTGTTCGTTTGTTGTTTCCTATGTTTCTTTTTATTTTTATACGCAACCACATTGTAATATTTACTTACTTTTGTTGCTTGGATTGTATATTTGTAAGGGGGTCGATGAAAAAAAATGAAAAGAAAAAAAAATGCACATTTGCACTGTCGAGCATAGCCTCACTTCCAAGCCACCCCACCCTCAATATACTTAGCCCTGATGCTTAGTAGTTCCACGGCTTGAGATCGTTATTTCAAGTGTCGGGAATGAACACATCAAACCTGATCACCAACCAACGACATGTGTACTTCGGTATGCATCGAGATTTGAAGATCGGGTAACCGTGAAACCACCTACTAAGCCACATGCATGTGCCCGATTAGACGAGGCTAGGACACGAGTTTGGACATGAGATCGACCCCCAAGCAAGGTTGTATTTACTTGAAATTGTTGCCAGGCCTCGAAGCCCACAGTGTAAGCCCAAGAAGGCATGGTTGTATAGATCATAGGATGTTTTTATCTTTCTCATTTTTTTACCCTTGGGTAAGAAAAGGGTAGTGCGTTGCATCATACAAACATAAGAAAAAGGGAAAACAGGGAGTGAGAAAGCAAAAACAGTGAGGGAACATTGGAAACTAGGGGCAAAGAAGCAGTTCTATGAAAATTTCAGAAATCGGATTTCATTCTGGTCCGTGTCCATGGCACGGGTGGACCAAAATATACTTCATCTGTGTTGGTAACACGGTTGAAACAATGACTACTTTAACCGTGTTTTGAGCACGGTTGAAACAGTGAATATCTCATCCGTGCCCAAGAAATGGATAATAGAATGAGCATTACATCCGTGCCATTAATACGGACTAGAGTGAACTCGGCCCTATAGAGTGAACTCGACAGTCCATTTTTGAAGGGGCCACTTACTAATCGATCCAACGTTGTAGAAAAATCTCAAGTTTTGGGACAAATTAAGTAAGGTGGATTTTGTTAATTAATGTTTTCAAAAAAAAAAAAAAAAAAAAAAAAAAAAAAAACAATAAATATAAAAAAATATATAAAAAAAAGGGGAAGGGACGGAATTTTGCGACTCAAAACGATTTTGTGAACCGGGTTCCCCCTCAGATCCATTTCAACTGGGTCCACGACCCAGATCCATTTCAACTGGGTCCACGACCCAGATCTAATCAAACTGGGTCCACAACCCAAATCCATTCAAACTAGGTCCACGACCCAGATCCATCACAACTGGGTCCACGACCCAGAACCAGTTCAACTGGGTTCACAACCCAGATCCAAACCAATTTCAATTAGATTCACGACCCATATCCGTTTCAACTGGGTCCATGACCCAGATCCAATCCAACTGGGTTCATGACCCAGATCCATTTCCAACTGGGTCCACGACCCAGATCCAATCCAACTGGGCCCGCGACCGAGACCCATCTCAACTGGGTTTACGACCCAGACCCGATCCCACTGGGTCCACGACCCAGATCCAACTCATTTCAATTGGGTTTACAACTCAGATCTGCTTACAACTGGATCAACAACCTAGATCCAGATCCAATTTCGAATCAAGTCCATGATCTAATAAAGATAACAACCAATCAATCGACTCAAATGCATTCAACTTTTCAAAAAAAAAAAAAAGATTTCAAAAGCACCAACTGCAGTCCTTGGTCAAAGTCGGTGCTTAGAAAGATCTTACCCTGTTGATACGAGGGGGATAGACTAAGTCTATTCAGGGAACAAGGTGATTTAAGAGTGCCATTGTACGCTGCCTCTTCCTTGGAGATCCGCCTGACCGACGATGATTTCATAGAACTGAATTCGAGGCTACCAAACATAGGTTGTTCCAATTCGATTTCTCTCAGAAATTACCTCTTTAAAAAAAAAAAAAAAACATTTTCCCGACTCCGTGTTGATGCCAGCTCCGGGCTGATGAAATTATTGTTCAAAATGTTTCCCGACTCCGTATCAATGCCAGCTCCGTGTTGATGAAATTATTTTTCAAAATGTTTTCTGACTCCGTGTCGATGCCAGCTCCGTGCTGATGAAATTACTCTTTCAAAATATTTTCCCAATCCCGTGTCGATGCTAGCTCCGTGCTGATGAAATTACTCTTTTCAAAATATTTTTCCCGACTCCGTGTCGATGCCAGCTCCGTGCTGATGAAATTACTCTTTCAAAATGCGTTCCCGACTCCATGTCGATGCTAGCTCCGTGCTGATGAAATTACTTTTTTAAAATGCGTTCCCGACTCCGTGTCGATGCCAGCTCCGTGCTGATGAAATTAATTTTTCAAAATATTTTCCCAGCTCCGTGCTGATGAAATCACTTTTTCAAAATGTTTTCCCGACCCCGTGTCGATGCCAGCTCTGTGTTGATGCCAGCTCCGTGCTGATGCCAACTCCGTGTTGATGCCGACTCCGTGTCGATGCCAGCTCCGTGCTGAGATAATTCTACTTTCAAAATGTTCCCCCGACTCCGTGTCGATGCCAGCTCCGCGCTGATGCCAACTCCATGTTGATGCCGACTCCGTGTTGATGCCAGCTCCGTGCTGATGTAATTCTTTTGTAAAATACTTTACCAACTCCGTGTTGATGCCGGCTCCGCGCCGAGAAATTTCTTTTTCGCTAAAACTCATAATAAACAACTTTACCCGACTTAATAAAATATCATGCATCTTCGTTTTGTAAACAAGATAGTAACGCTTGGTCTTCTGTACCCACAAGTGGCAAAGCGAAAGAAATACAAACAGCCAGAAGTGCCTCCCTATTTTCTCAGATCATCTATTGTCACCATGAGTTCTTTTGAACTGACACAACCTCCAGTCACTGAAGCGTCAGGTATCGACCCGCAAATAACAGCGTTATTAAAAATAATCGAAAGGCAAGAAAAGATAGTCAGTACCGTGTTAGCGAATGCCAACATCCTGCAAGCTCAAATGATACAACAGCACGCATCCAGGTCAAATCAAGAGTTACCCGAACAACCCCCACAGGGACCACAGACCACAATGCCGCCTGCAGTGCCTGAATACCAGGGGCCTCCGCTCTATATTTCATAAAATCAAACACCCCCTGTGGTCATTCCTGACGATGAATGTGAGTATAGGGCTACGGAAGCCAAAAGCGCAACAGATGAAAAACTGGCTCAGCAGATCGAATCTCTACAGGAAGAGGGGAGGATGATGAAGGGCCTCAACACTATGAGCGGAACTCGAGTCAAGGATCTGTGTTTTTACCCCAATGCTCAATTATCGACCAAGTTCAAGTGTCCGGAGTTTGAAAAGTATAACGGAGTAGGGTGTCCGCTGTCGCATCTGAAGTTGTATTGTGGATCCATGTGTCAGTATGGCGAGGATGACAGGTTATTGGTACAGTTGTTCCAGAGGAGTTTAACAGGGCCGGCGCTTAAATGGTTTTCTGGACTGGATCACTTACTCATTAAGAACTGGCAAGACTTAGCCGAAATGTTCTGGCAAAATTACCGGTTCAATACTGATGTGGGGCTAGATCGAAACGACATGGCCAAAATGACAAGAAAGCAACATGAAACGATGAAAGAGTATGCACAGAGATGGCGAGAGTCTGCCTCACAAGTGAGGCCCACAATGACAGAACAAGAGATGAACACTACGTTTATCTTGACACTAGGGCACGCCTTCTATACTCATCTGGTGGGGCACACCATGGGCATATTCTCGAATCTGGTACAAGTAGCAGACAGGGTCAAGGACGGGATCCGAACCGGTCTGATATTCGATTTCACGAGTTTAGGGGCAACAATAGAAATCCCTTCTCAGAGAAAGCCAGTACCTACGGGGAAGAAGAGGGAAGAAACTCAGGTCAATAACGTACAGCCGAATCGACCCCTCTTCATCCCTTCACCAGCACCGACAACTTCATGGGCACCAGCACCGCCAACATGGAACCCTCCACCTCAAAACCAATTCAGGGCAAACCTTCCACCAGTTGCACAGCAGGCACCACTGTATGGGCAGAACCAGCAGGCACGACCCAACAGAGTAAACAGAGTATTTACCAGGTTACCCATGACACTGTCGGAATTATTGCCAATCTTATTCAGGGGTGAGTATCTTGCAAAACGCCCGCCAAATCCTGAGGCTACCAAAGGGCCAGGATACAACCCTAATTTATTTTGCGAATTCCACATGGGTGTACCAGGGCACTCTACCGACCAATGCTGGCAGCTCAAGCATCAAGTACAGAACCTGATTGATAAAAAGACTCTCATCCTAGATGGGCCTACCAACCCGTCCTAACCACAGAACATCAATCAAGACCCCTTACCTACTCACAATGGAGAGGGGAGTGGGCATAGGGTGAATGTAATCGGCAGAGAACTCAACTTCAATCCTTCGGATCTGATAGCACCTATCGGCGCAAAAATCAAAGTCCACTTAACCCAGGAATCAAGGACATCATCAGTTAACACAATCAACTATTACACAACGAATTCACCTCCAAATTCACTGCTACCACTCAGATTGGCCGACCTCACCATCCATCCCACTCATCAGAATACGACTACTCGACCACCCTTAGTCATACCTCACGGATCACCCCATCATCAAAATTCAACCCAGCCTCTCCTTGTCATACCTTGCGCACCACCATATTCTCAAGGATCAACTCGACCCCCCCTTCACATACCATGCACTTCGTCTCCACGTCCACCACTCGTCATTCCATGTACTCCATCAGCCTCTCACACAATTACTCCTACTATCACTACCTCAAAATTACCACCGCCACCCCTCATCTTCAACATGAAACCCAATCCATGTCCCATAACCATACGCTTACCTAAACCATTCCTCCATAGCTTCGATCAGGCAGTCTCTTGGAGCTATGAGACCACTATCACCACAACAACGGGGGTTGAAACAAAGAAGGAAGCAATAGTGGCTGACATCGGCCACATGACAAGGGCAGGAAAATGCCAAAAATTGTCAGAAAATGGGGTGAATGTCAAGGAAGAAACGGAAGAGACTGCGAAAGAGATAACTGATGAAGAAAAAAGGCAAGCTAAGGGAAAGGGTAAGCTGTATAAGGATGAGAAGACGAAAGAAAAGGTGAAGGTGACAGACAAGGAAGCTGCAGACTTTGTTTAGCTTGTTCTCAAGAGCGAGCATAATATAATAGACAGACTGAATAAGCAGCCAACTCAAATCAATATTCTGGGACTGATGCAAAAATCTGAAGAGCACCAAGAGGTACTACTGAGAGTTCTGGGGAGATCACATGTACCCGCGACCACGTCACCAGCACAGTTGGAACAAACGGTCAGCCAGATCATGGCCCCCAATCCTATTATTTTCACAAAGAATGAATTTACGCCTGAGGGGACAGGGCATGTTGAACCACTGAACATCATGGTCATATGCAAGGGCATGATAGTCGCCAGAGTATTGATTGATAATGGCTCAGTGCTTAACGTCTGTCCGCTTGAAACCTTCCGGAAACTCAACGCCGATTGGTCGCATGTGAAACCCAACAACAAGGTTGTTCGAGGTTTTGATAGCTCAAGAAGGGATTCGCTGGGAGAAGTAGACCTACCGACCACAATAGGTCCTTGCACCTTTGAAGTGACGTTTGAAGTCATGGAGATACCGACAACCTTCAATTTGCTGCTGGGCAGGCCATGAATTCATATAGCAGGGGCTGTACCTTCTTCTCTACACCAGAGAGTCAAATTCATCATGGGGCAGCGAATGATATCGATACTGGCAGAAAACTTGATCCCAGTTGGCAGAGCTCCAGACGTGCCATTCATCGATATCGAAATGACAAAGGACAAGACACTCTACCATTCATACCAATTCGTTGCTGTCAATCACATCGAGAAAGGAAATGAGAAGATAAAGGCAGAGCTATCAAGAACAAGTCTGATGATTGGTCAGGTCATGAAAAGGACAGGTTATCGACCCAAGCAAGGGTTGGGACCGGGAAGAAGAGGAAGAGCTACACCGGTCGAAGCAAGAAAGCATACTCCCTATTTTGGTCTGGGGTTTAGGCCCACGAAAAGGGATATTGCAGAAATGAATGATAAGAAAAAAGAGCTTCGACTGGCGAGAAGGCAAAACCATGAACTGAATGTCTGGAATCTGGGCCGAGTCCCTCACATCAGTGTTAGCTTCCCAACATCACATGCCAGACCCGACAGCTTATCAGAACCACCATCAGCAAAAAAGCCAAAAAGGGTAAACCCCAAACCAATGCACATTCAAGAAGACCCAATCGTAGAGTCCCAATCATCCTTCGAAGAAGGCATTGATGTTTTATTCAATGGAGATTCCGATGAAAGTCCATCAGAGACTGCTCCAATATCCACTAAAGTGGAAGTCACTACCAAGCAAGAGAACAACTCACCATTTTCATCAGGCATTGACTGGGCATCAGTCGTCATCCCGTCGAGCTTGGGAGAGATTATGCCCCAATCCAACAACAACCAATCGGAGATCATGGTCATCTCCGAACCACCATCCAAATCAACCAACGAATCACTTGCTCATCTCATCCGCCCTCTCAGAGAAGGGGAAACATTACACAACTGGGATGAATTTCCATTGACACTTGAGACTGTTGAGGCCTAAAAAAATAACGCCGTTAAGCGACATCAATTTGCCCGAGGATCAAAATGAGCCCTCGTCCTCGGGTAAAGACTGTTTTAGGGGCTCCCTATCTTATTTAACAAGTTTGCATGATTGTTCTTCTTATTTCAGGTATCCAGAAAATCACAAAAAAATAAATATTTCTCAAAAATAAAAAAAAAAAAAATTTCTCAAAAATCAAAAAAATCAAAAAAATTTCAAAATCACAAAAAAACCGATATCTTTCAAAAATAAAAAAAAAGTTTTCAAGGGATCTGTTTCTATCAAATGAGTATCCAGATAAAATAGAATTTGAACGGGATGAGTATGATTTCGATCTTGAACTCGACTTCGACCTCATGGGGATAGAAGAAGAGTCTGAGGACGAAATGGAGTACCCACCCAAAGAAATCAAAGACTTGGTAGAACGTCACGAGAGAGGTGTTCAGCCAAACATCGAGGATACAGACTCAATTAATATTTGTACCGAAGAGGACCGACGAATTGTCAAGATTGGAACTTTACTAACGTCACAACAGAAAGGAGAAATAGTCGAGTTCCTACAGAATTATCAGGACGTCTTCGCATGGTCATACAAAGATATGCCGGGGTTAGATACAGATCTCGTTGTACACAAGCTACCCATTACTTCAGAAAGTAAGCCAATCAAACAAAAACTGAGAAGACTAAAGCCAGAATGGACCCTCAAGGTCAAAGATGAGGTCATGAAGCAGTTTGAAGCAGGATTTCTTGCAGTCTCTACGTACCCGGAATGGTTAGCTAACATCGTCCTAGTACCAAAGAAAGACGGGAAAGTATGCATGTGTGTTGACTATCGAGACTTGAACAAGGCCAGTCCTAAGGATGATTTTTCACTTCCACACATCGACACTCTGGTTGATAGTACAGCAGGGCACGACATGTTCTCGTTCATGGATGGCTTCTCTGGCTATAACCAGATAAAAATGGCAGAAGAAGACCAAGAAAAGACAGCGTTCATCACACCATGGGGTACTTTCCACTATAAAGTCATGCCATTCGGGCTGAAGAACGCAGGGGCGACTTACCAACGGGCAATGACTGCCTTATTCCACGATATGATCCATAAAGAAATGGAGGTCTACGTAGATGACATGATTGCTAAATCCGGCATAGAAGAAGACCATCTGGTGAATCTGAAGAAGCTGTTTGACAAGCTCAGAAAGTACAGCTTAAGGCTCAATCTGGCCAAATGCGTATTCGAAGCGACATCGGGCAAGCTACTGGGATTCATCGTCAGCAGAAGGGGCATTGAAATAGATCCGACAAAGACTAAATATATCCTCGAGATGAAGGCACCCGTTACAGAAAAAAGACGTTCGGGTCTTTTTGGGGAGAATACAATATATCAGTCGGTTTATAGCACAATTGACACCTATCTTTGAATCGGTATTCAAGCTGTTGAGGAAAGATACGCCGAAGAAGTGGAACAAAGACTGTCAGGAAACATTCGACAAGATCAAGTAATATCTGCTCAATCTCCCAGTCTTAGTCCCTCCTATGCCAGGACGACCTCTACTGATGTACATTTCAGTGCAGGAAACATCTATGGGGTGTGTGCTAGGGCAACACGATGAATCAGGATGGAAAGAACAGGCCATCTATTATCTCAGCAAGAAATTCACCGAGTATGAGGCAAAATATTCGACACTTGAGAAGACTTGCTGTGCGTTAGTCTGGGCATTTCAACGACTGCGTCATTATTTGCTCAGCTACTCGACTATGCTTATCGCCAGGATGGACCCCCTAAAGTACCTATTCGAAAAATCAGCACTAACAGGCCGCACAGGAAAATCGCAATTATTGCTATCTGAGTTTGACATCACCTATGTCACTCAAAAAGCCATCAAAGGGCAAGCCATCGCTGATCACCTCGTCGAGCACCCGTTGCCTGATTACGACCAGTTAAAGAAGAACTTCCCGGACGAAGCCATACTATTTGTCGAGATTGAAAACGATGATGATGACGAAGAATCAGGCTAGAAAATGTACTTCGACGGAGCAGCCAATCAGAAAGGAAACAGAATAGGGGCAGTCTTGATTAAACCAGATGGGTCTCACGTGCCAATTGCAATCAGACTGAAATTCCAATGTTCTAACAATGAGGCTGAATACGAAGCATGTATAGCAGGGTTGAAAGTAACATTGGATCTCGAGGTAGATGAGATGGTTTTTTTTTGGAGATTCAAGCCTAGCAGTCTATCAGACGACTGGAGAATGGAAGACCCGGGAACAGAGATTGATCCCTTACCACGAGTATCTAGAGGAACTGAGCTCACGCTTTGATAGGATCTCATTTACATACATGCCAAGGGCTAAGAATCAATTCGCAGATGCACTAGCTACACTTGCTTCCATGATTAGTATTTCAGAAGATCTGATAATCGACCCAATTGAGATTGAGATTCAAGACGAGCCAGCCTATTGTCTACTCGTCGAAGTTGAAGAATCTGAAGGAAAGCCATGGTATTTGGACATTAAGGCATATCTCGAGGATCGAACCCTTCCCTTAGATGCAACGTCAAATGATCGCAGAACCATCCAGAAATTGGCAGGACAATTCTTCATCAGCAATGGTATTCTATACAAGAAGTCGCACCACAAGGTCTTGCTATGATGCGTGGCAAAAGCAAAACGATTAATCGAGACTGTGCATGGTGGAGTCTGTGGACCTCACATGAATGGTCATATGCTAGCAAAGAAGATTATGCGGATGGGGTACTATTGGTTGATAATGGAGAGTGACTGCTATCAGCATGTCCGTAAATGTCATCTATGCCAAATATACGCCAACAAGATCAATGCTCCACCATCAGAATTGCATAACATGACTACGCCTTGGCCCTTCTCACTCTGGGGGATGGACGTCATCGGGCCAATCTCACCTAAAGCTGCAAACAGGCATCGCTTCATCTTAGTGGCCATCGACTACTTCACCAAGTGGGTAGAAGCGGCTTCATACGCCAACGTCACGAAAAGTAATGTCTTGAAGTTTGTCAAGAACAACATTGTCTGTAGATATAGGCTTCCCAGTGGACTAGTGACTGATAACGCCAACAACTTCAAAAATAAGGACATGATCAAGATGTGCGAGGACTTCCAGATCACTCATCAAAACCCTGTACCATATAGGCCCAAAATGAACGGAGCAGTTGAGGCTGCCAATAAAAATATCAAAAGAATTATCGAGAAAATGGCAATCACCTACAAGGATTGGCACGACATGTTGCCTTTCGCCCTTCATGCTTACCAGACTTCATTTCGAACCTCAACTGGGGCAACTCCATATTCATTGGTCTACGGAATGGAAGCAGTTTTACCTGTAGAGATTGAGATTCCCTCCCTCCGAATCCTAAAGGAAGTAGAGTTAGATGAAACTGAGTGGATTCAAGCTCGATTTGATCAACTGAATCTAATTGAAGAAAAACGCCTTGTAGCCATCTGCCACAGACAGATCTATCAGCGACGAATAACTCGTGCCTACAATAAGAAGGTCAAACCCATAGATTTCTCACCAGGAGACCTCGTATTGAAGAAGATCCTGCCAATCCAAGAAAACGCTAGAGAAAAATTCAGACCAAACTACGAGGGACCATTCATCGTGAAGAAGGTAATGACAGGAGGAGCTCTGATCCTTACGGAGATGGATGGACAAGTCTTCCCGCAACTGATCAATGCTGACACTATCAAGAAATATTACACCTGAGATCCGACCTTGAGATAACAAAAGGCCATCTTTCCTATCCCAAACAAACTATCCAACCCTAGTCAGCCCTTTTGAGCCATCATGTTCATTTCTTAACCTAAGAGTGGGGCGAGCCAACAACTACAAAATGATACCGAAAAAGAAAAAAAAAGAGGTGACTAAAGAAAAGAAAAAAAAAGACAAAAGAAAATCAAAGCAAAAACATCAAGTTACTCCTGGCCCGCATGAGGATAAACTGTGAACGGCTAAAAATACAAAAAAATCAAAAAAGTCAAAAACTCGGACACTTGATCTGAGCTCGACCCAAATCTCCAGTCTAAACAAGTTCGAGAGACGCTGGGAGGAGACACAGATCACCTTTTCGAAATAAAAATAGACGAGCCCCATGTCTAAACCACTCTAAATACATCCAGACCTTAACCTTTTTGTAGCCTTCCACCACTATTAGCCTAAGCCAACGTTTCGTCCCAACAAAAGTCCTTTTTGATCAGTGGATATTCCAGGGCAACACAATGACAATGACAACATCAATGATCTTGTGTCTTGGTCCGGACCCCCAAAGTCTTAATAGTCGTTGGAAGATTCGAGAGGAGAATCCAGGTCGGATATTCGAAAAAAAAAGAGTACTCGAAGTGTAGAGTAGTCGATCTCGCAGCTCAACTTGAGTCACCAAGCCATAGAGACACAGAGACTCCGAACAGAATTGTAATGGAAAAATCTAAAAACACAAGCATAGTCTGAAAGGGCATAGTGAAAACCTGAAAGGGCACTATGAGTAAAAGAATCAGACTGTGGCAAGATCAAAGCCACTGGCACGATGAAAATCCCAAAAAGGACGTCGATGCGCAAAAATATGGAAATCCGGTCTGGTGAAAACCGTAACTGGCACCAGGGGCAATAAGGGTCAACAAAAAAAAAAAAAAACTCCTGGCCCGCAAGAGTATAAACTGTGAATCGCGAAATCTTTTCCAAAAACTCGTGACCCAAACAGATAACAACCTTCCAAATACTAGGGCACTGGGGATGACTCTAAAGGAACCAAAAGATAATTGATACTTGTATCCCCTGTGTTTGGCAAAAGCACCAAAATCGTCATAACAAAAATTTTTACAAATTCTGAATTTATCAAACTCATTTGATAAAGATATTTCACAAAATTACGTCTCAAAACTACTATTTTGGCCAATGATGACAAATCTAGGACTCATTCGATAAAACTTCGGTTTTCAAAAATAATAGATATACCTGAGGCCAAGTAAGTGCAAAACCTATTTTCTGTGCATTAATCTTCCAACATTTTGCATACATTCAGATAATGAAAAGAAAATACAAAAGCGAAAATATAGCGCAATCAGTCAAACATCATGGTGAGAAATGAAAAAAGAGTCAAGGCTCTCCTCCAAAGTATGGATTCGGGCAGCTTGACTCATCATCACTTTCTCGGCATCAGAAGCATCACGGCTTACCAAATATGTTGTAAAATCCTCAAAGTGAGGACACTGGGCAAGCCGATCCCTCAACTCAGCAACCTCAGCTAGAAGCCTAGCCACTTCACCACTATCGCTAGATCAAGACTGGGCAAGGGCAGATGTCAGCCGAGCAATCTCTTTCTGCATCTTCTTCTTGGACTTGAGCCAAATGGTCTGAATTCGACGATGATCAGTCTGAGACTCCTCCACTTGATCCCGGTAATGAAAGAAGGACGAGGCACCAGGGTATGTTCGGGGAACTATCGACACAGACGGTCTCCTAGAGACAAGCTCTCGAATCCAATGCAAGTATGCCGAAAATTAGTGTGCTGCAAAGATGGGTCGACTCAGAACCTCAACCCGAGCCAATTCTTTTACGAGTTGACTCAAAAGCGCAGTCGACAACGGACCAACCAACTCATTAAAATTCTCAAGGATGAGCACACCCTGGTCGTAACCGAATTGACGAAGAACCCGAAGCGGTACATAATGGGTTGCCCCGTAAAGCCCAATTAGAACGAGAAAACGGGCACCATCAAATGCAATCACGGGAGACCCTCGAGGTTGGAAGGCACCAACCCATCTCACTTCATCATCGTTAAGGTTACCAATAAAAGAATACCATTCTTCTTTGCTACCCGAGACAAAGGGTGCAACTCGCCTCGACATCATGAGTACAAGATCGGCATTAACGCAAAAGGGGCGATTAACCATTTCAGTTGAAACCAGATGATCCATAAACCAGAGCTACAATAACATGAGCATTCTAAGCTTTGAAAACTAGCAAGTTCAAATTTAAATTTAAAAACTAAGCTAAGTTCAAAATTTACCTGCAGGAGTGGAGCACACCCTCGAAAAACTCGATCATGACTAGAAGAACAAGCCGTGAGAGATTAGAACATCTCGCTCAAAAGCATCGACGCCAACCGGTGTCCCTCCCGGACTTGTTGAATCACGTGGATAAGAGAAAGATCCATGATGTCACCACCACGTGGAAACAGGAGTTGACTCACCACCATCAAAGTGAGAGCATTAAAATGAATCAACGGTTTCAAGGAGTTGGTGAGGTGTTCAATCAAGAAAGATTTGGACATTGTCTTCAAAACCGATCCGTCATCCGGAATCTTCAAGAATTTGCGACTTATCCCCAAAAAATCGGAAGCCTCACCTCGGAATCCATCACAGAATGGTGGAATCACAACATGACCCGATATCTCAAGCCCCAACAAAACTTCAAACTCCTCGATGGTGGGAGTCATCTCATGTACCCCAAACCGAAAAAGATTAAGCTCGGGGACCCAATACCCCAACATTGCTTCAATCAAACCCCATTGCAATGGAACCATCGAGCCTTATCATCGTTATCCATGCCATCTATCCAACGACTCAAGAAAGAATCAATGATGCCATACCTTTTCAAGTTGGGAAGAGTAAAGAGCACCTCCATTGAGTTTGAAAAGAAGCTTTGAGGAAGAAGGAGAGTAAAAAAATCGGCCAAAAGTGAAAAAGGGAAGTAAAAGTGAAGTATTAGGGCAACAACAATGGTAAAATAAGCTTGAAATAGAGGGGAAATCGTGCTGGTCCGTGTTTGAAACACGGATAGGTCAAAAGACAATTGATCCGTGCCTAAGACACGGATGAAATAAAAGTTAACTTATCCGTGCTACTAACACGGATGACGCAAAATGTGATTTATTCGTGTTCTTGGCACGGATAAGAGCAACAAACAGTTCATCCATGCTCCTAAAACGGATCAAAACTGGTAAAAGCAATCTGTGTTGAGAACATGGACCAGAACATTTTAAGCATTGGGGCCTAAGTCATTTGAGATTTTGACAATTCCGGATTACATAATGGTTATATCAAGGCTCGATATCTTAAATTTACATGGAAATAGTGAGAATTCCTACGTGCTCGACAAATGCATTCAAAACTCTCAAAACGTGTAGCGGGAAAGTAGGAACTCGCCCAAATCATATTGGGCCAAAACAAATCTCCAAGGGCCACCCCATTCACCGTGGATCCCAAATGACTCGTACCACTCAAAAAGCACACTCGAAGGGTCCTTGGGACCCTAATCACACCCCTTAAACACCCGTAAGCTCACCAACACTCAAAAGGGCTCAAAAGCCCCGATGATCGATAACACACCCAAGAAGTTCGAATCCATTGCACATGTAATCATGACGGGACAACAAATGCAAGAAATAATGAACATAAATACACACATATATACAAGAGTTTGAATGTTCACACACAATGTCCAAAAGCTAATATAAAATATTTGTCTGTCTACAAGGTACATCAAAGGATCAAATCGAAGGGGGAGCAACGTCCCTGACACTCTGGGTCTCTGGGATGGCTCCAGAAGAAGAACCGGCCACTGGACCCTAGCCAGACACCCCGGAAGAAGGTAGACCGTGCATCCGCAGTCGTCCCTCCGAATCTGTGAAGAATAGCTCTACGTCCAGGGCAGCATCTTACTCCGTAGTACCCGCGAGATCAGTCTGGGGACAGTAGGTCCAGTGGAGGGGGAGGCCTGAAAATAAAACAGAGCAGATTAAAATACAAGCAGTGATACAGGCAGCATATATAAGGAAATAAACAACTGAAATGCATATACTTACCCTAGGAGGTGTTAGAGGCCGTGCAGAGGTACTCGCTCCGTCTCAACGTCGATAGTAGTCCTGAAAAGATCATATGAGGGAATCAGCCAAAATTTAATACCATAAGCTACGATCTATGAGACAGAAAATAAATGAAATAACGTACCATCTCAGCCTGAAAACGAGACTCGCGCATGGCCATCTCCAGCTCCAGCTCCTGGATCCGGGCCGCCTGGGCCTCAATACGAGCCTCCTGCTCCTCGAGCCGAGCAGCCTGCTCCTCCACCTCTGCCCTAGAAGCCCTCCACCTATTCTCCATCTCCACTACCCTCGCCGCTTGAGCCTCGATCACATCATAGCCCTCTCGAAGGCGACGAAGATCATCAGCCTGAAAATGAAAAAACTGACCAAATGAGAACGGTGAAAGACAGAAAGTTCTAAAAGAAAGAAGGCAATAACAGAGTACGTACCGTGACGGCATGCTCCTGTAAAAGTACCCCTCCGATCTCCGTGATCCCCGCTCGGGCGGTGACAGCAGGCATGATGCACCCAATAGAGGCCTCTCGGAACCATACCTGATAGTCACCCCCTCTCACCAGCCCAGCAGCATCTACGCCCCTCGCCTGGGCAAGATACTCATCCATCGTCATCTCACCCGAGATAGGCTCAAGTGGAGCGACAGGGATGCGAAGGCTCCCATCGTGCTGGAAAGACAAGTGTTCCCCCAGATAAAATGTGTACCGCTGCTCGCCGATAAAGTAGGGGTAGCGCTGTCGCCTGGTGTTACGCCGATAGGCATTCCTCACCTCCTGCCGCCCGCTGACAGTGCGGGGCAGATCTCGCAAAGTAATAGAAAATATCTGCAAAAGAAATAGTCAGATAGCAGACGCGGATAGCTTCGAAGTCAAACAAAAAGGAAAAAGCTAGATTACTCACGTCTCGAAGTCAACACCGATCAATGTGGGCCCGGGCACTCCTAGGACTACTTCTGATAGCCCTAGCATCTCTAGTAGCCCAAAAAGCTCCTAATGGATAACCCTCGTCCGGATGACGACGGGTGGGTAGATAAAAAGGAAAGTAGACATGAACAAAAATCTGAGAAAGAAGATAAGGCGTCAGACAAGAAATAGAAAGAGAATCGAACATGGAAATGAAGTCAGAATCTAGTTTACCTCAATGAACTGCCAGAAGAATCGGGTAGAGATCCCAGCTCCACGGGGCACAGTGATGCCTTCTACCACTCGATCCAACCCAGCAAGAATAGTCTCATATATCAGGCTCCCCCAGTCAAAATCGCCGATATGGTCGATGTCGCGCATAACTGAGAGGAAAGTAGTAGAAACCGAATAATCATCCTCCAAAAAGAAGCAGCTACCGACTAGAAGGAGGAAACAGATCCGGAAAATAATGTCGAAATCACGGTCACCGAAGCGAGCCGATCTCTCTCTATAAGTGGGCAATGCTCCATCCTCTCCCACCATGTGCTAATCCTGTTCTGCTTCCCCACCATGGAGGCGGGGACTCTGGTAAGGCCCAACAACTCGCCTACCTCCTGGACAGATAGCATAGTCAAGGGCAGAGGTTCTCCATCCATCGTAATGCCGGTAATAGCAACGAAATCTGACGGCCTGATGCCTATCTCAACCTCTGGCATATGAAAAGAGTGAGTCGCTAGGAACCATCTCTCCACCATAGCTAAGAACAAAGGGCGATCTGCTCTCAGTGCCGGAATCTGCAAGAATGAGCCAAAGCCCACTGTAGTGAACTGTGTCTTGATATCATCTGAAAACAGGGCAGCGGTGGAAATAAATGAACTCCACCTCCCTCGGAAGCTAGTTGAAGGATAAGGGGTAGGAATATCCAATCTGACAAGCATCGACACGTGCCTCTCCAATCCACGAAGAAGAGAGGTATATGGAATCCTCTTGGTATCCTCCGCAGGGATCTCTACCTTGGGAACCTCACGACCTACTTAGCCGGCGCCTGCGGCCCTATCTGCCCGACCGAGGCCACCACGTCGACGTTTACCACCACTGCTACTAGGTAGGTCCTCAGCCAGACCACTATGAGAGGAACTGGCCTCATCTGCCCTGCTACCAGACGAAGAACCAGCCACTGAAGCTGAATCAGGTATCCGTATAGGCTGTCTCGGCCAGCCATACTCCGTCGCCACACCGAACCCCAAGGCAAAGCGGGTCCGGGTCCGGGGCCTCCCCTCCTCCTCGTCAGAAGAATGTCTCGCCACTCGGCTCCTCCGCTCTCTACCCATCTGCATGTCGCCACATGATCAATCAACAATGCAAAAAAAATCCTATGATCACATATCTCGATGAAGCTGTCTAGGCTAAGCCTAACAAAACCGAGTCAAACCAGCTTAAACCTAGTCAACCAGTGTCCTACCTCTCTAACCTAACCAATCCTAGTCAAACCTACCCAATCCCAGTCAACTCAAGTCAAACCCAGTCAGCTCGGGTCAAACCTAGTCCATCTAAGCCAAGTCCGATCTAACCCAGTCAAAACCTAACCCAACTCAGTCAACCTATCCCACCTGAGTCAACTCCCAGTTGACTCAAGGCAAAACCTAACCTAACTAAGCCAAACAACTCGCTCAATTCAGTTAACCTAATTTAAACTACCCCGAGTCAAATCTACCTAGTTAAATTTGAGTTAAACCTACCCAGTCAACTCAGCCAAACCTACCGAGTCAACTCAAGTCAAAACCTATCCAAATTAGTCAAACCCAACCAAAGCCAAGTCAACCCAGTTTGACCCAAGACCAAGTCAACTCAAACAATCCAAACCCACTAAGTCGAGTCAACCTAAAGTCAAAACCTAGTTAACCCGGTCAACTCAAACCCGACCTAACTCAGTCAAGCCAAGACAGATTCAGTCCAAAACCGACCTTGTCAACCTAATAAACCCAATAAAACCCATTTAACTCACTAACCCGATCAGCCCAATCCAGCTTATGTTAACCCTACCGAAACCTAGTCAACCCATTCTAACCCAGTTAACCCATTTTGACCTAGCCAAACCTAGTCATACCTATGGACTGTCACAATCCTATCAAGAGATCATTGGAAAGCAAACAAGCATGGGTTCTCAAAGCAAAACGAAATATCCATATTTTAAAGCGAGATGAGAAACGAACATGATCAAATGAAAAGAGAAAGGAGAAATAATCTAATCCATTCAAGCAGTCCAAAGCCAATCTATGAAAACCGGTCCTATACCAATCTTGAACAGTTCCTAACCATGTCCATTCCTCGCCCAAAAACAATTTTCAAAATACCCGTTCAACCAATCCACACCATTGCCTCCTCACTAAATAATCCCTTAAACAAACCACTCGTTTCCCCCCCTTTTACTACCCCAAACAATGTTCCACTTCTGCTCCCAACAGCCCCTAAAAACCATCATGACTCTAAACCCAAGCCCAACACTTAAAAGCCCACTAACTATTACCCATATCCAACTCATTACCTAACCCATAACCCTAACCCATTACCCATTACCCACATCAACCAATCAACCCCTCAATATAAAAAGATGACACATGTCATCACCATCCTTCACCTCCTTCATCTAATCACCCACCCCCATTACCATTCTCTAAACACTCCATCTAACCTACATCACCTCTCTCCAAAATCACCTCAACCCATACCCTACCCTAACCTAACCTAACCTATCCTCATTCTCTAACCACCAACATCACAACCCATACTCAACATACCCTAACATACCATCACTCTCTAACATCAACAACCACCCATATCACAATCCATATCTATACCCATCATTTTTCTTAAAACACTCCCACAAAACCACCTCAACCCATACCTCCCTCATCATCAACCAACTAACCCATACCCTTCTCTCTAATCAAACAACCACCATCAACCAATCAACCAATCTCATCACCTCATCCTCTCATCACATATGTCACATGGTATCATCCTCTCTCTCCTTCCAAAAACCAATTTAACAACCTCTTATACAACCCATTCTCCTAAATCTACACACTTCACCTCATCAACCAACCTAACACTCATTCTCTAAACAACCCTCTTACACCCTACTCCTCCCATCAACCATCACTCATCTCATCCCACCAAACACTCTACCCAAATGAATTTGGGAAGGATCCAACCCATTTGGATCTAAACCTCACCCATTTTCACTCATTACACATTTACCCTCCATTCCACTTTAAATTTCACACCTTTCACTTCAAATATCCATGCCATTCTCTATTCTCTCAACTCTTCACCCCATTATACCCCCAAACCTCCTCTCAACTCCTATAAATACCCCTCCCCTCACCCCAAAAATGGTTACCAAGTTTCATGAAGAAAAATATTTTCTCTACTCACAATTACTACTCTTCCACATCACCTTTTAAAAAAATAATTTGATTCTCACACTTCATTAAGAACTTAAGAAGATCTAGAAGAAGAAGAAAAAAGAGGAAAAAAGCTTCAAGGTGGGCTTTAGACTCCCCCCTCCCCTCTCTCTCTCTAACCTTCTCCTCTTCCCTTTTCTAATATCACCCTCTTCTATTTTATTTTATCTTTTTAATGATTGGACCCTAAGGCTAAAGGTTCATAAGTGTCATTTCCATCAATGAAATGACCTATGATCAAGCTAAAAATGAATCCCTAACGAGGGTACAAACACTTCCACGTGACACTTTATTTTCCAATATTTTGTCAAAATCAAAATGATTGACTTGTGTAGAGGTTACCGCCGTTTGGCGGGGAGAAAAGGGTGCCTAACACAATCCCTTTTCTCCAATCGAGCCGCTTGCCCGAACCTCTAGGTTTGATTAGTTCCCTATCCATTGCGAGTCACTAACGCCAAAAAATGGCAATTTTTCGAAAAGTATGCACCGGGTAACCATTCACACCCATTTACAACTTGAATGGTGACGACTCCAAATCGTAGTATATGTGGTCATCGTAAGGATGAAAATCACGTAGCTACACCCAAAGTCAAAAGTTAGGATTTAAACAGTTTGGAAAAGTGAAAAGAAGGGTTTGGTTTAAGAAGAAGGTTTGTGAAGGTTGGTGAATGGTATTGAGAAACCCTTACCTACTTTTTTGTTTTATTTTTATTTTTATTTTACCATTGGTACCCTCGGTGCTTGTTAAGGTTTTTACCAAGTTCAGTCTTTTACTTTTTTTGAACATTGATATATTTTTTGGGATTTTCATTGTGTCGATAGTTTTTTATCTTGTCACAGTTGATATTTTTACTTACAACGTCTTTTTAAGTTTTCATTGTGACTTTTTAGACTGTACTATATTTTTTAACATTAAAAAATAAAATGGATACAATGACTCGAACTTGTACGAAATCCCAACAACTCTAGTGGTCTGGTAATTCAAGTTTAGCTAGTAGATCAAAAACTCTACTTTACAACTTCCTTTTCAATAATCTAATCATGTTTTGCTTCTCAAATAGTTGCGTTTGCGTTGGAATATCTGATTTGATCTCCCCTCTTGCATCTTCTAGCGACTATTGTGACTTGGGTCTAAGGAGAGACACATGTTCAATGTCTCCTTAGGATTCTTATCTATTTCTTTTTGTTGTTGCTAAACATTATATGAATTTTGTCATCACCAACCAACTGATTTCAGAATCTTACCTTTGATTTTTGTCTGATCAGAGAGGACTTCTATTTGGGTTGTAAGTTGCGCTATGACTAGGGTTTAAGAAAAAAATAAAAGGTTTAAAAATAAATATACTAGGTATGAACTAGGGGTTGTCCTTATTGATTTATCAAAACTACCCTTTTTTAGAACTCTCAGTGATGTTATCCTATCGACTTTTTCTTATATTTTGAGATGTGAGTTAAGTCGAAGATTGAAAATTCTATTTTTTTAAAATTTTTACTTTTTTTGTGTGTGTATTTTTAGCTCTTCAAAGTTTATCCTCATATGGGCTAGGAGTTAACTGATTTTTTTTTCTTGATCTTTTTCTTTAAATTTTTTTTATTAAAAAACCTGGATATTCTCCCGATTTCCTCCAGTGTACTCTTTGGCTTGCCCTACTTATGGTTTGTCAAAGAAACGATCAAGCTCGAAGGGGTTTGACTAAAGAATATTTAGTAAAAGGTTCTAGTAAATGAAAAATGGCTTCTCGTCATTTCAAGATCAGATCTCAGGCTTAATATTTATTCATTGTGTCAGCATTTAGTGGCTTAGAAAATACTTCGGCATCCATCTCTGTGAGGATTAGTGAACCTCCTATCATTACCTTCTTCAATTTGGAGGATCTTCTTTAGGACCAGATTACTTGGTTGAAATTCTCTCGGACTAACCTTCTTATTGTAAGGTCGTGCGATCCGTTTATGATAGAGTTTTCTCTGATATATTGTTGTGAGTCTTTTCTCTTCAATTAAGTTCAGCTGGTCATATCGTGCTCAGACCCATTCAACCTCTTCCAGCTTTGCCTCTATAAGGACTCTGAGAGAATAAATCTCTACCTCAATTGGAAGGATTGTCTCCATCCCATAAATGAGTGATAATGGTATTGTCATAGTAGAAATTATCCTCGAGGTTCTACATGCATGGAGACCCAAAGGAAGCATTGCATGCCAGTAACTGCCATTTTTTCAATGATCCATTTGATATTATTATTAGTGGCTTTCACTGCTCCATTCATATTTGGTCTTTAAGCTACTGATCTATGGTGCCTTATTTGAAAATCTTCATAGAGTTTCTTCATGTCATTGTTCTTCATGTTGAAGGCATTATCTGATACAATAACATTGCGTAAGCCATACCTACAAATAATGTTCTTTTTCAAAAACTTGATCACTTGCTATTTAGTAACATTTACGTAAGATATGACTTCTACCCACTTAATGAAGTAGTCAATGACAACCAACATAGATTTGTGACCATTTGATACTTTGGGATTGATCGGACCAATGACGTCCATGCCCCAGAGTTAGGAAGGCCATGGTGACATCATGATATGGAGTTCATTTGGTAGTGCATTGATCTTGTTGACATAAATGACATTTATTGACATATTGAAAACAGTTGCTCTCCATTGAGGGCCAGTAATAGCATATCCTTATGATATTCCTCACTAACATGTGCCCTTTTATGTGAGAATAGCAGACCCCTTCGTGGACAACTTCTATGAGATGCTTAACTTCATCCCTTACCATACACCGAAGGAGAACCTTGTGGTGTGATCACTTGTAAAGTGTCCCCTTGCTTAAGAAGAATTGCCTAGTTAGTTGTTGAATAGTTTTCTTTTTAGTTTCTGCACCTTTTGGAGGATAGGTTCTATCTTCGAGATAAGTCTTGATGACAAAAAATGATGGAGTTTCTACTTCTGTATCTTCTACTTCAATTGGCAAACAGTAAGCTGGTTCATTTTGAATTCATATCTACAAGGGATCAATAGTTGTTTCTTTAATGACTTTGATCATAGAGGCTAAGGTTGCAAGTGTATCTATGAAGTGATTTTTATCTCTTTGCATATAAGTAAAAATGATTCGAGAGAAATTGGCATTCAACCCCTCAATATACTCATGATAGGGTACTAGTTTCTATTATCGTGGCTACCATTTCTAGATAGTTTAGTAGACAACTAGACTTCAGCCCTTGAATACATCGATCTCATCAATTTCCATTTCTATTGCTACTTTGAATCCCATTATATATGCCTCATATTCTACTTGATTGTTTATGTACTAGAAATGTAACCTTATTGCTATGGGCACATGCGATCCGTTTGACTTCACTAAAATAGCTCCGATCCCATTACCCTTTTGATTGACTACACCATCAAAGTACAGTTTTCAACCTGATTCTTCTTCATCTTCCTCTACATCTGCAAATAATATGGTGCATCTAAAAAGTTAGTCTTCAATGGTTCATAATCCAGAAGAAGGTGTTTTGCTAGATGGTCTATAATAGCTTACCCCTTGATTACCTTCTGCATGACATACTTAATATCAAACTCTAATAGTAGTAGTAGTTACCACTTAGCAATATGACCAATAAGTGTAGGTTTTTCTAACAAATACTTGAATAGATCCATCCTAGTGATAAATTTCACCTTGTAGCTGAGAAAATAATGACATAGTCATTTAAATACCCAAACTAAGTCACAAAATATCTTGTAATCTGTTAACTTTTTGTTGAGGTGGAAATCACCCTTTTTTTTACAATTGATTTCATCATGCTATCTCAATACGCATCCCATAGATGTTTCAAGCACTGGTAAGTACAGTAACAAAGGTCTGCTTAGAGTAGGAGGAATCAAGACTAGAGGATTCAATATATACTTTTTGATTTTTATGAAAGCTTCTTAACAGTCATTGTTCTATTCTAATAAAATTCATTCTTTCTCAAAAACTTGAAAATAGGTTCGTAGATCGACATGAGCTGGTGATAAACCTATTGATGCACATAATCTTTCTCAAAAAACCTCATATATGTGCTTTTATTTCAAGCATTTTTATCTCAATAATTAATTTTACTTTAGTTGGATCAACTTCGACTTATGATAAAGCCTAGTAATTTTCTTAAAGTTGTCCCAAATACGAGTTAGAAGGGTTTAGCCACAAATTGAACTTCCTCAGATTATCGAAAATCTTGCACAAGTTGACAAGGTGATCTTCTCTAAATCAGATTTAGCGATCATATCATCCTCATAAACCTCAATTTTTTTTGAATCATATCATGGAAGAAATCAATCATGGCTTGCTAATAGGTTGCCCTGGTATTCTCCATGCCGAATGGCATAACTATTTAATGAAACATGTCTTAGGGTGTGATGATGTAGACACCCCATTTTTGCACTCTCCTGATTAATCAACTCGTCAACCCGATCGCAAAGGTTCCCAATGATGGATGTTTATTCCAATGCTTCATTTTGTTACCAGATATGCTTCAGAAATCCGGATGAGGTATCTCGAACTGACAAAACTTAGAAACCACGCTACGCTAGGTAAATATGACCCCAGAAACATAGAAATCATCATCTTGCAAACCAAAAAGAAGCTTCACGATAAAAATCACTAAAAATGACCAAATTACCAAAATACCACTAACATCAAAACAAACCTAGAGCCTACATTACGCTTAGGAAAATCCATTCAAACACATAAAACAACAAATCGAAACCAAATAAATCATTTCACCAATTTTCACAAAATTTGACAAAATTACGAAATACCTCTCATAAAATTCACGATCATTTCACACAAAAAAATTTCATAAGTGATAAAAATCAACTTTTTCATTGAATTCCTTACGAGAAACTGATTCCAAAACATCCTGGAACATTGAAAAATGACTTAAAACGTAAAAAATCCTCTCCGAGGGCAAAACGGTAATTTCATAATTTTAATAATTAAAAATTTTGAAATTAATAAATAAATCATTAAATAATGTAAAGTGAAACATTAATAAAATTAATTATAAAATTTAAACCAAAAAATTGATCAATCAGGCTTTCAAGAAAAATTGTTGATGGTTCGCAAGATATTTCTTTAAGGACCCCTCCATTTGGGGGTCTAAAGAATCAAAGATATAATAGAGGGAGGTTCTCCAAAAATTTAAAGTCAATCAAGCAAGACTAAAGTCAAGATATTAAAGTCAATCAAATAAGGCTAAAGTCAAAATTAAAGTCAATTAAGTAAGACTAGAGTCAAGTATTAAAGTCAATCTCATAAGACTAAGGTCAAAACCCTAAATCAAAACCCTAATCTAAACTAATCAAGTCAATCTCATAAGACTAAAGTCAAAACCCTAAATTAAAACCCTAAAGACTAAGTCAAAACCCTAATTGAAACCCTAATCAAACCCTAATGCTTCTAAAAACTTTATAAATAGGATCCTCCACACCCTATTTTCGTATCAAAGAAAAAACCCTAAAAAAAGTAGGTGAAGAAGCTTCCACAACCTCCCCAAAACCCTAATTTTGGAGCCCTAACTCCTTCCCTAACACCCCTACTCCAATTTTAGCCTAAAAAATACCCAAAAACCTCTCAAAAACATCCCAAAAATCCACAACAAATTCGAAGCACCCAGATCCAAGAAGGAGATACCTTACCTCGGAGATCAGGAATCAGATCTGGAGATAGAACGAAGTAAGGAATACGGTACAAGGAGTCGTTTTCACCAGATCTGAGGGAATAACACTTTTGCAGATCGAAGGTAAGTTTTTTTTATTGTTATTTTTTAATCTAGGTTTGTCATTAGCGATGTAGATTTATTTGGGATAAGTAGAGACCGGCAATGGCCGGGCGGGGTTGGTGCCTAACACCTTCCAACCCCGTAACTTGATCCCCGGATTCAGATTTTTCTGTAGTAGAGTAGTTTTTATCCATTTTAGAGTCAGTTTGGTTCCTAGACCACAATAACAAGGTGGCGACTCCCAAACCTCAAGGGTCAAAAGCGGTTCCGCGCACCCCGCGGATCGAGGGCGCTTTCAGTGGCGACTCCACTAGGGACATTGAGGATCAAACTTGAAAAATCCCAAGTACGGGAGCATTGCTGAAGCAACCTAGGAGGTTTTATTTATTTATTTATTTATTTTTTGCTCATTTTATTTATTTATTTCTTTATATTTCGTTCGATTGTTGGTCACGTGTTTGGACTTTGAATATTCGATTTTGGCATGTTCGTTTTATGGTTCAATCGAGAGTTGCATAGAGTGATTTTAAATAATGATGAATTCCAAAAGATAATTTTTTGAAGGATGGAGTAATAAACAAACAAAAGAAAAGAAGGGTGATTTTCAAGTTAGTGTTGTGCTGCCTATTGACAGCAAGAAGAAAAAACAGCACTTAAAAAAAATCAATTTGCTTTGCGTTTTTGTGTTGCTGTCTACTAACAAAAAAAAAGCATGAGGAAAAGAAAAAAAATAAAAAATCTTGGGCTGTTGGCAACAGCAACTCCCAAACATGTTTTCAATTGGGGTGCGGTTAGCAAAATAAATGTTTTATTTTATTCTAACCATTCTTCATCACTTTTAAAAGAAAAAAAAAAAATTTCTGTTTATGTCTTCTTCCCCAAACTCCATCGTCTTCAACAGAGAACGGTGGGTGGGTTCTCATGGATCGATCGGCTTCATATGACTGATCAATTTTTGAAAAAATAACAAAACTGTCGATTTCCTCCTAACGAAGAAATACAAAACGCTGAATCCATGTTCCCTTGAAGTTTACTCGAAATAGAACAAGTTAATGGAGATTACCCTCTTCTTTCGACTGTCGAAGAAAAATTAATGGTGCGCCGATTCAGATCAATAGAACTCTTTTAATTCAGAGTGAAATAATGGATTTTTCTTAAGGAGCCAACGATCTTCATGGAAAATGTATTTCATTTTTTAATCTCTGATTTATCTCTTCGGATAAAGGTGTTCTTGAGATTGCGTGTGAAACCTTAAATCACAAATGGGATGGTAAGATATTGCGACATAAAAACTTGAGATCGTTGCATTCTTCGGATTGAATTCGATTTTGATCGATTTCTACCAAAAAGAGAATTCCTTAACGGAAAAGTTTCAGTTTTTTTTCTCTTGTCCAGATCGTTAGAAAGTCCAAAATTTTCGAGAAGAAGGTCAATCTCAAATTTCTTTTGATTTGAATACAAAGAGATCGATCACAAACTAAAAATCAGAACATCGGATTTTATTAAAACCGGCCACTGCTGTAGAGATTTTGGGGTTCATTGACTTAAAAATTTTTCTTTATTGTTTTGGGTGCTCTCTCAGTAAATAGATCGATCAATATCGATAGAATCATTAAGCGATTTTCGATCCAACAAAATCTGAATTCTAAGAAAAATTTCGGATCCGGTTGTGGATGGATTTCTTCATTGAACACCATAATAACGAGGAGTATTTGGGGTATCGGATTTTATTTAGATTTTTTTTTAGTTTTTTATTTTAGTTTTTTCTTTTCTCTTCTTTCCTGTGAGTGTAATAGACAACGGAAAAAAAAAAAGGATTTTTTTAAATAAAAAAAATGAACATAAAGGGTGTTTTTACGGAAAATCATTTTTTTTAAATAAAAACAAAAATCACCTCTTGTTCCAACCGGTGTATTTCCATCCTTAATCTAATATTCTTGGGAATCCTAATTTATTTAGAATCACTCAAAACAACCTTTGATTGGACTATGAAAGTCACAAAATCATGCTTATTGCAATGATCGGATTTAATTCATTATCATATGCCATATTTATTGATTAATTTACCATGATCATGCTTGAGATACATGATTGATGTTGATCGTAACGTTAATGTGCTTATGTGATGGGAATAATGTGATCTTAATTGAATATTCATATGATTTGAATGATTTTGGTTTTGATTAAATGTATGATGGTATGATCAGGGCCATGGGCCCATCTGTTTGAAAAAGGCCCCGGGCACACCCCACCCTGTTTTGCACACACCACATGCACGTTTTCTATTTTGAGCACTTATACGTCCCATTTAGCCAACGTGGCACTAGTACGTGGCCCGGTCTCTTTAGAGATGCGACGTCATTCATGAAACCCATAACTCCAGTCACGTACCTTAGGGTATATCAAACTGGGGCATCAATACCGTCTGATCAGGTGATTCTGAGAGATATATTGATACACCCAGGCTGGAGCGACCTGAGCCTTCGACCTATTGTAAGCCACACAGTCACATGTCCCGATTGCCAATGTAGTACTAGTATGTGGTCGGTCCCCTCGTGGGATGCCAAACCATTTATGAAAGCTATAACTCTTGACTCGTACCCGTAGGTATAAAAGATAATCTAAGTATATCAATTGCACTTCTTGGTCAAAACCAGTGCCTAAGCAAGATCTTGCCCAGCTGTACCCTACTGTACGAGGGGGATAGTCTACGTCTATTCTAGACGAGAGGTATTTAAGTGGGCCCTTGCTCAGCATTGTGCGCCACCTCTTAACTGGAGATTGAACTGGCTATTTTTGGCTTCAGAGAAGTAAGTTGAGGTTTTAGATTATCACCTATACGGTATATCAAATCAAGTCACCACGTATCGAAAGGTATATAGGTGTGCTTGGGCAAGGGTGGCCAGATAAAAATGCATTGCACGTAGTAAGCTTAGAGTCTAGAAACCTTCCCTGTAGGTCACGACTCGAATTTATTGTGGGTGTTCCCGGGTTGTTCAATAAATGAAATCTTATGAGACCTTGTGATTGTTGTGAATGATGTGGATGATGAGGTTAGAGTGCATGATTGTTCTCAAGGATCAAAAATAGTGTTTTTGAAAATTAAAGTGGGTGCACCGACTCAATAAAGAATCCATGCTTTTACAATAATGACCCAGTCCATCCCGATCCAACAATCATGGTGGACCGAGCCATTTAAATCAAAATGGAAATTGAATTCTCAAAGAAAAATAGTCTATAGAAAGAAAATATTTTCCAGAGAAGAATGTTTTCCAAAAGAAGTGTTCTTTGAAAAAATATTTTCCAAGAAAAAACATTTTCCAAAAGAAAAGAAAATGAAGGAAAAATGATTTACAAAAGATCTATTTTTGCATGGAAAATTTTTTAAATATGTTTTCTACCAAAAATTTATTTTTTGCATGGACCTTATCATGATTGCAAAAAATAATCAGAATTGTGAAAATTGTTATTCAATAAAAACATTATTTTCAAGAGTGCAATAAAATTATTTTCCTTCTAAATAATCATTGAATGGATGAATTGTTTAGTGGATTGGTGCACAAAATTCAATAAAATCTCAGGGTTCATTTAAAATGTTATCAAGGGGGTGACATTGAGTTAAATTCACCTTCAAAGAGGTTTTAAGGGTTATCATTGTATGTAAGCTCAATCGTCCATCGTCTAGCTAGGGTTGTAAATTCGGTCAGTTAGAGTAAACGTCAATATCAAGTCAACAGTCAGAAATGACTTCAAAATTTTTCAACATCATCCAGTTGTTCTTTGAAGATCATAGTGTTTCAATCCTATCGGTTGTAAGCAATATCTCAGTTCTCAGTCCTAATCAAACTCGTGTGGGTACTTGTCTTGAGTTTTTATGATTCATTTGGGTTAGCTCGAGTCCTTTTTTCCAGCAAGGTCATGTCTTCCTTAGATTGAGTTTACTCTTTCCTGTTGAGTCAAGTTAGTTCGTCGAGTCTACAGAGGTATTTGTCGCCCCTTCTGAATTTGATTGGATAAAGAAAATTTTTGAATACCCTGAGCGCATTAACGAATTAACTAATAATCTAGCTTCAAGGATATATTTTTCTCCTGAACAAGAAGTTGAAAGCTGGGCTCAAGAAGGCAAAGGTCATTGACCGTGGAACATAAATTAAATCCTAAAGAGATTCAAATAGAAATCATCCTATCCCTAGAGGAACACAAGAGGATAATGAATTTTCTTAGAAATTTCAAAAGACTTGTTCGCTTGGGCTTATGAGGATATGTTAGGTGCAAGTTTGGGTATTTTCTGACACGGATTATATATTGACTTGAAAAAATGAGATTAAAGAAGATCTTACAAAATGTATCAGTGCTAGACTTCTCAACATGGTAGAGCTCCCAGCATAGATTATCATTCTCAGATTAATGAAATAGTTGAAGTAGTATTGATCTCTAATAATGGGTCGTACATCAAACCTTAAGTTATCACTCTGTGTTCCAAGCTCGAGATTCGACATCACAGTATCTCTCTACCGCCCTCAGATTAATGGAGAGGTTGAAGCAGCCAATAAAATATCTCAAAACAATCATCAAGGAAATGTGTCAATCACACCAGGATTAGTTAGAGACGTTACCATTCACACTAGGGGCACATCATGCTTCAATGCCATCTTCTGCTGGAGCTATTCCCTACTTTCTAGTGTATGATATGGAAGCAATCTTACCCATTGAAATGAAAATCCGGTATCTCAAGGCCTTCAAGAAAAGTCAATTGTTAGAAATAGATTGGGCTAGTCAGTGGCATAAAGAATTAAACTTGATCGGAGAGAAATGACTAAGAGCTTTGTACCACTTGCAAGCTTATCAAAGAAGAATCACTCGTGCGTTTGACAAAAAGATCAAGGCCCCTCACTTGCAAGTCGATGATTATTTAAAGAAAATCGGACACCTATTTTTTCCTAGAGGGAAGTTTAAACCAAATTGGAGAGATTCGTTCATCATCAAGAAAATATTACCAGGAAAAGCTGTCAAACTTCAAGATCATGATCGCATCGAATTACCAAAGTCAACCAACCTTGACCAGATCAAACGGTACTACATTTAAGGAGGCCATTTTTGGCCGAATCAATTTTCCTATTACCTAATTCTTTACCTTCTTTTCTCAACCCCTTTGCAACCTATTAAAAAAAATGATGCCTTTTTCTTTCTCAGCCCGATCACCTAACCTAGGGGAGGGAAAAATCTGAACTACGTTTTGGTCTGATCCCAAAAAATTTGGGGTACGTAGGCAACCTGAGAAGTTACTTCAGGCTCGACCACACCAAAATAAAAAAATATATTCCCCGACGAAGAAAAAATCTAAAAAGAAAAAAAGAATGGGGAAGAAAATTCAAGAAAAAGTTTAAATGAAATGTCACACAAGGGGCATTTGGGTTTTGAGCCTCAAAATCCCTTTCATTTTATGCCTAGTCCCAAGCCTACTTATAAAATTCCTCCTAAGTACCGTGTGAAAAGGTTAAGGAGGGTAGTAAAACATGATCAGACAGTAATTCTAGAAGGTCAGAGAAAAAAAAAAGATAAAAAAAAGGATGAAGCTTGCTAAGTTGAAAACCTGAAAAGGGCAACTTAGGCAAAAATTAAGGCAAGCTCGCAAAGTTGAAAATCTGAAAGGACAACTTTGGCAACAATCAGAGCCAAGAGAAAAGAAAAAGCTCGTTAGATCGAAAACATGAAAAGGTGATCTAGGCAAAAGCTAGAGAAAGCTCGCTAGATTGAAAACCTGAAAAGGCGATCTAGGCAAAAGTTAGAGCAATAAAGAAAAACAGAAGAAAATCCCAAGCTGAAAGCGGCCCGAGCTGAAACATCAGAAGTCTGAATCATCAAGTTCAATACTCAGCTTAAACCAAGCATAGATTCAGAAGCCACAAGTATCTTGTCTATGATCGATCTGAAAATTCTTACTTTCCCAAGTGAACCAATGGAGAGAAGGGTGAATTCTATGATGAGTCTCAAAAGGAAATATTTTGTTTTCTTGAGCCTGACTCAAAATCTTCAATAAAATTAATCAAAATTAAAAGTTGGATCTTTATTGCGCTTGTGGTAATCAAATATTTCAAACCTTCATACAAGGGGCATTTTTCTTTTTCCTCTAAATATGGAATTCCCCCCCTTATACTAGGGGCATTTTTTAATGATGTGTTCAATGCCATGTTTATTGTCAAACTAGGGACATTTTGTTTTTGGAGCAATGTTAATCCTAAAAACCTCAAACTTAAGGTTACCCTTTTGATAACAATTCTTCAAAAAACTCTTGAGGTTCAAAAGAAATAAAAACTCAGGTTTTAAATTCATAAAATTTTTGGATAAATCCTTGAGGTTCAAACAAAAGCACTTCAGATATCACATTTGACTGTGTCCAAAGATCAACTAATATGGTATTTTTTCATTCCCAGATCCAATCATTCTTGGATTCTATCATTTTTCTTCCAGATTCAGTATCTTCCAGATTTATTCAATTCACTCTGATCAGTCTTTTTCAAATTCATTCATTCTTTCCCGAAAGTCCTTCATTCCTTCGCCAATTTTGCTCAGTTGCCGCTAAGGGCTATCTTGGATTTTGCTCAATTGTCGCCAAGGATTATCTTGGATTTTGCTCAGTTTCCGCCAAGGGTTATCTTGGATTTTGCTCAGTTGCCGCCAAGGGTTATCTTGGATTTTGCTCAGTTGCCGCCAAGGGTTAACTTGGATTTTGCTCAGTTGCCGCCAAGGATTATCTTGGATTTTGTTCAGTTGCCGCCAAAGGGTTATCTTGGATTTTGCTCAGTTGCCGCCAAGGGTTATCTTGGATTTTGCTCAGTTTCCGCCAAGGGTTATCTTGGATTTTGCTCAGTTGCCGCCAAGGGTTATCTTGGATTTTGCTCAGTTGCCGCCAAGGGTTATCTTGGATTTTGCTCAGTTGCCGCCAAGGGGTTATCTTGGATTTTGCTCAATTACCGACAAGGGTTTACTCGGAATTATGATCAATTTATGCTCAATTATGCTCAGTCTATGCTCAGTTTATGTCTAATTTATATCCACTTTGCGCTTAGATTTTACTCAAATTTACCTTAGATTTTTAAATCCACAAACTTGCACAGTTGTTACATCAGTCAAGGAGAATTTTTTAAAAATTCAAGGATCTGACGTTGCCAGTGAGAGCTCGCGCTTAAGGACCTGACAACCTTTTAGTTCGGGGAGAGTTTACGCTCAAGGATCCGAACGCCCAGACGAATTGCTAAAACAGGCTGCAAAATGAATTGTCACTAGCTTTGGCATTCGGATATCGCACTATCTACCGAAATAGATTTGCTATCTAGTTTGCTTCAACCCTCTGCCAAAGAGGGGCATCTGTAGACACCCCATTTTTGCACTCTCCTGATTAATCAACTCGTCAACCCGATCGCAAAGGTTCCTAATGATGGATGTTTATTCCAATGCTTCATTTTGTTACCAGATATGTTTCAGAAATCTGGATGAGGTATCTCAAACTGACAAAACTTAGAAACCACGCTACGCTAGGTAAATATGACCTCAGAAATATAGAAATCATCATCTTGCAAACCAAAAAGAAGCTTCACGATAAAAATCACTAAAAATGACCAAATTACCAAAATACCCCTAACATCAAAACAACCCTAGAGCCTACATTACGCTTAGGAAAACCCATTCAAACACATAAAATAATAAATCGAAACCAAATAAATCATTTCACCAATTTTCACAAAATTCGACAAAATTACGAAAATACCCCTCATAAAATTCATGATCATTTCACACAAAAAAATTTCATAAATGATAAAAATAAACTTTTTCATTTAATTCCTTACGTGACATTGATTCCAAAACATCCTGGAACATTGAAAACCGACTTAAAACGTAAAAAATCCTCTCCGAGGGCAAAACGATAATTTCATAATTTTAATAATTAAAAATTTCGAAATTAATAAATAAATCATTAAATAATGTAAAGTGAAACATTAATAAAATTAATTATAAAATTTAAACCAAAAAATTGATCAATCAGGCTTTCAAGAAAAATTGTTGATGGTTCGCAAGATATTTCTTTAAGGACCCCTCCATTTGGGGGTCTAAAGAATCAAAGATATAATAGAGGGAGGTTCTCCAAAAATTTAAAGTCAATCAAGCAAGACTAAAGTCAAGATATTAAAGTCAATCAAATAAGGCTAAAGTCAAAATTAAAGTCAATTAAGTAAGACTAGAGTCAAGTATTAAAGTCAATCTCATAAGACTAAGGTCAAAACCCTAAATCAAAACCCTAATCTAAACTAATCAAGTCAATCTCATAAGACTAAAGTCAAAACCCTAAATTAAAACCCTAAAGACTAAGTCAAAACCCTAATTGAAACCCTAATCAAACCCTAATGCTTCTAAAAACTTTATAAATAGGAGCCTCCACACCCTATTTTCGTATCAAAGAAGAAACCCTAAAAAAAGTAGGTGAAGAAGCCTCCACAACCTCCCCAAAATCCTAATTTTGGAGCTCTAACTCCTTCCCTAACACCCCTACTCCGATTTTAGCCTAAAAAACACTCAAAAACCTTTCAAAAACATCCCAAAAATCTACAAAAAATTCGAAGCACCCAGATCCAAGAAGGAGATACCTTACCTCGGAGATCAGGAATCAGATCCGGAGATAGAACGAAGTAAGGAATACGGTACAATGAGCCGTTTTCACCAGATCTGAGGGAATAACACTTTTGCAGATCGAAGGTAAGTTTTTTTTATTGTTATTTTTTAATCTAGGTTTGTCATTAGCGATGTAGATTTATTTGGGATAAGTAGAGACCGGCAATGGCCGGGCGGGGTTGGTGTCTAACACCTTCCAACCCCGTAACTTGATCCCCAGATTCAGATTTTCTGTAGTAGAGTAGTTTTTATCCATTTTAGAGTCAGTTTGATTCCTAGACCACAATAACTAGGTGGCGACTCCCAAACCTCAAGGGTCAAAAGCGGATCCGCGCACCCCGCGGATCAAGGGCGCTTTCAGATGAATGCGGTCTTTTCTTAATCTTTCTCTACCATTTTGATATGATTATAACCAGAGAATCCATTTATAAATGAGAACATGCCATGTTATGTTTTGTTATCGACAATCGTGTAGATATGTGAAAATGAGAAATCATCCTTCGAACTAGCTTTATTCAAATCTTGGTAATCTACGCGAATCCTTACTTTGTCATTGTTATTCAATATTGGCACTAGGCTTGCAAGTCATTCTGAATAAGTTGATATTGCTAAGAACCCTATTTGAATGTACTTTGTAACCCCATGTTTTACCTTAAAGGTCCATTTCGATTTTAATCTTATGAGTTTTTGCTTGATCGGCCTCATGTTTGAAAGAATGGTTAGATAATGTATAATAATATTTATGTCAAGCCTTGGCATGTCCTGATAAGACCACGTGAATACATCTTGGTACTATTGAAGGAATTCAGTCATTTCTATCTTCTAGGTTGGAGGTAGAAGGAATCCAATCTTAACTATTTTCGGGTCATCTTCGGATCCAAGATTAATTGAGTCTGTCTTCTCAACATTTGCTTGATGTTTTTTCTCATGAAGTTCCACAAGTTCTTTCGGTTCTTTTGTCACGTCGACCTCTTGCACATCAAACTCTTCCTCAATCTCCATGGGATCGAAGTTGGGTTCAACCTTGTACTCATTCAATCCTATATTTAATGGCACATACCATTTGGCAAGTTTTTGATTTTTTAATTTTTTTGAGATTTTATTAATAAAGGTGGACCTTCTAAGCAAATATCTTCAGAAGACGAAGGTCCACTAAGATCTTTGGGGGCAAAGAAAATGCTTAAAGAATTTTTTTTCTGTTAAAAAATGTATATTTTTTGGATTTTGAAGGCTTGAATGGCCTAAAAATAATAGTGACTGAGAGGCTGGCTTACTAACATTTGCATGAATCTTAGGTACCTTGAAAATAGGAATGATCAAATCAATATTAGTAGCATCATATAAGGGAGAATAAATCATTTTATCATGGTAAAATTGAAGTTAAGCTTATGTAATAGCCCTTCGTATGGTGGAATTAAGAGAAACACTAGAAAGCTTTAGTAAAAGAATGATAATTCTAACTGCGACCATTTATTATTATTTTTTCTCGACTACCTAAAAGAATGTATAAGAACTTTCTTACAAGAATCTAATATGCCTGACTAAAGACCCTTAAGTGATTTGGATGGAAGGAATGAAATGGATGCTAATGATGACCTTTAAGAGGTCCAAAGATCCTTAAGAAATCTAACATACAAAAAAAATGTTTTAAGTTGACCATTAAGGGGCCCAAAGATCTTTAACAGTTCCAATTTACAAAATAAAAATGTTCTAGGTTGACCTTCAAGAGGTCCAAAGATCTTTAAGAGATCCAATCTACAAAATAAAAGGGTACTAAATTGACCTTTAAGTGGTCCAAAGGTCTTTTAAGAGAAGTGATCTATGAAGTAAACCGTGGGGTTGTGAATTTGAGAAAATTTTGAAGTTATTTGAAATGAAGATAGGTCCTTGCCAAGACCTTCTAACAGTAGAACTTGATCTAGGGTGACCTTTAAAACATTCAAAGATCTTTAAGAGATTCGATATATGATCTAAAGTGACTTTTAAGAGGTTGAGAATTTTAGAGCTATTCAAAATGAAAGCAGATCCCTGGTCAGATCTTTTAACATTAGAGAACTCGTTCTAAGGTGACTTTTGAGTGATCCATCTTTAAGAGATTCGATCTATGAAACGAAAGTTTTCAAAGTTGACCTTTAAGAGGTTCAAATATCTTTAAGAGATCTGAATTAATGAGATGAGAGAAAGATCCCTGCCCAGATCTTCTAACCATTGAGGTGTCTCAAATATAAGAGATAGTATAGATGCGTGATTTTCGATTTTTAAAGATCATTACTTCTATGAAGGTTTGGAGTCGCTACCATTCCTTTTTGTAAAAGTCACCCAGAATGTATTTTTTTTTAAATGCGTTATTTTGGCGTTTAGTGCCTCTTGTATGGATAAGATATCGACTCACCTAAGATCTATGTAAGCGATTCGATTTGAAAAAGGGGAAGGTCTTAAGCACCCCTTTCTCTCCACCAAATGGTGGTAACCTCAAAATAACTTGATTATTTTCAAATAAAAATAAAATAAAATAAAAGTATCGCGTGCTTTATGACTTGTATCCTAAAAAGGGATTTACTTTCGGCATGGATTATAGGATCATCTCATTTATCCTAAAAAGGGATTTACTTTCGGCTCGGATTATAGGATCATCTCATTGAAAGAGATGATCCTTATAAGGATCTTACTTTGGGATTAATATATGTTTTTGAAAAGTGTTTGCTAATGGTTACAGGTCCATTCTTATGGGTTGAAAAGGACTTAAATATCGATTGCATCAAAACTAGTTGAATGATTAAAATAATTTTATTTTGAAGGTGGTTACGACCCCTATACTTCCAACCGAACCGAAGTCTGATCTACCGGAGATAGGGGAGGGGGATCATTACATCTTCAAAGTTTTCTAAAAGAAAAATTAAAGAAGTAAAAAGGGAATGAAGAGGGAAGAGAGGGGGGAGTACAATGCTATCCTCAATCCTACCTTGAGACTTGAATTTTCTTTTGTTCCTTATTTTCTTCTTCTTGAGTCCTTAGTAGAGTTGTGAGAATAAAATTTCTTTTAGAGTAGATGAAGTGAGAAGAATAGAGAGTTGAAATAAAAAAATTTAGACTTTGACTTGGGCTTGGTACCCATTTTTAGGGGGTCGGTTGGGTATTTATAGGGATCGAATGTTACTTTTGAAGATAATATAGAACGAAAAGGTGAAAGAGTAAAAAATGGCATGTGGGGAATGTGAAATTTAATGTAAAGATGAGGGTATTTGTGGGATGGGGGAAATGGATAGTTTTTTATTCAAATGGTTTGAATCCTTCCCAATCCAATTGGATTGAGTGTTTGATGTGGTGAAATGATGTGGTGTTTGATTGAAAAAATGGGATTGAGTGTTAGTTGGGATGAGAAGGCGTGATGTTTGATTAAAAGAATGGGTTGTATAATGGGCTCGATTTTGAGAGGGTGAATGGGATTGTGATAAGTGTAAAAAAGGATATGGGGATAGAGTGATTAGATGAATTGATTGGAGAAAAGGGGTGTAGGGATGGCTTGTGAGAATGGGTTGAGGGAGAATGATGAAGGGAGGTATGGGTTGTGATATGTGTTAGTAGTTGTGTTAGATAAAGGTGATGGGTTAGGTTTATACATGAAGTGTGGGGGATGATTTTGTTAGAGAGAAATAATGGGTTAGGTTGGGTAGAATGATTTTTGGGAGGTAAGTTGTGGTGAGGACAAGTGTCCATTTGATGATCAAAGGTTGATTGGTTGATGTGGATAATGGTTTATGGTTATGGATACGGGTGTGGGTTTTGATGTGTTAAGCTTAGGATTTTGGGTTGGTTTAAGTTGTGGGATTTTGTTTATTTTAGGGTAGGGCGTAATGAGTTTAAAGGTGAGTAGGTTTTAGGATTTGGGTTATATGGTTTTGAGGTTAATCTAGGTAAGGGCCTTAGCTAAAGTTAAGTTCATGTGATGTGGAAAATTATTTTTTTAGGAATTAAAGGTCGATGGGCTTTAAGCATGCTGGGGTATTTTCAGTTTCAAAAGTGAAGATGTGAAAGATGGGGAAGGTGGGGGTATTTCAAGTCTTGTTGTGGGTCCATTAGACCTTTAGTGGTCTTGGGATCCTTCAAATTGATTAAAATGCCACATTTTAATAATTTGGACTTTTTAGGCCCATTGACAAATTTTATTAGAAAAGTCAAATTTTTTTTGTCCTTTCGAGGGGGCCTGTTCAAATTGGGGTGTCTACAGCTGCCCTTCTTTGCAGGAGTTGCGTGCAAAGAACTAGAAAGAATAGACTAAACCCCTATTTGTACGGGCCAAATTTTTTTTTGTTAACAACATGATTTCAAAACATCGAAGTGAATTGATGATTCTTTGTTTGTCGAAAGTGGCTCCTAAGCACGGGGTTTGACAAGGTTGGCCATGGAATTCCTCGATCTCGTGGAATTGAACTCGTTTGTGATCTCAGATTTGATGGTTTTTGATATTTGGATGTTTTTTATCGTACTTTGACAAATCAAAATTGAACACATCTTGAAAGGATTTTATTTATTTTTTATTTTTATTTTTTAAAATTTTTTGATTCTTGATTTTTGATTTTTTTTTTTTTGGTGAGAAGGTTCAATGGGGTTTGAACAAGTTATTGTTCACACTCTTTTTGCCTAAGGTCCTGTTGCAATAGGGTTTGATCGAGGCTATGTTGACATGTTGGGTTCCCGAACTCAACTTTATTTATTTATTTTGGGGAACACGAAATGACTCCTACCATTGAGGAGTTTGAGATATTATTGGATCTTGAAATGTCAAGTGCGATGGTTGTTTCGCCTTTGCACGAAGGTTATCAAGGTGAGGCTTCAGACTTCTTGGGGATAAATCGAAAGTTCTTGAAGATTCTGGATGGCGGATCAATTTTGAAGACAATGTCTAAGTCTTTCTTGACTAAATTTTTTTCGGATCCTTTGAGGTCGTTGGTTCTCTTCAATGCCCTCACTTTGATGGTGATGAGTCAACTCTTGTTTCTGAGTGGCGAAGACATTATGGACCTCTCTCTCATTCATGTGATACAACAAGTCTGGGAGGGATGTCAGTTGGCTCCCATGCTTTTGAGTGAGATATTTCAATCTCTCACGGCGTATTCGTCCAGTCATGAGCGGATTTTCTAAGTATACACCCCACTCCTACAAGTAAATTTTAAACTTAGTGTAAATTTACAACTTAAATTTTCTAGTTTTCAAGAGTTTAGAAAGCTTATCTTTTTTGTAACTTTAGTTCATGGATCATGTGGCTTCGATTGACGCCATTAACCATATATTTTGTGTTAATGCTGATTTCGTGCTTATGATGTCAAGGCAAGTTGTCCCCTTGATCCCAGGTGGTAAAAAGGAATGGTATGCCTTTGTTTGCAACCTCGCAGTGAGATGGGTTGGTGCATTCCATCCTTAAGGATCTCCCGTGATTGCATTTGACAGGACCAGTTTCCTTTTCTTAATTGGACTCCATGGGGTGACTCACTACATAACACTTCGGTTTCTTTGGCAATTTGGCTATGATCAATGTGTGCTCATTCATGAGAATTTTAGCGAATTAGTTGGTTCTTTATCAACCATGCTTCTGAGTCGACTCATGAAAGAGTGAGGCCAAGTTGAGGTTTTAAGTCGCTTGTCTTTGCAACACATCTATTTTTGTCGTATATGCATTGGATTAGAGATCTTATCTCAGGGAGACAAAGCAGTGTTGGTAGTACACTGAGTACATCCTGGTGTTTTATCTTGCTTCTATTATCGAGATTGAGTGGAGGAGACCCAAGTTGATCACCATCGAATTCTAGCTATTTGGCTCAAATCTGAAAAAAGGATGAATAAAGAGATAGCTCGACTACCATCCGAGCTTGCACTTTCAAGATCTAGTGATAGCGGTGAAGTGGTTAGGCTTTGAGTCAAAGTTGCTGAGTTGAGGGATAGACTTGCCTAGGGTCCTCATTTTGATGATTTTGCAGCATATTTGGTGAGTAATGATGCTTTAGATGCTGAAAGGGTGATGATTAGCCAAACTGCCCATATCCATGCTTTGGAATAACGCCTTGACTCTTTTTCTATTTGACGGATTGCGTGTTATATACCTGTTTTTTACATTTTCTTGTCATTATCTGAACATTGAAAGATTTAATGCAAAGAAAATATATTTTGTACTTACTTGGCTTCAGGTATATCTATTGTGAAATGTTTTTATCAAATGAGTATGATAAATTCAGAGTTTGTATAATCTTTGATTTTGAAGGTCTCGATGTTTTTGCCAACCACAGGGGATACAAGTATCAATTACTCTTTCGATTCCTTTAGAGCCATCCCTAGTGCCCTAGTATTGGAAGACTGTTATTTGTTCGAGCTTCAGGGTTTTTGGAAAGATTTTGCCGTTCGCAGTTTATACTTTTGCTGGTCAAGAGTTCAGTTTTTATTTTTTTTATTATACCTTATTGCCCCTAATGTTTGTAACGATTTTCACTAGACCAGGTTTCAACATTTTTGCACATCGACATCTTTTTAGGTTTTCATCGTACTAGTGGCTTTGATTTTGTCATGGTCTGATTTTTTTACTAATAGTGCCATTTAGGATTTTCACTATGCCCTTTCAGACTATGCTTGTACTTTTTTTGGATTTTTACATTATAATTCTTGCTCGGCGTATCTGTGTCTTTGCGGCTTGAAAACTCAAGTTGAGTTGTGAGATCGACGACTCTATTCTTGTAGTGGCACTTTTCTTGAGTGATCGATCTAGACTCTCTTATCAAGTTTTCCGACAACTTCTCGTGGTTGGGTAACTCAAGTTGAGCCGCGAGATCAGCTATTTTACACTTCAAGACGCTTTTTTTTTTTTTAAATATGTAATCTAGATTCCCCTCTCGAATCTTCTAATGATTGATAAGACTTGAAGTCTGGACTGAGCTACAAGATCAATGATGTCTTTGTGTCATACTTTTGTTATCTTGATGGTACCTTAAACCATTCCCTGATCCGAAAGGACTTTTAGTAGGACGAAACGTTGGTTTAGGCTAATGGTAGTGGAATGATACAAAAGGACTAGGGTTAGGGTCTGAATCTATCTAGAGTGGGTTGGACATGGGGTTCGTCTATTTTTTGTTTCGAAAAGTTAATCTATGTCTCTTTTTATCATGTTTTGAACTTATTTAGATTGAAGATTTGGGTCGAGCTCAAGATCAAGTGTTCGAGTTTTTGACTTTTTGATTTTTTTTATATTTTAATCTGTCAACTAGCATTTTATCAGATTTGCGACAAACTATTTTATCAAGTGTGTAGAAGCACTCCATCTTACTAGAATTCGCTAGCAGGAGGTCCAGAAGTTTATATGGGAAAATATGATTTGTCGATTTGGTCTGCCACACACTATAGTATCAAACAATGGGAGGCAATTCGCAAGAGAACAAATTAAAGAGTTTTGCAAAGAGTATGGGATAACACAATTATTCTTTACACCATAATATCCGCAGGACAACGGATAAGTTGAAGCCACAAATAAAGTACTAGTAGACATGTTAAAGAAGAGGTTGGGAGAAGCAAAGGGAAGATAGGCAACGGTTTTGCACGGAGTACTTTGGGCCTACAAGACAACTATTAGAGCTTTTACAAGAATGTCTCCAGTCACTATGGCCTATGAAATGGAGGCAGTGATACCAATAAAGAATAACTTCCCCATAATAAGGTCAAGAGTAGTGCAGATTGACTAGAACAACCAGCAAATAATCGTAGAATTATATTTGAAGGAAGAGAAATGAGAAGCCGTAAAATTACTTTAATAAGAAAGTCTGCCATAGGCAGTTCAAAGAAGAAATCTTAGTGCTGCGCAGTGTACTCTAGAATACAAAAAAGCATAATAGTGGAAAACTAGGTCCCAACTGGGAATGGCCTTATAGAGAAGCAAAAGTATGCTAGAAGGGAGTGTATTATTTGGTGACAATGACCGGTTAAGAGCTACCTAGACTGTGAAACACTTGTAAACTCAAAAGATATTATCAAAAAAAGAAAAATCCTTTAAATATTGATAGCCTAAGTGCGAAAATAGTTGAATTGGGCCCCACCTGGGTCCGAGCCTACATAGTTCTGCTCTGCATTAATTGATAAGTATGAAGTTAATTGGGGCCTTACTCTATCAAGAGTAGTATAGCACTAAAGATGGATCCCATATGGATTTGGGCCTAAGTGGGTCTTCTCTACCTTAACTGACAGAGTAAGAAGTTGGTTGGGGTCCTACTCTGACACGAGTACAATAGCACTAAAGATGAATCCCACCTAGATCCAAGCCTATGTGGGTCTTCTTTGCCTTAATTGGCAAAGTAAGAAGCTGGTCGGGGCCCTACTTTGCCATGAGTACAATAACACTAAAGATAGACCCCACCTGGGTTCGGGCTTACATGGGTATTCTCTACCCTAACTAGTAGGGTAAGAAGATGGGCCCTACTCTAGCACAAGTAATATAACATTGAGTTGGGCTCTTCCGAGAGTCCAGTCCTTGTAGCTCTCCTCTACCTTAACCAACAAAGTAGAAAATTGGACAGCCATGCTCTATCCTGAGTGACAAAGCACAGAGATTTGTTCAACTGAAAAATAGATCCTCGCAATCCTCCTCTACCTATAGTAGAAAATAAGAGTGTTGGATGACTACAGTTCGCCTTAGAATAACAAAAGTATTATAAAATATCCCTTTTAGGAACAAAGGCAAGCATTATGCAACTATGTCTTGAAAGTATTAAGTGATATCTTGTGTAACATTGAGTTAGAGCCTTCTTAAAGGACAGTAACTCAAAACTACCTTCCCAAGATCAGAAGGTTATATCGCTCAAAATCCTAAGCAATTTCTTGCTATGTGCCTCTTTACGAAAAAAGGTTTTACCTAAGTAAATGAAACGTAAGGTAGAACATGGGGGGAAGAGGTAGCAAGGCATAAAGTATAAGCAGTACAAGTAGTGCAAAAAAATGGATCATTTTCTATTGAAACGCGTAAGTAAAGCATAGTGTTAAAGCCTATGCTAAGTTAAAGAGTAGACCAATATTTGAGTGTGCAACACAAAAAACACAAGTAAAGCATAGTGTTAAAGTCCATGTTAAGTTAAAAGAGTAGACCAACAGTTGAGTGTGCAACGCAAACAGTACGAAAAAATAAAATTTATGTTAAAGGCAGAATAGTAGTTGACATAAAAATGAAATTTCATTTATGATAGAAGAAGTACAAAAGAAATCCCAAAAATGGGAGATTATAGAAAATAATAGCAAAAACAGAGTAATAACAAAGTATAGTAAAAACAGGTCTTCATTTGATAGTAGATGACTTGTTGGTAGAAGATGAGACCTCAGTAGCAGGATTGGGAGGATTAACTACTTCATCTCGATTGACGTAGATAATAGGGATAAGAGGCAGGTCTTTGGCAAGAGTAGGTAAACTGGTTAACCTGATTTGATTCAAATCTATGATTTGCCCAGCCTCCATAAACTCACCAGGAAATCTAGCCAGGATGGCAACTGGGTTCCCCTCCTCATCCAATTGGAAGGGTGGCGCTCGCCTATAATCACCAGACCAACTAAAAATTTTCCTGATAGGAGGACCATCATAGTCCTTATTGTCTTTTTCGTCATCCTCATCCTCATACTAAAGCTGAGCAGCCTTAAAGCCTTTGTGATAGGCCTTGGTATAAGCTTTCTCTGCCAACCGAGAGTATTAGGCCTGTAGTTGCCCCAACAGTTTCTTGGTCTCAGCTTTATTCTCCTACATTGTGCTACCCTAGCTATCTCAAGACCAGTCCTGAGGGAGCCTAACTCAAGTTCTTGTTGCTATACACGCTCTTGGAGATCTGCTAGCTATACGTCTCTCCTTTGTACCCTCTTCTTATAGTTGGCCAGTTCCAGCTAGATAACACCTTGGAAATCTGCCAGCATCTTATTTTTTGGTTATAAATCTAAGTTTGCCTTGAAAAATTGGGCTAAATTCGCCTCTATGTCATCTTTGGCTTTTTGAGAAAATTGGCTAGAGGAGGCCAGTTCAGCATGGAACAGAGTGATTTTTTCCTCATACTCTCTAGTCAGAGCAGCTGCCTAGTTCTCAGCCTCATACCATTTTAGGAAGGCCAAGGTACCATAGGCATTGGCCTACAAGAAGAATAAAGCAGTTAAGTGAGTAAATCATGACGAGTTAAGAGTAGAGTAAGAATAACAAAAAATTACTTGATGAAGACCATGAACAAACCGACCAAAGCCTAGATCAGTATTGACTCGGCCTGCAACATCCTAGTCCTTAAGAGAAATGGAGTGGAAGAGTAGAGAGGTAGCAATTACAGGGTTCCTCACTCGCAACTCTTACTATAGACATGGTCGAAACAGGGCCGAAAGTCATTGTTTTTTTCCCATCCTAGAGGACAATCCCGCGACTCCTCCAAGGGAATGAAGCTTCCTCCAAGAGAGTAAAAAGGTCATTACGACCCTCTTGCTCAGACCCCCTAGAAGGGAAGGACTCCTCAAGCTCTTTCAAATCACCTAGCACCTCTTGCATAATTGAAACTCAAAAATAGGGTTGTGCTCCCTAATGGTGTCCGAGCTCTATACTGCTTGAGCGTGAATCTCTTTAGGAAGCTCAGTAGAAGCAACTACAACAACAACAACAGAAACAAAATTAAAATAGAGGTAAAAGCAAGAACGACTTGCTCCCTATGTACCATTGTCAGTTGACCTACTTCTTTAGTGGGGATAGAGGCACGAGGGGCTAGATTATTCTTCTTCTTCTTCCTACCCTGGTCAGAGGGAGGAGTAGCCCTGATGGAAAAGGTGAGGAAGAGAGGAAACTATGATAGGTCAATGTTCATGGTATCAGAAGACCCTAAGGGGATGGAGGATAGGGAAGGGTAGAAACATAGGCAAAATGAGAAGGAAAATCACCCAAGATCTGTTCAGCCTGATCAAACGAGGCCCATCATGTTGGTAGCCGAGACAACACAGAAGGGGAAGGATAGATCTGATCTCCTTCAAGAAATCTGTCAGGCACCTTGGTTTGGTGCCCCACTGCCTAACTTCCTATTTTTGGATGCTCTCCGCTGCTATTTCCTAGCGTCAACAACGAAATGGGCAAAAATATCTGCAAAGAGAAAAGAAATTAAGATCAAAGTTAAATTTAATTATAGAAAAAATTGAAGAATGGGACAATCAAAGGGGTCCTTGTACCACCATTTGTTAGTACTAGGGAGAGATGGAACCAATGCAAATTTTGCACTCTTGGAGGACAACCAGTAATACCCATGGCATTGGGGGATGGCTGTCAAATTGTACTTGAAGATGAAGTAATTGGGGGTTATGCCCATCTTCTCTACTATCTTCACTAGCCCATAAAAGTTGCTTAGCAGTTGGCCTGGGGCTCAATTTATCTTACTCAACACCTCCCTCAAGAAGGAAGAGAGGAAAACTAAGGCCAGCCTTGATTTGGTCGATATATAACATAATTTCCCCCCTGACGACAATCATCATGGTCCTTGGGTATTTGTAGACCCAAATAGGCATAGAGGCAGGGATATAAAGTCCCCTCCGAAGTAGGGTCATGTTGGCAGGTATTGAGAAATCAAGTTTGCAAAAAAAAGAAGGTAAGAACAGAAGATTACCTCGCCTTGAGAGAGGTAAGGATGGCGATGAGGTAGAAAGAGAAAGAGAGAAAGAAAACACCATGAGCACAAATAGATAAGATTGCATAAAATAATAACATAGTAGGAGGAAAAGTTAGCACAAAGTTTCTTATTTATAAGAGAATGAAAATGAGTACGTATGTTTGGGAGGACATCCTAATCCAACCTAACCATCGTAACTTGGGGTGTAGTACTGATCTTAATGGGGCACGTGAATGGACATAGATGAATAACGATTCGTCTCAGCCGTCAGAGAAAGATTTGAAATAATATTACATTAAATGCATCGATTCATTAAAAATATAAGCAATTATAGAGAATCCTGACAATCAATAAGAAGGAGGTTACGTGTCTCGAGAAGATGGTGAGACTTCGCGTCTCCTCGAGATGGGGTAATTGTAGAGGGAAATAATGCGTAGTTATGTAGATCGTAAACGTGTCTAGTCTAGTTGAGTGGTACCATGTGCAGATCAGCATACGGGACACTGTCCAGCAGTAGGGTAGGCCCGGGCAGTAAGTGTCTGGCTTGATCAGAAGGGTAGCACAACACTGAATAAGACCTGGTCTACCAAGCAGGGCTGACTTGGTCAAAGAATATCCGTAATACTGGTTTACACATGCCAAGTCTAGAGATCTTGGATGAGATCTCCCCAATATAGCATATCCAATATAGAAGACCCCCATTTCGTTTAGGATCCGATGAATCAGGGGATTTTCTAAAATCACCTCCCATGAGAAAGGAAATCCTGATTTAGAGGAAGGATCTATAAATAAAATAGCTCAGTTAGAGAGGCTTAGCTTGATCTAATAAGTGTTAATTCGGTTCGGATAGACTGAATTCAAGAACGCCGCTACACACCAAGAAATTATATTATTCCCCAAGAAGATACAAAAACCAGTGGTGGACCGTCGGCTATCAGGGCTGCCAGCCCAGTCAGCGTCAGAGAAAGCTACAAGCCGAGAAGAAGATGAGGTCGCCAAACTCCGCTGAAATAAGAGGCCATGACCAAGAAACAAGTCCACCTTTATCATCCCGATCGGGCTTACCGGACTCACTCGGGTTTACCGGGGCAGCATACCTTCTCAGAGTTAGCGGGCTTCCTTCTACCTACTTTCCTTTCGAGGTTAACGGGACCCTTATTTACTCAGATTGGAGGATTGGAGATCTAACCAGTATATTTGATTATTCCTCTACTTCTCTGACTTGAGTGTCAAAAATTTTTTAGCAAGTACCAAGTCAGTATCAACAAGGAGGTGGCAGGAGTTACTTCGGATCCATGAGGCAGAGTCCATCAGTATCATTCACCAGAATTTGACCCCACAAAAGTAAAGATTAATGCTTTTATAGATCTTATTAAGGACTTATTGGGGGAGATTACCTTGCTAGGAGGGATTACTTTCTACCCTCAAGCCTTGAGACTATAAATTAGAGATCTACATTATTAAACAAGAATTGAACCAAAGCTTGAAAATAAAAGCATTAAAAATAAAGAAAGATGAGGTACGAATAGAGAATTAAAAGGGGGTTTGTGCTAGAACTACTCCCACATTGGTATTTTTTTCTTGGGTTTAAGAGATCAGTTGGACAAAATTTAGAGAAGGTTGGAAGGTTTAAAGAAGGGACTTGGATAAAGTTTTAAATCTCTAATGTTTATATCCCTTTTATTGTTTGAAATAATGGTATTTATAGGATTTTGGGAGACCCTTAGGTATAGTTTTGTCCTAAAACCTAAAATTCCCATAATTCACAAAAAAAATCATATAGAATGAATTCATCTACTCCTCATCAAATTGGCTGTAATGGTCTTTTGTCACTCACCTATGAGTATAACCAATCAAGATGATTAAAGGATAAGTTAGTAAAAGCCCACTAATTTCTGTAGAGTTATTGAGGGGGTCAAAATAATATTAAACCCTAGACTTTGAGTCAATTGGAAGATAATCGGGCTAAATGGCATGTAATTTAGAGTTTGGATTTTAGATATTCTAAACATTTTAAGCATCTAAGCTTCTAACAACCTAGGGATAGGAGTATATTTGCATACAAATTCTAGAGACTTCTTAAAGATGGGAAACATTTCTTAGGTCCTTGAATTTGAGCACACGTATGGATATATATTACTACCAAAATGGATCATCTCTTCCCAATCCTTACAACGGAGCATATCAATCATGCCAAATTTGTGAGTAGTGACTTCTTCAATGTTGATTCCACACACAACCAACTATTTCTTGATAGAGGAGCATCAACTGATATAATCATCATAACCCTCGGCTGGTATCCAACGAAATTAAAACCTTCATCAAACATATAAGAGGGTAGAGGTGAACGAGGAAATGGAGGAGCAGGGTGGGAAAAGGAAGCCACTTCCTTGGACTTTTTGGCATGAAAGGACCGACAAGGTAGAAAATTTGATAGGGTTGCCCTCTTTTAGCCATGAAACCCACCAACAAAAAGATGAAGAAAAGGACAAAGATGATGAACATGGTGATAGAAAGAAAATTCTCAAACAAAAGTGAAAGAAAATGGGTGAGAAATCACACCAAAGGGAGAGAGAGAGATAATGAAAAGGAGAAGGCTTTGGAAGTAAGAAGTAGGGGTGTCAATGGGTACCTATTTAACCAAAATTGAATATCTCTGTACACACCCCAATTTGCACGAACCCATTAGAAAAATCCAAATTTTCTCATATTGATTTCAATTAAGAACTTAAGCCTTTCAATGGGTCTGCATTACCACTTAGCATCATCCTTATGCATACATGCATACATGCATCATGTCATATAGTTTTGCATGCTCAACCTTGTCCATAATTCAATCTAATTTCATACCACTTCCATGATCCAATTCGAATCTATATCCATTCTCCATTAATCGACCCATCACCCATACTCTAACACAAGTCCATAAATAAAGTCCATATCCTAATCAAGCCAAGTCACCTTAAGATCTTAACCCAAAGTCCATAATTCCATTATCCATAAATCAAGTCCATCTCCTAACCCAAAGTTCATAGCCCAAGTCCATCCCTTAAGCCCAATACCAAACCAATTCTCTCACACCCCTTCAAAGGATGACACATATTGATCTCTCATATAAGCCCCCAATACTAAATGCTTTAATCTAATTGGAAAATCAACTCTCTTGTGAAAATCTAAGAATACCCTTCCCAAAAAGTGTGGTTAAACCAAAAAATAACTTTAATATTTGGTAATAATCTATAAAGTTGAGAGAACTTCTAATCATACCCTCAAAAGGTAAGAATCTTCAAGTATATATATGGAGCTCTCTCATTAGCTCATTAAAAAATATACATCCCCCCCCTTGCTTTATAAGTTATTTACAAATTAACTACTTTTCTCTTATCACTTCACATTTACACATGTCACTCCCCTACTCACCCTCCCAAAAGTATTTTTGTTCTCCCATTAGTCCATTTCAAAAATATATCCACCCTTATTTTATGAGTTATTTACAAATGAACCAAGGTATATTTTTTACCTACGACTTCACCTTTACACATTTCACTCCCCTATTCACCCTCCCAAAAGTATTTTTTGTTCTTTCATCTTTATTTATCAAAAAATTAAAGATCAAAGAATATTTTTTAGATTTCTTCATAAATTCCACATTTACCTTATACAAATGAAAAATCTAAAAGAAATAACCTAAACATTATGTCCATTCTCTTTATTTTTAGGGTTGGACCACTTTATCCCAAAAGTCCTTTAAAAATTCTATAAATACCCACATTTTCTATAAATAATGATACTCTCAAGCCTTCATCTCTCAACCTAAAATTCTACCAAAATCCCTACTCATCCTCTTATCTTTTAACCTTCAACTCACTCAAGCCTCAATCATATTACTCAACTCTCAAGTTTACTTTTCAAAGATCTAGTTCATTCAAGATTATCAAAGGACAAGGTGGGTTAGGATGTAGTTTACTTTTAAAACTTGCATTTTCTTCTTCTATCCCTCTTTTTTCTTTTCTTTCTAAACAACTTAGGATGTAATGTGCACTCTCTCCTACCTCTAGTAGGTTGGACTAAAGTTCAATTGAAAGGGTGAGGGGTTGTAGCCTTCTTTTCTCTATCTTTATGTTTTATGCATCATATTCTACACAATGCACGCACTCACATATGCTTGGCAATGATGAAGAAATGTGTCACCCTCTTGTTGGGATGAAACACTAAGTTTCTAGTCTTGCATACATGCATTAAGGTTGTGAGTTCAAGGGAACTCCATCATGAAATCTCTCTAAAAACTCAAACCTACATTCACATTAATAAAAATAATGTGGTTACATGGACTATCCTTTTTCATAGGATGTCCCTTATGTCACATTGAAATCAAAATCCTTTTCTAAGGGTACATTTCACTCAATGCACACACCACCTATAACATGCATTCTCATACATTTTTCTTATTTTCTTAAGTTTTTCAAAATAATGGTCAAGTTTCAAGGTAACTACCTTTGGTAGAGACGATGGGGTGCCTAATACCTTCCTCATCCTCTAACCAAACCTCCTTACCTAGATCTTAAGTAGATCTTGCTCTTTCCAACAAATGAGAGTCACTACAAGGGCAAAAATCAATTTCAAAAAATTATTTTGAGTGCCCATTCACACAGATTTCCAAAAAAGAATGGTGGCAACTCCAAACAATGTAACACTGAGATTCCACGATGAATTCTCATGTCTACCACCCCAGTTCTAGATCCCTTTTTATTGGAACCGATTAGAACCTGGTCTAAAATGGAATCGAACCAATAGGAACCAAAACCGTTAGGTTCTATCCAATGGGTACCTACAGGTACCTGGAACCGATTTATTTTAACATTTCTTTCCATAATATAGATGATTCAAGGTATTTTTTATTTCAAAAATACATGCATGTTATGTAAAATTCTTCAATTTTTCATATAAATTATCGATTGAAACTTAAACTAAGTTACTCTTCTAAAACATTATTATTTTTAATAAAGATAAATTTTTATTTTTTTAAAAAGTAATTAATTTATATCTTAAGTATAACTAAGTTAACAATTTTGTTGATAATATGTTAATTTTTTAAAAAGAATTTTTTTTATAATGATTTGAAATACTTTTTTGTCATTTGATTTTTGAGAATGGAAATTGATGAGTACCTTTGATTTTTAGAGGTTTCGATTTCGATTCCATTTAATGTGGAACTGGACCTGGAATTGATAAGAATTAGAACCAAACTAATATAATGGTTATGGTTCTAAGTTCCTTAGGAATCGAACTGCAACCAATCCATTAATAACCCTAATAAGAGAAAGGGAGAGAGGAGTAAGATTTGGAGAAAAAATGAAAATGAAACATTTTTTGAGTTTGTTGTAGGCTTCACTGGTAGGTGGGCAAGGCTCCGCTGGGTGGAACAAAATCCATCCATAAAAATTTTGAAATTTTTTTCTTAATTTTCATGATTTTAAGATTAAAAAAAATGATTTTCTTGCCCCAACTCTCTCTCAAGAATTTTCGAAAAAATATGAGATTCTGCCAATTTGCAAAAATTTTGAGATCCAAGAGAAAAAAAAAATGCACTAAAAATAAGCAAAGAAATTGATAGAAGCTTGAGAATAAACTTAGGATAGGTCTATGAACCCAAATCCATCAATAACCACAAGTTTTGAAAAAGCTCAAAAATCAACAAAATTACTTTAAAAGCCCAAAAAATGACGTGAAAAATATTTTTAAGAAGTTTCATACGAAGGAGGTCAGATCCTCAAATATACCTAAAATGCACAAGAAATGAGTCCAAAGACTCGAATTTGCCCAAGTTTGGCGAAAAACTAGAAACCGAGGATTTTTTAGAGTATTATCTAGCACTCAGCCAATATTTCGGACCGAGGGCTCATAATGAGCACACCCAAATGGATTTTCAAAGATGTTCAAATCGTATTGAATCCAAGGTTTTGGTGAGAATATCAGTAAGTTGACTCTTGGTCAAAATATATTCTAGAGAAATGATTTGATCTTCAGCAAGTTCACGTATGAAATGATGCCGAATATTGATATGTTTGGTCCAAGAGTATTGGAGAGATATTGATGGCACTAATATTATCGTAGAATAAGCTCATCATTTCTTGAGATAACCCACAGTCCAGAATCATCTACTTCATCCACGAAAGTTATGCATAGTAATTTTCGACCGTGATGTACTTGACCTCTACGGTGGACAAGAAAATGGAGTTCTATTTTTTATTTTGCCAAGCAATGAGACAATTTTTTATATAAAAACAACCGCCACTGGTGTATTTTCGATCATCATTGTTTTCGGCTCAATTGACGTTGAAGTACCCAACAATAACTGAAGATGAATCAAAAGGGTACCTTAGGCCATACTCGGAAGTGACAACCATATAATGAATGATCTGTTTGATAGCCATTAAATGTGATTCCTTAGGATCAACTTGAAAATGGGCATAAGTTCCAACAGAGTAAGAGATGTATGATTGACTGGCAATCAAGTAGAGAAGGTTACCTATCATACTCTTATAAAGGTTTTAATCTATACTTTTGCTACATATATCTTTAAAAAGCTTAAGTGTGGTGTTCATAGGGGTGTGACGAATTCTATTAGATTAAAGGCCAAAATAATTTCCCAATTTACGTGCATACTTCGTTTGAGAAACAAACATACCATCCTTGAGGTGTTTAACATGCAACCCCTAGAAAGAAGTTGAGCTTACCCACCATGCTCATTTCAAATTCAGATTGCATCAAGTGGGAAAACTTGTGAGCCATCTCTTCATTAGTGGATCTGAACACAATTTTGTCCACATAAATCTAGACAATGAGGGTATGACCCTTGAATTTTTTTAACAAATAGTGTTTGATCAACACTTCCCGTAGAATAGTTATGGTCGATCAAAAATTGAGTCAACCGTTCATACCAAGCATGAAAGACTTATTTAAGGCCATAGAGTGCCTTTTCAAGTCTGAAGAATTTGTGAGGATGTTTAGGGTCAATAAAATCCTTAGGTTACTCAACATAGACTTCCTCATCTAAAATTCCATTAAAAAAAGTACTCTTGACATCCATTTGAAATCATTTAAATTTCATAGAGTATGTTATGTACATCAGAATCATATTCAACTCAAGTAGTACATCAGGGGCAAAAGTTTCATCAAAATCAATACTCTCAATCTAAGAGTATCCTTGAGCAAATAGACGAGCTTTGTTTTGAAAAACATTATCAAGTTTATCGAATTTGTTCTTATATATCCATTTGGTTCCGATGACATCTTATCAGATGGTCTGGGTACTAACTAACACGCCTGATTCCAAGAAAATTGAAAAAGTTCCTCTTGCATGACTTGAAGCCAATATTCACCACTGAGGGCTTCATCAATATTTTTGGACTCCATGTTGGATGTGAAGCAAAGATGATTGTTCAACGTCTCAAGTTGTCATCTAGTTTTAACATCGATGCTAGGATCTTCAGGGATTTGAATGGCAAAATGATCTTTGACAACATGTAGTGTCTCTAGAACCTAAGACGTTGAGGGAGATGAAGATAAAATAGGAAATACTCCCTCGTCTTCAACCTCTGGATAAGAGGAACCATTATCCTTAATGGGTTGATTATTGATCACCACATTTATGGACTCTTGGATGAAAGAGATCCTCTAATAAAAAACTCGAAAAACAAGACTATTTGAATAATATCCTAAGAAGATTATTTCGTTACTCTCTGTATTGAACTTTTTTAAGTGTTCATGGTCTTTTAGAATATAACATTTACTTCCAAAGACTTTGAGTTGTTTGACATTGTGAGTTTTATCATTCTATAGTTCATAAGCTATTTTGTTTAACCCTGTTCGAAGATAGACTCAATTGATAATGTAGCAAGAAGTATTCACAGCTTCAGCCTACAAACTTTTAAGAAGTTTATTATGAAACATGACTGTGGCCATTTCCTAAAGAATGCAATTCTTTCTCTCAACAACTCCATTTTGGTAGGAAAGTCTTAGGAGCTGATAATTCATGTCAAATTTTATTTTCATCACAAAATTGTATGAGCCGACCATCTTCAAATTCACTACCATTATCACTTCTAATTCTACCTACAATAGATTTTTTTCTGTCTAAATTCGCTTAATAAGCCTTTTGAATTCATCAAAAGTATCATATTTTTTTCTCAGAAAAGTGACCCAAGTGAATCTAGAGTAATCATCAACAATCACTAAAAATTACCTCCTAGACTTCTAACTTTAGTGGGACCTATAAGGTCTATTTATAAAAGAGTTAGAGGTTTAGAGGTGGCAAGGGTGGTTGTCTTCTTATGGATACTTCAAATTTATTTACCAATTTGACATTCCTCACAGACATCTCTCACTTGTTTACCCAGCTTGGGTAATCTTCTATATAAGTCTTTTGAGGCTAGACTAGACAAGTTCTTGTAGTGAACATAACCAAGTCGTTGATGTTATAGTTGGACTTTGTCAACTTGTGTCATGTTGCTCACACAAGAGATGGTAATTTTCCTTGTATTTTCGATAATATTGTAGTTATCAGATGTGCAAAGACCTCTCATAATATCTTACCATCAGGGGGTTGAGATCTCGCAAATTTAACGGTTAAAATTCATTAGGTGGTCTTTGTCGCATATTTGGGATATGCTTAGAAGGTTATGTTTCAAACCATCAACACAAAACATAATTTATACTTTGGGCAATCCTGGTCCACTGATCGTGCCTCATCCAATAATCCTAACGGTGCTACCATCACCAAAAGTGACAGACCCTTCATCAAACTCAACCATGTGACTAAACTGACTTCGTTCACCAGTCATGTGTAGAGAATAGCCGCTATCATTATACCATCATGTAAATTTTTTAGTTTTGAGAATTGTGTAAATTACGAAGTACTTGTTATCCCTAATTTTGATTTTTTATTGTAAGATTATCTTAGGGGGTTGATGATTACATTTAGAAGAAGGGATTTTCCTATTAGACTTTACTCTCTCTATGATGAGTGACTTCTTTTTAAGGGATCTACTCTTTTTGGGTGATCTAGAAGGTGATTTCTTCTTTGAATTCCTTCTTGTATCTTGATTGCCTCCACTTGATTTAGCAAGTTCTCTAGTTTTTAAGTTTAGGAGAGTAATTTGTATGTAAAATTCCCTAATATTGTTATATTGTTTGGGAGGAAATAGATTCTTCACTCCCTTCAACTTGAGAGACTCCTCTTTCTTAGTACTTTCAATTTTTCTTTGCAAAGCAGTCTTCTTTTATCATGTTTCTTCTTTTTAATCAATACATATTTACTTGTAAGAGGTTGTGTGGTAGACGGTCTTATATTCGATATACTCAAACTTCATGTGACCCTACCACCACAGAAGTTGCATTTGATGACTTTGTTAGAGTTCTTCTTGGAGTCAGATGATTCTCCATAAACAAACACAGTAGGTGATGAAGAAGTATACCTATCATAGCCTAAACCTCTTTTATCCCCACAGGACTTTGAACTCCTAGAAGTTTTTCTAACTCCAAACTTCCTTGAGTGTAGTTACATTCAAGTCTAGCCTTTTGTTTTTACAGCTCATTGATGTCAAACTTAAGAATTTTATTTTCATCATGAAAGTTTGATAATTCTAAGTTTTAACAGGCTATTGTAAAGTTCGTCATATTAAGAAGATTTCTCAATTGTTGCAAGTTGGTGAGCATCTCATTCTTTTCATTCGTGGCTTCCTGAGATACTAAGAGCAAGCTAGACTGTCTTTCCAATGCTATTTTGAGTTGAATTTTAATATCTTCTAGTTGAAGCCCAAAATAGAATTTTTCCTTACTCACTTGTTCATATTCAACATGCCAGTATTCTTTTTGAAGTTTTATTGACTATGTTTCTTGGTCAATTTCATATGACTAATTAACAATTAGTTAAATGCTGACTGAAGTTCAAGTTCATCGTCATTGACGTCTTCTCTTTCCTCATCAAAGGAAGAGGCATCTTGAAGAAGATTCTGATTTCTAGATTCCTATTCTTCCTCAACTGCATCCTCATCAGGGATGGAGGCTGTGGTGGAAGTCATAAGGATCTAGAGAGTATTATAGTCTTCAAAATCTGAAAATCTTTTTTTGTCACTTCCCGACTCATCTGAGTCGTCATCCCACGTGACTTTTGTAGCCATAGTATTTCCCATAGACTTACACCTTTAAGGACCTTTAGATTTTGGCTTAGAAGGACATACGATAGAATAATGGCCTTTTTCTCCATAGTTGTAGCACTTGATGTCTTTCTTATATTTGGACGAGAATTTTCCTATTGTCGGTCATCTTTCCATTGGTTGACTCTTTTTACCGGTGCTATTAAAATCTTTCTTCTTAAAAAGGTTGTGAAATCTTGAGACAAGCATGGTCAAGTTCTCTTCTTCAAGGTCATTATCCCCATTATTCTTATTAATGATTTTACTATTATCTTGGGATATGGATTCAACAGGGGGACGGGATGATTGTTTAGAAGATGCCTTAGACAAGGAGATCTTAAGAACCAATGTATTTCCTTTAAAGGGAGAACCTTCCATATGAAATTCAAAAGTGGTGAGGGAACCCCATAAGCTCCTCAAGTGTCATAATCTCCATATCTTGGTATTCCTCAATTAAGGTGACTTTAGAAGCGAATCTCTTAGGTAAGGATCTAAGAAATTTAGCACAAATTCTACCTTGTATGAAAGACCCCTTCATAAAACATAAAATTATATATGTCACTTAACTGTGCATAGAATTTCTGGATAATTTCACTCTCCTCAATTTTAATATTTTTAAATTGAGTTATAAGGAGTTGGAGTTTGGACTTCTTCATAATACTAGTTCCCTCGTGTGAGGCCTCTAAGATTTTTCTGGCTTGTCTGATAAAAATACACGTGCATATCCTTTGATATTCATCATTGGAAATGACACTAGTTGTGGCATTAAGAGCTTTGAAGTTATTACTATTGTCGATTTTATCTTGTTCGGACCAATTTTTTTATGGGCTCAGAACTGTAGTGGAAATACCATTTACTTCTATGATGTCAACAAGAGGTTCCCAACCTTCCTCAATCATGTTCCACACATCCTTACTTAGGAAATTAATGCATATCATCATTTTATTTTTTCAAAAAGTGTATTTGACGCCATCGAACATGAGAAGGAAATTGAAGTTCTATTTATTGAGTTTAGACATGATTCAAAGTCAATAGGATTAACTCAAGGTTGTTAGACTTTTCTAGAGCAACCTGTTCTGATACCAATTGAAATTTCAGGCTTTGGACCTTTTCTAGATTTAGAGGAGGAGTGCATAGGTAAAATAAAAAATTCTTTTAATTCTCCTAGATTATCTAGGCAAGTCAATTGATGGGATCAAGAAACCAAGATAAATTCACTACCTAAGAGGCTAACCTAGGCCTCAAGATTATGCTAAACCAAATAAATACATAGAGATGCACAAACTCAACTTCAGTCATTCATAACAAAACATACAACTCTAAAATATGATGTAGATATTTTAGCAAACATTTCATACGCAAGTCATGGAATTCATTCAAAATAGTGCATAGAGCATAATAGTAAAGGAGACGTAAGATTTCTAGTGGTTTGGCAACTTGCTTACATCTACTACCAAGTACCCTATTCTTGGGTCTTGGGCTCCATTAACAAATAAGGTTTATGATTCACCTCAAAACCTTACAACTCATATTTTTTTCTAGGTTAAATCTAAACCTTTGGTTTGAGAAAAATGTTTCTTCCTTAAATTTGTGGATTTTGTCCCTAGAGAATCCACTACCTTGTTCTTTTGAGTAGAGTCTTTAAGTCTTCTCAAGATCTTGGTTTTGACTAGGAACCTGTAGACACCCCATTTTTGCATCTGCCTGATTAATCAAGACGTCAACCCGATCGCAAAAGTTCCCAATGATGGATGTTTATTCCAGTGATTTATTTTGTTACCGGATGTGTTTCAGAAATTCGGATGAGGTATCTCGAACTGACAAAACTTTAGAAACCACGCTACGCTAGGAAAATACTACCCCAGAAACATAGAAATCATCATCCTACAAACCAAAAAGAAACTTCACAATAAAAATCACTAAAAATTACCAAATTACCAAAATACCCCTAACATCAAAACAACCTTAGAGCCTACATTACGCTTAGGAAAACCCATTCAAATACATAAAATGACAAATCAAAATCAAATAAATCATTTCGCCAATTTTCACAAAATTTGACAAAATTATGAAAATACCCCTCATAAAATTCACGACCATTTCACACAAAAATTTTCATAAATTACAAAAACCAACATTCCCATTGAATTCCTTATGAAAAACTGATTCCAAAACATCCTGGAACATTGAAAAATGACTTAAAACGTAAAAAATCCTCTCCGAGAGTAAAATGGTAATTTCACAATTTTAATAATTAAAAATTTTGAAATTAATAAATAAATAAATCATTAAATAATGTAAAGTGAAACATTAATAAAATTAATTATAAAATTAAAATCAAAAAATTGATCAATCAGGCTTTCAAGAAAAATTGTTGATGGTTCGCGAGATATTTCTTTAAGGACCCCTCCTTTTGTGGGTCCAAAGAATCAAAGATATAATAGAGAGGGGTACTCCAAAAATTTTAAGTCAATCAAGCAAGACTAAAGTCAAGATATTAAAGTCAATCAAATAAGACTAAAGTCAAAATTAAAGTCAATTAAGTAAGACTAAGTCAAGTATTAAAGTCAATCTCATAAGACTAAAGTCAAAACCCTAAATCAAAACCCTAATCTAAACTAATCAAGTCAATCTCATAAGACTAAAGTCAAAACCCTAACCCCAATCTAAACTAATCAAGTCAATCTCATAAGACTAAAGTCAAAACCCTAAGTCAAAACCCTAAAGACTAAGTCCATCTCATGAGACCTAAGTCTAAACCCTAATTGAAACCCTAAAAAGAAATCCTAATCAAACCATAATGCTTCTAAAAACTTTATAAATACGAGCCTCCACACCCTATTTTCGTATTAAAGAAAAAATCCTAGAAAAAGTAGGTGAAGAAGCCTCCACAACCTCCTCAAAATCCTAATTTTAGAGCCCCAACTCCTTCCCTAACACCCCTACTTCGTTTTAGCCTAAAAAATACCTAGAAACCTTTCAAAAACACTCCAAAAATCCACAACAAATTCAAAGCATCCAGATCCAAGAAGGAGATACCTTGCCTCGGAGATCAGAAATCAGATCCGGAGACAGAACAAAGCAAGGAGTACGGTACAAGGAGTCATTTTCACCAAATCTGAGGGAATAGTACTTTTGCAGATCGAAGGTAAGATTTTTCATTATTTTTTTAATCTAGGTTTTGTCATTAACGATGTAGTTATATTTTGAATAAGTAGAGACCGGCATTGGCCGGGCGGGGTTGGTGCCTAACACCTTCCAACCCCGTAACATGATCCCCGGATTCAGACTTTTGTAGTAGATTAATTCTTTTTTATCCATTGTAAAGTCAGTTTGGTTCCTGGACCATAATAACTAGGTGGCGACTCCCAAACCTCCAGGGTCAAAAGCGGATCCGCGCACCCCGCAGATCGAGGGCGCTTTCAGTGGCGACTCTGCTGGGGACTATTGAGGATTAGACTTGAAAAACCCAAGTATAGGAGCATTGCCATGATGACCTAGTTTTTTTTATTATTTAGTTTGATTTATTTTATTTATTTATTTATTTTTTTGGCTTGATTGTGGATGATTTTGTGTATTGCATTTTTTTTCAATTAAGGATCACTTTTTGATGACCCCTAAATAATGAAAGATTCAAATTGACATATGAAAATGATGGAATGATGAAGGTTGGGACAGCAATGTTAAAATATTTTTACAGAACATTCTAGTGAGAATTAAATCTGGGAACCTTTAATAAAACATAGATCTCATCGAGTAGATTAATTTAGAACTTGAGTTCACTCAATTTCATTATCCGGAGCCCTAGATATCATCGATGCAAGTTCAATTTGTAAATCTGAAATTGTTCCTGAATGAAGGTTGGGACAGCAATGTTAAAACATTTTTACAGAACATTCTAGTGTGAATTAAGTCTGGGCACCTATTAATAAAACGTAGATCTCATGGCGTAGATTAATTTAGAATCTGAGTTCACTCAATTTCGTTATCAGAAGCCTTAGATATCATCGATGCAAGTTCAATCTGTAAATCTGGAATTGTTGCTGAATGACGGTTGGGATAGCAATGTTAAAACGTTTTTACAAAACATTCTAGTGAGAACTAAGTCTGGGAACCTTTAATAAAATGTAGATCTCATCGAATAGATTAATTTAGAACTTGAGTTCACTCGATTTCGTTATCGGGAGCCTTAGATATCATCGATGCAAGTTCGGATTGTATTTTTCTAATTCATAGAAAATCCGAATTTATCTAATGTTAACACAATTAATGTTCCTGAGAGTGAGCTCATCTCAACCATTGTCATTCTATCATCAATGTAACATCTATTGGAATCTCGATTTATTTTGGATCACCCAAAAGTAACCCTAGATTGGACCATAGACAACAAATTTGTGGGCCTTTTTAATGTTGGATCAGATTAATTATTATTTGTGTTATATGCCCATATAATGTACCATGATCTCTACATATATATTTGTGATGTGTTTGCTTTCATCTTAATTTTGATGTGATGGGTTTTGTATTATTTTCTTGATCAATAATCCTTTGATATCCATATGTGATGACATAATCTGGCCCATGGGCCCATGTGTTTGAAAAAGGCCCCGGGCACACCCCACCCTATTTTGCACACACCACATGCACGTTTACTATTTTACCCATTTACACGTCCCATATAGCCAACGTGGCACTAGTGCGTGGCCTGGTCTCCTCGGAGATGCGACGTCATTCATGAAAACCACAACTCTAGTCACGTACCTTAGGGTATATCAAACTGGGGGCATCAATATCGTCTGATCAGGTGATTCTGATAAGTATATTGATGCACTCAGGCTAGAGCGACCTGAGCCTTTGATCTATTGTAAACCACACTGTCACATGTCCCGATTGCCAACATAGTACTAGTACGTGGTCGGTCCCCTCGTGGGATGCCAAACCATTTATGAAAGCTACAACTCTTGACTCGCACTCGTAGGTATAAAAGATAATCTAAGTATATCAATTGTACTTCTTGGTCAAAATCGGTGCCTAAGCAAGATCTTGCCCTGCTGTACCCTACTGTACGAGGGGGATAGTCTACGTCTATTCTAGACGAGAGGTATTTAAGTGGGCTCTTGCAAAGCATTGTGCGCAACCTCTCAACTGGAGATCAAACTGACTATTTTTGGCTTCAGAGAAGTGAGTTGAGGTTTTAGATTATCACCTATACGGTATATCAAACCAAGTCACCACGTATCGAGAGGTATATAAGTGTGCTTGGGCAAGGGTCGTCAGATAAAAATGCATTGCACGTAGTAAGCTTAGAGTCTAGAAACCTTCCTTGTAGGTCATGACTCGAACTTATCTTGGGTGTTCCCGGGTTGTTCATTGAATGAGACATTGTGAATGATGAATATATGTGAATGATAAGATCATAATGCATGTGAATGATGAGATCAGGAATGTGCGGGTTTGTCCTCAAGGATAAATTTTTTGTTGTTTAACCTGATTTGAAATTACAGTATCATTGGGTACACCAACCCAATAAAAATTCTATTTTAAACTTGACCCAGTCCATTTTGATCCAACGATCATTATGGGCCGGGCCATTTAAATCGAAATAGAAATCAAATTTTCAAAAAGGAAAAATGGTTTACAAAGGGAAAGTATTTTTCAAAAAAAGTGTTTTCCAAAAGAAGTGTTCTTTAAAAAAAATGTTTTCCAAAACAAGTGTTGTTCTCTAGAAAAATATTTTCTAAGAAAAAGTGTTTTCTAGAAAATATTTTCCATAAGAACAAGATTTTCCAAGAGAAAATGCTTTCCAAATAAAAAATTATTTTTCATAGAAAAAATATTTTCTAGAAGAAAATGTTTTCCAAAAGAAAAGAAAATTAAGGAAAAATGATTTACAAAAGATATATTTTTGCATGAAAAATTTTGAAATATGTTTTTACCAAAAATCTACTTTTTGCATAGACCTTATAAAATTATCAAAATATGTTTTTCTAAAAAGAAAATGATTGCAAAAAATAATCAGAATTGTGAAAATTGTTATTCAATAAAAACATTATTTTCAAGAGTGCAATAAAATTATTTTCCTTCTGAATAATCATTGAATGGATGAATCGTTTAATGGATTGGTGCACAAAATTCAATAAAATCTCAGGGTTCATTTAAAATATTATCAAGGGGGTGACACTAAAATTGGTTAAATTCACCTTCAAAGAGGTTTAAGGGTTATCATTATACTTAAGCTCAATCGTCCATCATCTAGCTAGGGTTGTAAATCCGGTCAGTTAGAGTAAACGTCAATATCAAATCAACAGTCAAAAATGACCTCAAAATTTCTTAACATCGTCCAGTTGTTCTTTGAAGATCATAGTGTTTCAATCCTACCGGTTATAAGCAATATCTCAGTCCTCAGTCCTAATCAAACTCGTGTGGGTACTTGTCTTGAGTTTTCATGAGTCATTTGGGTTAGCTCGAGTTCTTTTTTCCAACAAGGTCATGTCTTCCTTAGATTAAGTCTACTCTTTCCTATTGAGTCAAGTTAGTTCATCGAGTCTATAGAGGTGTCTGTTGCCCCATCTGAAATTGATCGGATAAAGGAAATTTTTGAATACCTCGAGCGCATTAACGAATTAACTAATAATTTGATAGATTTGGTTTCTGAATAAGAAGATAAGTGTCGGGCTCAACCTTTAATCGAGAAAGGAAAGGTCTTTGACCTCGAAAAAAAAATAATTCCTAAAGAAATTCAAATAGAAACCATCTTATCCCTAAAGGAACACGAGGGGATAATGAATTTACTCAGGAATTTCAAAAGACTTGTTCGTGTGATCATATGAGGGTATGTTAGGTACAAGCTTGGGTGTTGTTCAACACGGAATAGATACTCGTCTATATCGATGGAATCAAAGAAGATGTTATAAAATGTATCAGTATTATCCTTACTACATCTTCAGTTTCAAATCACATATTATCAGTCGATTTGGGGGTACCTTTTGAACTGACCTCTGATAATGGGTCGTACTTCAAAGCATAAATCATTACTCTATGTTTAAAGTTGAAGATCCGGAAGCACAAATCATCCCCCTACCGTCCTCAGATCAATGGAACGGTTGAAGCAGTTATTAAGAGTCTCAAGACTATCATCAGGAAAATGTGTCAATCACATCGAGATTGGTCAGAAAAATTATCATTCACGCTATGGACATATCGAACTTCAATTCGATCTTCTACTGGAGTTACTCCCTACTCCTTAGTGTATGGCATGGAAGCAGTCTTGCCAGTTGAAATGAAATTTTCGTCTCTCAGGGTCTTGTTGGAAAATCATTTGTTAAAAACAGATTGGGTTCGTCAGCAGTATGAAGAATTAAACTTGATCGAAGGAAACGAGTTAAAGCCCTGTACCATGTGTAAGCTTATCTAAGAAGAGTCACCCGTGCATTTGACAAAAAGGTCAATGCTCATCATTTACAAGTCAAGGATTTAACTATCAGACTTCAAAGAAAATTGAACACTCCTTCTCGACTATAAGAGAAAATCTGAACCCAATTGGAGAAATTCATTCATTAAAGAAATACTATCTGGAAAAGTCGTCAGACTTCAAGATCATGATGGAAGTGAACTACAAGAGTCAACCAACCTTGACCGGATCAAATGGTACTACATTTAAGGAGGCCATCTTTGGCTGAATCAATTTTCCTGCTACCCAGTTCATTATCTCCTTTCTCAGCCTTTGCAGCCTTTTCAAAAAAAAATGATGCCTTTTTCTTTCTCAGCCTGATCACCTAACCTAGGGGAGGAAAAATTTGAACTACGTTTTGGTCTGATCCCAAAAATTTGGGGTACGTAGGCAACCTGAGAAGTTACTTCAGGCCCGACCACATCACAATAAAATAATAGATTCTCCGACAAAAAAAAATCTAAAAAGAAAAAAAATTCAAAAGAAAAAGAAATATCATCCAAAATAGGGAAGAAAATTCAAGAAAAAAGTTTAAATGAAATGCCACACAAAGGGCATTTGGGTTTTTGAGCCTCAAAATTCCTTTCATTTTATACCCAGACCTAAGCTTACCTATAAAAGTCCTCCTAAGTACCGTAGAAAAAGTCAAGGAAGATAGCAAAGCAAGATCAGACAGTAACTCTAGAAGTTCAGAGGAGAAGAAAAAGATAAAAAAAAAAATGATGAAGCCTGCTAAGTTGAAAACCCGAAAAAGACAACTTCGACAAAAATTAAGGCAAGCTCGCAAGGTTGAAAATTTGAAAGGACAACTTTGGCAACAATCAGAGCCAGAAAAAAAAAGTTCGCTAGATTGAAAACCTGAAAAGGCGATCTAGGCAAAAGCTAGAACAAGCTCGATAGATTGAAAACCTGGAAAGGCGATCTAGGCAAAAGTTAGAGCAGTAGAAAAAAAAAAATCCCAAGCTGAGAGCGGTCCGAGCTGAAACATCAGAAGTCCGAATAATCAAGTTCAATACTATGCTTAAACCAAACATAGATTCAGAAGCCACAAGTATCTTGTCTACGATCGATCTAAAAATTCTTACTTCCCCAAGTGAACCAATGGAGAGAAGGGTGAATTCTATGATGAGTCTCAAAAGGAAATATTTTGTTATCTTGAGCCTGACTCAAAATCTTCAATAAAATTAATCAAAATTAAAAGTTGGATCTTTATTGCGCTTGTGGTAATCAAATATTTCAAACCTTCATACAAGGGGCATTTTTTCTTTTTCCTCTAAATATGTAATTTCCCCCCTTATACCAAGGGCATTTTTTAATGATGTGTTCAATGCCATGTTTATTGTCAAACTAGGGACATTTTGTTTTTGAGCAATGTTAATCCTAAAATATAATGAGAACTCCAAACTTAAGGTTACCCTCTTGATAGCAGTTTTTCGAAAAACTCTTAGGTTCAAACTCAGGTTTTAAATTTATAAAACTTTTGGATAAAACATTGAGGTTCAAACACATGCATTTTAGATCTCACATAGGAGATAGGGCATCCATTCTATCCTAGATCTATTCATTCCCGGATTCAACCCCTCTTTTCTAGATTTCATTTTCAATCATTCTTTCCCAAATTTATTCCTTTGTTCTCAGTTTTACTCAATCAGATGCTGCCGAGGGTTTTCTCGGAACTATGCTCAGATGCGGCCAAGGGTTTTCTTAGAATTATGCTCAGATGCCGCCTAGGGTTTTCTCGGAACTATGCTCAGATGCCGTCAAGGGTTTTCTTTGAATTATGCTCAGATGCCGCCGAGGGTTTTCTCGGAACTATGCTCCGATACTGCCAAGGGTTTTCTTAGAATTATGCTCAGATGTCGCCGAGGGTTTTCTCGGAACTATGCTCAGATACCGCCGAGGGTTTTCTCGGAACTATGCTCAGATGTCGCCAAGGGTTTTCTTGGAATTATACTCAGATGCCGCCGAGGGTTTTCTCGGAACTATGCTCAGATGCCGCCAAGGGTTTTCTTGTAATTATGCTCAGATGCCGCCAAGGATTTTCTTGGAATTATGCTCAGATGCTGAAAGTGCACTCGATCCGCGGGGTGCGCGGATCTGCTTTTGACTCTTGAGGTTTGGGAGTCGCCACCTAGTTATTGTGGTCTAGGAATCAAACTAACTCTAACATGGATAAAAAGAACTAATCTACCACAAAAAATCTGAATTCGGGGATCATGTTACGGGGTTGGAAGGTGTTAGGCACCAACCCCGCCCGGCCAAAGCCGGTCTCTACTAACTTTCCAAATATATCACATTGCTGAAAATCTAGATAAAAATAAAAAAATTACATACCTTTTCGATAGAAAGGATTTTGTTCCCTCAGATCTGACAAAAAGAGCTCCTTGTACTGTACTCCCTTGCTTCGTTCTGTCTTCGGATTTGACTTCAGATCTCCTAGATCAAGGTATCTCCTTGTTTTTGGATCTGAACTCTTCAAGTTTGTTGCGGATTTGGAGGTGTTTTTGGAGGGATTTTAGGTGTTTTCTAGACTAAAATTGAAGGAGGGATGTTAGGTAAGGAGTTGGGACTCCAAAACTAGGGTTTATGGGGGGCTAGGGGAGCTTCTAGACCTACTTCTCTTAGGGTTTATGATTTTATATGAAAATAGGGTGTGAGCACCTCTATTTATAGAATTTTTTTAAGGTTGATTTGGATAGAGTTAGTGTTTAATTAGAGATCTTTTAATTAGAGTTGTGTTTTAGTTAAAATTATTTTAGGTAGAATTGTGTTTTAATTAGAATTATTTTACGTAAAATTGTTTTTAAGTTAGAAATCTATTAGATAGAGTTATTATTTAATTAGAATTCTATTATGACTTTTGGTCTTATTTGATTGACTTTTAATGTTTTGACTTTAGTCCTAATTGATTGACTTTTAATATTTTGACTTCAGTCTTGCTTAATTGACTTTAATTTTGACTTTAGTCTCACTTGATTGACTTTAATACTTTGACTACAGTCTTGCTTGATTGACTTTAAATTTTGGAGAACCCCCTTCCATTATTTCTTTAATTCTTTGACCCCAAATGGAAGGGTCCTTAAAGAAATATCCCACGAACCCTCAACAATTTTATCGGAAAGTCCGATCGATCGATTTTTTAGGTTCAAATTTTTAAATTAATTTCATCAATGTTTCACTTTAATTATTTAATATTTTAATTATTAATTTCAAATTTTTTAATTATGAAAATTGTGAAATTACCGTTTTGCCCCCGGAGAGGACGTTTCACGTTTCAAGTCGGTTTTTAATGTTCTAGGATGTTTTAGAATCGATTTTTCGTAAGGAATTCAATGAGAATGTTGGTTTCTGTCATTTATGAAAATTTTTATGTGAAATGATTGTGAACTTTATGAGGGGCATTTTCGTAATTTTCTCAAATTTTGTTAAAATTGGTGAAATGATTTATTTGGTTCCGATTTGTTATTTTATGTGTTCGAGAGAGTTTTCCTAAGCGTAACGTAGGCTCTAGGGTTGTTTTGAGGTTAGGGGTATTTTGGTAATTTGATAATTTTTTAGTGATTTTTATCGTGAAGTTTCTTTTTGGTCTGCAAGATGATGATTTCTATGTTTCTGGGGTCGTATTTTCCTAGCGTAGCGTGGTTTCTAAGGTTTTGTCAATTCGAGATACCTCATCCGGATTTCTGAAACACATCTGGTAACAAAATAAAGCAATGGAATACACATCCATCATTGGGAATCATTGCAATCGGATTGACGAGTTGATTAATCAGGCGAGTGCAAAAATGGGGTGTCTACAGATGCCCCTCTTTGGCAGAGGGTTGAAGCAAACTAGATAGCAAATCTATTTTTGTACATAGTGCGATATCTGAATGCCAAAGCTAGTGACAGTTCATTTTGCAGCCTGATTTAGCAATTCGTCAGGGTGTTCGGATCCTTGAGGGTAAAGCTCTCCCCGAACTAAAAGGTTGTCAGGTCCTTGAGCGAGAGCTCTCACTGACAGTGTCAGATCCTTGAATTTTAGAGAATTCTCCTTGACTAAAAAGTGCAAGTGTGTGCACTGTGTGAAATTGAATAAAATCTGAGTAAAAAAAACTCGAGAAAATTTAAATGATATTTGAGACAAATCTAAGCAAAAGTTGGGAGAAAGTTAAATGTCCTACTCTACCTACTCTAGGTGAAAGAGTAATAAATTTATATTTTTTTGAGAGTCTTATTCTACCTACTCAGAGTGAAAGAGTAATGCACTAAATTTTTTTTGGGAAGTTCTACTCTACCTACCTGGAGTGAAAGAGTAATGAACTATTTTTGTTTTTTTTTTTTGGAAGTTCTACTCTACCTACTCGGAGTGAAAGAGTAATGAACTAAGCTTTTTAGAAGTCCTACTCTACCTGCCCAGGGTGAAAGAGTAATGAACTAATTTTTTAGAAGTCCTACTCTACCTGCCCAGGTGAAAGAGTAATGAACTAATTTTTTTTTGGAAAGTTCTACTCTACTCTACCTACTCGGAGTGAAAGAGTAATGAACTAAATTTTTTTTTGGAAGTTCTACTCTACCTACCCGGAGTGAAAGAGTAATGAACTAAGCTTTTTAGAAGTCCTACTCTACCTGCCCAGGGTGAAAGAGTAATGAACTAATTTTTTTGGGAAGTTCTACTCTACCTACTCGGAGTGAAAGAGTAATGAACTAATTTTTTAGGAGTCCTACTCTACCTGCCCAGGGTGAAAGAGTAATGAACTAATTTTTTTTTGGAAAGTTCTACTCTACCTACTCGGAGTGAAAGAGTAATGAACCAAGCTTTTTGAGAGTCCTACTCTACCTGCCCAGGGTGAAAGAGTAATGAACTAATTATTTTGGGAAGTTCTACTCTACCTACTCGGAGTGAAAGAGTAATGAACTAATTGTTTTGGGAATCCTACTCTACCTGCCCAGGGTGAAAGAGTAATGAATTAATTATTTTGGAAAGTTCTACTCTACCTACTCGGAGTGAAAGAGTAATGAACTAATTATTTTGGGAGTCCTACTCTACCTGCCCAGGGTGAAAGAGTAATGAACTAATTTTTTTTTTGGAAGTTCTACTCTACCTACTCGGAGTGAAAGAGTAATGAACTAATTTTTTTTTGGAAGTTCTACTCTACCTACTCGAAGTGAAAGAGTAATGAACTAATTTTTTCTGGGAAGTTCTACTCTACCTACTCGGAGTGAACTAATTTTTTTCTTTTTTAGGAAGTTCTATTCTACCTGTCCAGGGTGCAAGAATAATGAACTAAGCTTTGAGGGAACAAACGGGGGATTAACCTCGCATTTGACTTTTATTTTTAATAAAAAGTTGGATTTTATGAAAGTCTGGTAAATATTTTAACTCTCTTTGAATCTGAGGAGTTTTCAAAATTGCTATCAAGAGGGTAACCTTTAATGCAAAGTTAACCTTATCCTTTGGGGTTGAAATTGACCAGGCATCAGAACAAAAATGCCCCTAGTTTGACAAGGAACATTGCACTAGGGATAATTGAATATAATTTGAAAATAAATGCCCCTAGTGTAAGGGGGGAAACTGTACTCTTTAGAAAAAAGGAAGTGCCCTTGTTATGAAAGTTTGAAATCCTTGATTACCGCAAGCGCAATAAAGGTTTAACTTTTAATTTTGACTTTTTATATTGAAGATTTTGAGTCAGGCTCAAAGACATTGGAACAAAATATTTCTTTCTGAAATTCATCATAGAATTTGTTCTTTCTCCCCGTCGGTTCGCTTAGGGACATGAAACTCTTCAGATCAATCATAGACGAGATACTTGTATCCACTGAGTCTATATTTGGTTCAAACTGGGTATTGAAACTTGATCATTCGGACTTCTGATATTTCGGCTCGGGCTACCTTTTCAGCTTCTCAACTCAACGGAGATTTTCTTTTATTTTTTGATAGCTCTAAGTTTTGCCTAGATTGCCTATCCAGGTTTTCAATCTAGCGAGCATGCTCTAGCTTTTGCCTAGATCGCCTTTTTAGGTTTTCGATCTAGCGAGCTTACAATTTTTTCTTTTTTCCTTGCTTTGATTGTTGCCAAGGTCATCCTTTCAGATCTTCAACCTTGCGAGCTTACCTTAATTTTTGCCTAAGCCGCCCTTTTTGGGTTTTCAACTTAGCAGATTTTTTTCTTCTTCTTCCCTTCTGAACTTCTGGAGTTGCTGTCTGATCATGCTTTGCTATCTTCCTTGACTTCTCGCACGGTACTTAGGAGGACTTTCATGGGTAAGCTTAGGACTAGGTATAAAAAGAAAGGGATTTTGAGGCTCAAAAACCCAAATGCCCCTTGTGTGACATTTCCTTTTAAATTATTTTCTTTTTCCTTGAATTTTCTTCCCCACTTTGACAATTTTTTTCTTTTGAATTTTTTTTTTTTAGATTTTTTCTTTGTCGGGGAATCTATTTTTATTTTTTTGATGTGGTCGGGCCTGAAGTAACTTCTCAGGTTGCCTACGTACCCCAGAATTTTGGGATCAGACCAAAACGTAGTTCGAATATTTTTCCCTCCCTTAGGTTAGGTGATCGGGCTAAGAAAGAAGAAGGCATAATTTTTTTCTTTTTGAAAAGGCTGCGAAAGGGTTGAGAAAGGATATATTGAACTGGGTAATAAGAGAATTGATTCGGCCAAAGATGGCCTCCTTAAATGTAGTACCGTTTGATTTGGTCAAGGTTGGTTGATTCTGGTAATTCGATTCCATCATGATCTTGAAGTCTAACAGTTTTTCCAGATAATATTTCCTTGATGATTGAATCTCTCCAATTGAGTTCAAACTTTCTATGATCGAGAAGAATACTCAAAAAAAATTTGGGTAGTCTGATGCTTAGATCTTTGACTTATAAGTGATGAACTTTGACTTTCTTGTCAAACATGCAAGTGACTCCTCTCCATTAACAGACCCAATCTGTTTCTAACAATTAACTTCTATCAAGACCTTGAGATACAGGATTTTCCCTTTTAACCGGTAAGATTGCTTCCATATCATACTAGAGTGACTCTAGTAGAAGACTGTATTGAAGTGTAATATGTCCATAATGCGAATGGTAACTTTTCTGGCCAATCCCGGTGTGATATGTGATTGACACATTTTCACGATGATTGTCTTGAGATTTTTACTGGCTGCTTCAACTATTCCATCGATTTTAAAATTCCAGCACTGATACATTTTATAATCCCTCCTCTGACTATGTTAGTCAATTCTGGTTTGTATTTGTGGTGTTCTCATAGGATGGGTATATATTTCATGTTGAACAACACTCCAAATTTAACTGACATATCCTCATAGGACCATGTAAGCAAGTCTTTTGAATTTTCTGAATAAATTCATCATCTCTTTGTGATCCTCTGGGGATAAGTTAGTTCCAATATGAATTTCTTGGGAATTATTTTTGTTCCGAGGTCAATGACCTTTAGTTCCTCGAGCAAGACATTTATCTTCTCATTCAAGAGGGGGTTCCTTATTAGAGGAATTTCTCTTTGAAGCCAGTTATTAGTTAACTCGTTAATGCGCTCAAGGTATTCAAAAATTTTCTTTATTCAATTAAATTTAGATGGGGCGACTGACACCATTGCAGACTCAACAAACTAACTTGACTAGAACAAAATAAGAAATAAAAAGACAGATTTGATTACTAACTTGATAGAAAGAACCGGACTCAAGACTCATAAACAACTAAAGACAATTACCCACAACGGGCTTGATTACAGACTGAGAATTCGAGAAACTATTTCCAAGCGGTTAGACTGAGTTTTCTTCTTCAGATTCTTTGCATTCTTCAGACTTACTTCTTCTCTCTTGGCCAAGACTGCATTTGGTGGTGAAAACCTCATTAGGGACCGTCACTTTGGTAAAAGGAGGGCTAGGAGGTTTATGATTGACTGATCGGATGAGAAGGATTGGGTCAAACAAGAGTTGAGTATTGGATACCATGTTCAAAGTCTGAGGAGGTTGGTAACTGGGTAGAGGGTTGGTAGTAACATTCGGTTGCTCAGGGGCAGGGACAGTAATTTTTTTGGCGTCGATGAGGTCTTGAACTGTATGACGAAGAGCGACACAACGATCAGTAAGATGACCGGGATTTTGGTGAAACTCACAAAATAGGTTGGGATTGTGAGAAGTGGGGAGTGGATTTGGTAAAGGTCGAGGTTGGAGAGGTGCAATGAGCCCTTTACTTAATAGTTTTTGAAGGACAATGCTCAAAGGCATCCCAAGATTGGTGAATTTCCTACGCGGTCGAGGTTGATTAGGGTTAACTTGGTTACTAGGCAAGATAGTAGATTGGACGGGTGTAGTAGACGTATTGGCTACATAGGCGTGATCAGTACTAGACTTAGAATTGGTAAAAGGCTTTTTGAACTTGTTGTCAGAAGGATTGGAAAGGATTCCGGAAGCGAAAGCATCTTCCAATTGGCTACCAGCTTGCAATAGAGACTCGAATGTAGGAAGGTATTGGGAAACTAGATGTCGGGCATACCCTTGCGAGAGGTTTTTTAAGATAATAGCCACTTGTTCTTTCTCTGAAGGTCTATCCCACATTTGTGCAGCCTTGGCCCTCCAGCGACCAATGAAATCAGTGAATGTCTCCCCATTTTTCTGTTTAGTTGCTTCCAAATCCCTTCTTGAGGTCTCAATCTCAGTACTGTATTTATACTGATGCCAGAAGGCCTTTGACATGTTTTCCCATGTACCCACAGTAACTGGATCTTGAGACATTAACCAACGTAGTGCTGATCCCGATAGAGTTCTTTGGAACAACAATGTCATTTGTTCGTCGCTGAGCCCCATAGTGCGCATGTTGGTAACATACACCTTAAGATGTGTTTTTGCACACCCTGTCCCACTGAACTTGTCCATTTCAGGCATCACAAACTTCTCTGGCAAATGGATTCTAGGGATGCGATTTAAAGCTTCAATGCCTGCTGCAATTTCATCAATACCCTTTATACTTTTCATCGCTGACTCCAATTGAGACATTCTATTAGATAATGCCGGATTCTCATCAACATACTCTTCATCTCCGTCGAGCTCGAAGACTTCACGTGGACGTTTCTCTTCAACCTTTTTCCCCTTTAGGTCATCTAGGGGAATTCCCGTTGATTCCGAGGTCTGTTCTAACATTTCCACTTTGCCTTTTATATTGCTGATATCATTGGCAAAGGCTGCCAAGATCTTACGGATCTCTGTGAGCTCAGATTCTGAAGCCATCTCTGCTTGTTGACTTGGTACTGTGGTTCTTTCTAACCGACTGGACTTACGACTCCAACTAGGAGGTGGACGCTTGAGTTTGGGCGCAATGATAATCCTATATGACCCCATCAAAGGTAGATTTAGTCAATTTCGGTATTAACCCCTTGATAACATTTTTAAGAATCCTGAGATTTTATTGAATATATCATTTGTAAATCATTTTTCCTTCATTCTCTTTTCTTCTAGAAAACATTTTTTTTTTGAAAAATCTTGTTCTTATGGAAAACACTTTTTCTGGAAAATATATATATATTTTTTAGAGAACATTTCTTCTAGAAAATACTTTCCTTTTGTAAACCATTTCTCTTCTTTAAAAATGGGTTGAAACCCGAATTTAGAAAAAATTTGATTTCCATTTTGATCTAAATGGCCCGACCCATCATGATTATTGGATCGAGATGGACTGGGTCATTATAAATTATTGCAAAAAATGGATTCTTTATTGGGTCGGTGCACCCATTTTAATTTTCAAAAAGAAAATTTTTTATCCTTGAGGACAACCATACATTCTTGATCTCATCATTCACATCACTCACATACATTCATCAATCACATGCATTCATTCAATAAACAACCCGGGAACACCCACGATAAGTTCGAGTCGTGACCTACTGGGAAGGTTTCTAGACTCTAAGCTTACTACGTGCAATGCATTTTTATCTGGCCACCCTTGCCCAAGCACACCTATATACCTTTCGATACGTGGTGACTTGGTTTGATATACCGTATAGGTGATAATCTAAAACCTCAATTCACTTCTCTGAAGCCAAAAACAGCCAGTTTGATCTCCAGTTGAGAGGTGGCGCACAATGCTGAGCAAGGGCCCACTTAAATACCTCTCGTCTAGAATAGACGTAGTCTATCCCCCTCGTACAGTAGGGTACAGCGGGGCAAGATCTTGCTTAGGCACCGGTTTTGACCAAGAAGTGCAATTGATATACTTAGACTATCTTTTATACCTACGGGTACGAGTCAAGAGTTGTAGCTTTCATAAATGGTTTGGCATCCCACGAGGGGACCGACCACGTACTAGTACTACGTTGGCAATCGGGACATGTGACTGTGTGGCTTACAATAGGTCAAAGGCTCAGGTCGCTCCAGCCTGGGTGCATCAACATACTTCTCAGAATCACCTGATCAGATGGTATTGATGCCCCCAGTTTGATATACCCTAAGGTACGTGACTGGAGTTGTGGGTTTCATGAATGACGTCGCATCTCCGAAGAGACCGGGCCACGCACTAGTGCCACGTTGGCTAAATGGGACGTGTAAGTGAGTAAAACAGTAAACGTGCATGTGGTGTGTGCAAAACAGGGTGGGGTGTGCCCGGGACCTTTTTCAAACAAATGGGCCCATGGATCCAATCAAACCAATCATACATTTAATCAAAACCAAAATCATTCAAATCATATGAATATTCAATTAAGATCACATTATTCCCATCACATAAGCACATTAACATTACGATCAACATCAATCATGTATTTCAAGCAAGATCATGGTAAATTAATCAATAAATATGGCATATGATAATGATCAAACAAACATTGCAATAGGCATAATTTTTATAATTTTTAAGGTCCAATCAATGATCACTTTTGGGTGATCCAAAATAAATCGAGATTCCAATAGGTGTTACATTGATGATAGAATGACAATGGTTGAGATGAGCTCACTCTCAAGAACATTAATTGTGCCAACATTAGATAAATTCAGATTTTCTGTGAATTAGGAAAATACAATCTGAACTTGCATCGATGATATCTAAGGCTCCCGATAACGAAATCGAGTGAACTCAAGTTCTAAATTAATCTACTCGATGAGATCTACATTTTATTAATAGGTGTCCAGACTTAGTTCTCACCAGAATGTTCTGTAAAAACGTTTTAACGTTGCTGTCCCAACTTTCATTCAGAAATAATTCCAGATTTACAGATTGAACTTGCATCGATGATATCTAAGGCTTCCGATAACGAAATTGAGTGAACTCAGATTCTAAATTAATCTACTCGACGAGATCTATGTTTTATTAAGAGGCTCCCAGACTTAATTCTCACTAGAATATTCTCTAAAAAAGTTTTTAACATTGCTGTCCCAACTTTCATTCAGAAATAATTCCAGATTTACAGATTGAACTTGCATCGATGATATCTAAGGCTTCCGATAACGAAATTGAGTGAACTCAGATTCTAAATTAATCTACTCGACGAGATCTATATTTTATTAATAGGCTCCCAGACTTAATTCTCACTAGAATATTTTCTAAAAACGTTTTAATATTTCTGTCCAACCTTCATCATTCCATCATTTTCATAGGTCAATTTGAATCTTTCATTATTTAGGGGTCATCAAAAAGTGATCCTTAATTGGAAAAAAAAATGCAATACCAAAATCATCTACAATCAAGACAAAAAATAAATAAACAGAAAAAATAAATAAAATAAATCCAACTAAATAATAAAAAAATCTAGGTCATCTTGGCAATGCTCCCATACTTGGGGTTTTTCAAGTTTGATCCTCAATAGTCCCCAGCGAGTCGCCACTGAAAGCGCCCTCGATCCGCGGGGTGCGCGGATCCGCTTTTGACTCTTGAGGTTTGGGAGTCGCCACCTAGTTATTGTGGTCTAGGAACCAAACTGACTCTAACATGGATAAAAAGAACTAATCTACCACAAAAAATCTGAATTCGGGGATCATGTTACGGGGTTGGAAGGTGTTAGGCACCAACCCCGCCCGGCCAAAGCCGGTCTCTACTAACTTCCCAAATATATCACATTGCTAAAAACCTAGATAAAAATAAAAAAATTACATACCTTTCCGATAGCAAGGATTTTGTTCCCTCAGATCTGACAAAAAGAGCTCCTTGTACTGTACTCCCTTGCTTCGTTCTGTCTCCGGATTTGACTTCGGATCTCCTAGATCAAGGTATCTCCTTGTTTTTGGATCTGAACTCTTCAAGTTTGTTGCGGATTTGGGGGTGTTTTTGGAGGGATTTTAGGTGTTTTCTAGACTAAAATTGAAGGAGGGATGTTAGGTAAGGAGTTGGGACTCCAAAACTAGGGTTTATGGGGGGCTAGGGGAGCTTCTAGACCTACTTCTCTTAGGGTTTATGATTTGATACGAAAATAGGGTGTGAGCACCTCTATTTATAGAATTTTTTTAAGGTTGATTTGGATAGAGTTAGTGTTTAATTAGAGATCTTTTAATTAGAGTTGTGTTTTAGTTAAAATTGTTTTAGGTAGAATTGTGTTTTAATTAGAATTGTTTTAGGTAGAATTGTTTTTAAGTTAGAACTCTATTAGATAGAGTTATTATTTAATTAGAATTCTATTATGACTTTTGGTCTTATTTGATTGACTTTTAATGTTTTGACTTTAGTCTTAATTGATTGACTTTTAATATTTTGACTTCAGTCTTGCTTAATTGACTTTAATTTTGACTTTAGTCTCACTTGATTGACTTTAATACTTTGACTACAGTCTTGCTTGATTGACTTTAAATTTTGGAGAACCCCCTTCCATTATTTCTTTAATTCTTTGGACCCCCAAATGGAGGGGTCCTTAAAGAAATATCCCACGAACCCTCAACAATTTTACCGAAAGTCCGATTGATCGATTTTTTAGGTTCAAAATTTTTAAATTAATTTCATCAATGTTTCACTTTAATTATTTAATATTTTATTTATTAATTTCGAATTTTTTAATTATGAAAATTGTGAAATTACCGTTTTGCCCCCGGAGAGGACTTTTCACGTTTCAAGTCGGTTTTTAATGTTCTAGGATGTTTTAGAATCGGTTTTTCGTAAGGAATTCAATGAGAATGTTGGTTTGTGTCATTTATGAAAATTTTTATGTGAAATGATTGTGAACTTTATGAGGGGCATTTTCGTAATTTTGTCAAATTCTGTTAAAATTGGTGAAATGATTTATTTGGTTCCGATTTGTTATTTTATGTGTTCGAGAGAGTTTTCCTAAGCGTAACGTAGGCTCTAGGGTTGTTTTGAGGTTAGGGGTATTTTGATAATTTGGTAATTTTTTAGTGATTTTTATCGTGAAGTTTCTTTTTGGTCTGCAAGATGATGATTTCTATGTTTCTGGGGTCGTATTTTCCTAGCGTAGCGTGGTTTCTAAGGTTTTGTCAATTCGAGATACCTCATCCGGATTTCTGAAACACATCTGGTAACAAAATAAAGCAATGGAATACACATCCATCATTGGGAATCATTGCAATCGGATTGACGAGTTGATTAATCAGGCGAGTGCAAAAATGGGGTGTCTACAGATGCCGCCGAGGGTTTTCTCTGAACTATGCTCAGATGTCGCCGAGGGTTTTCTCGGAACTATGCTCAGATGCCGCCAATGGTTTTCTTGGAATTATGCTCAGATGCCGCCGAGGGTTTTCTTGGAATTATGCTCAGATGCCGCCGAGGGTTTTCTTGCAACTATGCTCAGATGCCGCCAAGGGTTTTCTTGGAATTATGCTCATATGCCGTCGAGGGTTTTCTCGGAACTATGCTCAGTTACCGCCGAGGGTTTTCTCGAAATTATGCTCAGATGCAACCAAGGGTTTTTCTTGGAATTATGCTCAGTTACTGCCGAGGGTTTTCTCGGAACTAAGCTCAGATGCCGCCGAGGGTTTTCTCGAAATTATGCTCAGATGCCGCCAAGGTTTTTTTTGGAATTATGCTCAGTTCATATTTACTTCATGCTCAGATTTGACTCATTTCCAACTCAAACTCTTTAAAATCTATCTCAGATTTTGAGCCCACACACTTGCACAGTTGTTACATCAGTCAAGGAGAATTTTCTAAAATTCAAGGATCTGACACTGCCAATGAGAGCTCGCGCTCAAGGACCTGACATTTTTTTAGTTCGAGGAGAGTTTTAGGCTCAAGGATCCGAATACCCCGACGAATTGCTAAATCAGGCTGCAAAATGAACTGTTACTAGCTTTGGCATTCGGATATCGCACTATCTACCAAAATAGATCTGCTATCTAGTTTTTGCTTCAACCCTCTGCCAAAGAGGGGCATCTGTAGACACCCCATTTTTGCATCCGCCTGATTAATCAAGTCGTCAACCCGATCGCAAAAGTTTCCAATGATGGATGTTTATTCCAGTGTTTTATTTTGTTACCGAATGTATTTCAGAAATTCGTATTAGGTATCTCGAGCTGACAAAACTTTAGAAACCACGCTACGCTAGGAAAATACTACCCCAGAAACATCGAAATCATCATCCTGCAAACCAAAAAGAAGCTTCACAATAAAAATCATTAAAAATTATCAAATTACCAAAATACCCCTAACATCAAAACAACCTTAGAGCCTACATTACGCTTAGGAAAACCCGTTCAAATACATAAAATGACAAATCAAAATCAAATAAATCATTTCGCCAATTTTCACAAAATTTGACAAAATTATGAAAATACCCCTCATAAAATTCACGACCATTTCACACAAAAAATTTCATAAATGACAAAAACCAACATTCCCATTGAATTCCTGATGAAAAACTGATTCCAAAACATCCTGGAACATTGAAAAACGACTTAAAATGTAAAAAATCCTCTCCGAGGGTAAAATGGTAATTTAACAATTTTAATAATTAAAAATTTTAAAATTAATAAATAAATCATTAAATAATGTAAAGTGAAACATTAATAAAATTAATTATAAAATTTAAATAAAAAAATTGATCAATCAAGCTTTCAAGAAAAATTGTTGATGGTTCGCGAGATATTTCTTTAAGGACCCCTCCATTTGGGGGTCCAAAGAATCAAATATATAATAGAGAAGGGTTCTCCAAAAATTTAAATTCAATCAAACAAGACTAAAGTCAAGATATTAAAGTCAATCAAATAAAACTAAAGTCAAAATTAAAGTCAATTAAGTAAGACTAAAGTCAAGTATTAAAGTCAATCTCATAAGACTAAAGTCAAAACCTTAAATCAAAACCCTAATCTAAACTAATCAAGTCAATCTAATAAGACTAAAGTCAAAACCCTAACCCTTATCTAAACTAATCAAGTCAATCTCATAAGACTAAAGTCAAAACCCTAAAGACTAAGTTCATCTCATGAGACCAAAGTCTAAACCCTAAAAAGAAACCCTAATCAAACCCTAATGCTTCTAAAAACTTTATAAATAGGAGCCTCCACACCCTATTTTCGTATCAACGAAAAAATCCTAGAAATAGTAGGTGAAGAAGTCTCCACAACCTTCCCAAAATCCTAATTTTGGAGTCCAACTCCTTCCCTAACATCCCTACTTCGATTTTAGCCTAAAAAACACTTAGAAACCTTTCAAAAACACTCCAAAAATCCACAACAAATTCAAAGCATCCAGATCCAAGAAAAAGATACCTTGCCTCGGATATCAGAAATCATATCCGGAGACAGAATGAAGCAAGGAGTACGATACAAGGAGCTATTTTCACCAGATTTGAAGAAATTGTACTTTTGCAGATCGAAGGTAAGATTTTTCATTATTTTTTTAATCTAGGTTTTGTCATTAGCGATGTAGTTATATTTGGAATAAGTAGAGACCGGCATTGGCCGGGCGGGGTTGGTGCCTAACACCTTCCAATCCCGTAACATGATCCCCGGATTCAGATTTCTGTAGTAGATTAGTTCTTTTTTATCCATTGTAGAGTCAGTTTGGTTCTTGGACCATAATAACTCGGTGGCGACTCCCAAACCTCAAGGGTCAAAAGTGGATCCGCGCACCCCGCAGATCGAGGGCGCTTTCAGAACCAAAAACCATTAGATAATGAAAGAAAAATAAAAATAAACTTTCAAGGACTTGACTCAACTTGATTGATCTTCTAATTAGTTTCTTGAGTTCTTCATGTCCTTGAGGATTTCTTCTTCATCACTTTGAACTCCTTGCATCAAGAGGATGCTTGCTCCATTGATGTGTTCCAATATGTGTACAAGGTGAAGGTAAAATGAAGAGGGTTAAACAAAGAAGGGCTAAGGTTGAAAGTGTCTAAGGTTTGGACCTTTTATGACTAGAGGAGACTTTCTAGATAATATGATATGGGAGCAAGTCTTCTTTAGTGTTTGAGCTAATCAAAGAAAGAACTCAAAATCTGAGTTATGAAGGCATTTAGGAAATAAAAATTACCTACTAAGGGCACCGAAAGCTCCAACGATCATATTTTCAAATTTTTGGACCATTGGCGTGACTCTATTGACGGTCTTGGTGGAGCATGATGCTTTTTCTGGGGGCTCTAGTCATTTTACCTAATGGTACCAAGTAAATTATCAAAATATCCTTTTGAGTCATTTTGAGCTCTCGAGAGGTCTGATGATCAAAAGTTCAGGGATTTACAAGATCTTGCCAATATAAGATCCCTAAATACTGATCAAGGGATGGGAGATGACCCGAGGGTGGTAAAATTATCAAAATGCCCTTATGACCATTTTGACTCCCAATAAGCCATTTTCGACCCCTGAAAGTTCTGAAGAAAGAACAGGTCGAGAAAAGAATGATCTCACCAAAATGAGTCGACCTAACAATCATCTAAGTGTTGGAAAATAATCTAAGTAGCCTAATTACCTTTTTGATTTTTTACACACATAATGGAACTTTTTGTCGAGGTATTAGAAGCTGAACGATTTTACCAGAGTTTTCATATATCTTCAAATGCAAACTAATCCGACACTCAACATAAGTCTCAGGATTGATAAAATAAGGAACTAACAGTGGGTGACCCACGGCCCTAAGAAAAATTCCTCTAGGCCATGGGTTACCCAAGGCCTGGCTTAAATAAGTTTTGAAATTAGTCTCGATCCAATTTGAAGACTACATTGGAAATTTCTAAATTGGATTTCGAGAGCTTTCCAACTCGATCCAAATAAATTGTGGTGTCTACAATGTTTATGTACAGTTTGTTTAGTTCTTGCACATAACGTACCTTATAATTGTCTATTTTTTATATAGGTCAAAGTATTGTGGTCTGGCTAGCAATCCAGTATATCTTGCTCCAACAGTTTTGGTGGTGGTGGTAGTGGTTGTCGTGGCATGGTAATAGTGATGGTGATTGGTTGTGATGGGGAATGGTTGATCATGGTTGCATGGTGGTGGTAGTAGTGATTGGTCATGGTGGGGGTCACGGTGATCGGTCATGATAATTGTCGTGGTGGTGGTAGTGATGGTAGTCGTAGTGGCATGGTAGTGGTGGTTGTCGTGGCATGGTAGTGGTGATTGGTTGTAGTAGTTTTTGTGGTGGTGGTGGTGATTGGCCGTGGTAGAGGTCATGGTGGTGGTGGTGGTCTTGGCGGTTGTTCATAGTGGCATAATTTGCACAAGATTGGCCGGGAAGGATTCCAAGGGGTTGTCTTGATGCTACAATCTTGAAGTATTGGACATGTGTAAAGCCTTATGAGGTAACCCTAAATTATTTTCTCCAATTGCTTGTAAGACTCAAGTTAGGGTTTGAGTATCCTTTTGTACTCTCTATTTTGATATAGTGATTTGTTGCCCTGTAGTTGTTTCTCTCATTGAAGAGTTTTTCCACATTAAAAATTTGGTGTCTCTTATGTGTGCTTGTTACTTTATCTATGTTAGTTTTCCTTTTTCTTTTGTGAATTTTTATCATAACTTTGATAGTCTTAAAAATCAATATTTAAAACCTTATCTCTTGTGGTTGTTACTCTTAACTAAGTAAACTATAACTATGAATCCTATTTTGAAAGTTCATTTCCATCCAAATTATTCTAAAGCAATCAATTTAAAATTCTAACCTTGTGTGTGTAATTGGTTACTCTTTATGTAAGCTAATCACTGATTTATGTTGATTTAAATAATTGTCACTATTATAGAAGTTTGACTTGTCCATGAAGTCTTTTCAGAATTGTTATTGTGTTTTTGAAAATTATCAATTGTATTATAGGAAGAAACAAGTAATCTGATGTTTGAGTTTTGAAATTAATGTAAAAAAATTATTTAGTATCTTTAGTGTGGACATTATGTGGAATGTTTCTGTTTGTGCATGGTCGTGGTAGTAGTGGTGTTCACTATGTGAAAATTGAAAATTTTGACAAGAAAATTCGATTGGCCAAAGCCCACAAAATTTAGAAAGTGAATTTTGACGGTTTATGGCCATTGAAATTTTTGGTGATCCCCAATTTGATGGCTTAGAGCCATCTGAAAATTTTGACTCCTTGATCCATCAAATTTTATGAAATTCGACGGTCTTGGGCCGTCAAATATTTTTTCACATTGTGGTTGGTGGTAGCATGGTGCAAGTTTCTATTTTTTTTTTTTTTTTTTTCCTATTTTTGCATGTGTTTTTTGTTTCTGCATATATGTACAAGGCACTGCCCAGAGGAAAAAAAATTTATTAAAAAAATACATAGATAAGATGTCAATTTTATTAAAATCGACGTTATATAATACATATAACAGTGGTTTTTGCTAAGATTGACTTTGAATAATAAAAATAATTTAACATAACAATTTTATTGGTTTTATAAGTGATGGCGGTACATAAAAAATCAACGTCATTATTGAAATATAACGTCGGATTATAATCGACGTTATTAGGGTGGAGCCAAGAAGTGCCCGGAGGGCCCTCAACTTTTTTGTTTCTTTATACAGCCTTATGAATTTGGGTCATTATTTGAGATGCCCCTGTCCCAAATCCACCTTTTTGCCCCTCCCTCCCAAATATTTGGGGTGATCATTTAGAAACCTTTATAATTTTTGGTGAATATTTTATACACGCCATGTTTTCAAATTGATGAATGTCATTTGTCCCTGCCCTCTTTTCATAACTTTGACACCCCTCTACCAATTTGGTGGATATTGGGCACACCCCCATGTTTTCAAAATAACTACATAAGCCTCTTTGACATTGTTCTTCATTTAGTGACTAACAAAAAAAAAGAAAAAAACTTAAATAACCTCATTTTCAACCAATCAAAAATCTTTAATTTGTTATCCATAATACTACTCATTTTCAAGTTTTTCACATCTATATTAAATTAATTTTAATCTATTCAGGTTGAAGACAAGGGTAATAAGGTCATTTGGCATTGATCTACAAGAGAAGATTGAAGTCAATGGGCATGCAGGTTTGGTAAATTTTAAATTGATGACATTGTTTGCATTGATTTTAGTCTTCTCTCGTATGGTAACAAGAAATGATCAAAATACTCTTTTTCTCAACAACAAAAACTGAACTTTCCCCCAAAATCAGTCATCTTCAAGCTCCTCAACCTTACCATAACTATATTTTGCACCTCCTAGAAGAAAATCCTGGTTCCACCTCTGGATGTTATAACCATGCTTTTAAGACGTCGGTCGATTTAATGTTGATTTTTTAACCGATGTTAGAGGCGACGTTAAAAGACAATAACACCAGTTCTAAACCAACATTAATTATAGGCCTTATTCCTACTAGTGTTTAAGAAGAAAAAATATCCTTGGCTTCAAAAGCCCATCATGTTCTCATGAAACGAAATGCAAGCTTTGGCATTATTTCAAGGATGAGGAAATGTATCGAAGGCAGTAGGAATCTGAACGTCGAGTTCATACATGAACCTTGGCTTAAGGAAATTGAGAAAAGTAACTAGAAAAACTCTTACATGAACAAACGATTGACATTGAGAAATGAGTGGATTTCCTCTCTGAAATTGAGAGACAAATGGGTTTTCGATCTAACTCCCTCTCTCTTGATTCTTTCGTTCCTGTTAGAACGAGAGATTGAACTCGTTTGGTCATCCATCTTTAGGTTTGTTTCGGATTAAAAGTGGACTCGCGAGTTAGAAACGGTTTCAAATATCCAAAACAGTTTAAACCCGTATTTTATTACAAACAGCTAAAATCCGTTTCACTCTCGCATTCCAAATTCCCTATTTTCTTGAAGTGAGTAGGAATCTACAATTGAAATTTATGTTTTGATGATGTTCAGATTTCAGCACTCGTGCGAAGCTAGAAGTTTAAATGACTATCTATTGTGTGGAAGTGCTTTCCAGTCCAAAAGGTGCGAGTAGCACGATCCACTTGCATGTGTATTAACAAATGGAACCAAGTAATCATGTTGTAAAGCCTCTTCAATTACATCTATGATCACTAAACGCGACAACGCTTAGTGGAATGAACTAGTGCATGTATTCTGGCTTAGAATACTTTCATTGTTTCTACAACAGAATACAAAGAATCTGATTGTTTGTTGGATCTGTTGCCTACAATTGAATGTGGCCTAGGAATTAATATATATTTAGTTTACATAGAGAAATCTGATGGGCCTTTCGTTTCCTTCTTTTAGCCAACAAGGTATATTATTTGACGGACCATGTTTATTCTTTAGGGGACATTCATCAGGTGCATGCACCAGAAGAGTACCATGTTTTTAAAAAGCTTTGTAACCATTCATCCCAGCAGACACTCATGAGAAAAAAGAACAAATCAACACAGATGAAAAGTGCATTCAGGTTCAAGAGAACTTCTATTTGCACACCAAAGTTTACTTATTAAAACAAAATATAAATGAAATTATTCATTAGATTTCCAAATAAGATTAAAGAGAGGCCAAAGCCATCTTCTAAGATTTCTTAGAAATGGTTCTTAAACTCAAAAAGAGGAGATGGGAGGGAGGGGATATGAGAAGATAGAGGGAGAGATGAGAGCATTTGGATGAGAAGAAATGGATTTGGTAGTTTTATAGGAGAAGAGAATTAGGTGTGATAGTAAATAATAATAATAATAATAACAACGGCTATCTATATCATGATAAAGCTATTAATTTTAAAATATTGGTGCATTATAAGTAAAACTTGGTGTTCCAATAGGAGTTCTCCAAAAGAATTATGCTGTCAATTTTCCAAATCAATTAGCATTGTATAATATTAGACATTCTATAAAATCTCTCCCCAAAATATCAGCTTATTATTTATCAACAAACATCATCAATGATAAGTTGGGCATTTCGAGAGCTTTGCATGACTAGCCAACTGATGTGTCCATCCACTCTTATGTTTGGATTGAGAGACGTGGAGAGAAGAGAAACTCATTAAGAGAAGAGAAGCGAAACTCGATTTCTCTCCACCGTGTTTGGATTGACAAGAGAGCACTGGGGTTAATTTTGAAATTTTAAAATATCTTCAAAAAGATCTAAGGGTAGAATTGGAATTGTAAAATTTTTATAAGGGCTTTTCTCCATTTCTCTCCTCTTCTCTCCACTTTTGGAGAGAAAGAAAACTAACATTTTTATCTCTCCAATTCTTTTCTCTTCTCTTCCCACTTAACAATCCAAGAGAAACTGATTTATTTTCTCTATTCTTGTCTCCATTTTTCTCAATCCAAACATAGTGTAAGAGAAGAGAAGAGAAGAGAAATAACATTTCTCTCTATCATGTTTGGATTGACTCAAGAGAACTTTGGAAAACTTTAGAATTTAAAATTATCTTAAAAGAGATCTAGGGGTAGAGTTAGCATTATAAAATATTTTAAAAGGATTTCTCTCCTCCTCTCTCCACTTTTGGAGAGAAAGGAAACTCACATTTTTTTCTCTCCAATTCGTTTCTCTTCTCTCCCCACTTAACAATCCAAACAGGAGAAATGGAGAGAAAATCATTTATTTTCTCTTCTCTCCATTTCTCTCAATCCAAACACAACGACTTCAAACAGAATATAACTTGCTCCAAAAATTCTCTATAAAAACATAGACCAATCTTCAATTTTCACCCTAATTGTATCAAAGCCCTCCAAATTGTTTTTGGTTTACACAATTTCTGTCATGAGGTTGGTTGAATTTCTACTTTCTCTGGCAACAACCTTGGTTTTGATAATGAACACTTCTGTCATGGGTCGTCTACACGGGTATCAGTTCGATACAACAGAACATGAACAAAGAGAAGTATTTCAAGTGAAGTTTGGGAAGATACAACACTACCACAGACAGCTTCAACAAGCTTCATCCCCGTCTCCTAACAACGTAGACAAAAACAACACATTAGTGCAACCCGTTGGTGGTGATCGACGTGTTGATGGGAAGGAGAACCATCATGGGACAGATCTCAAGACATGGGACAAGCAGCACCCAAACCCACCTTTCTAAAAGCTTGAAATCAGGAGTGGAAAAAGTTTATATGGTATCTAATAGCATTCCTCTTGTTGTCTAGTTTGTGGTAAATATCTCAAGTGTGTATACACGTATTCTTATAGCATATTAAGGATGGAAAAATGAGACTACATCCCTATAATAAGCACAGTCACTTTCATCCCACCAAATAATACAAAGAAGCTTGCCAGGAGGAGCCCCAAGAAGACTCTCAAGCTCATGAGTTAGAGTTAACATAAATGCTAAAAAGTCAGCCAACTTAAACACAAACCCACTTTTGAGCATGGATCACGTTTTCAAAACTCAGTTTGGCGTCTAGTCTCGTTCATGGATGAGACCAAGTTGTCTCAGACAAGTCAGCTTATCTCGGACGAGATAAATAATTTAACTCGGTTCATAATTATTTGTTCATCTACATTTATATGAAAATAATTATAATTTTTTTATTAAATAAGGTAGGTAAATGAGATTTTAATCATCAAACCATATTTTATTTAGAAAATAAATATTTGAAATTTAAAAAAATTAATTATTTTAATTAAAATATACAAAATCCCAATTGACTCGAAAAAGTTTTTATTGACTCAGTTAAGATTTTCAAAATATCGTCCGAGTCATCTCATTTGTTTGGTGAGAATTTGCATGTGTGAAATCCTTGTCTATCTGTCTCGTTCATGGACGATAGTCATCTTAGTCTCGAGTGACATTTAAAACCATGACATGGATGCCTAGGTCAAGTGATGTATGCGATAAAATAAACAAGAAAGAATAAAAAAACTAAGAAAATTAACCCAAGATTTTCATGGTTCGGCTAGGTTTATAGAACAAAGACTTGCTATTTTGGAATTGTGTAGTGATTTTCTAACTAAAATCTGACACAATAACTCAAAAACTCGTTTACGTGGCATGTGCAAGAACCCCTCAGGATGCACAACTACACATCCCCGTAAACATGTGCAGTTGTGTATCCCGAGGGAAAAATCTATGGTTCTTACACATGCACGTCAGTGACTTTTTTATCTACTCTGTTAGATTGAGTTAGAAAATCAGCACTCTTTGAAATTTATATGCTAAGCTGATGAACCAATGGCATCATGCCATGTGTATTGAAAATTATTAAAATAAAACTTAAACAGCTACTCCGAAGTCAACTTTCCCTTTCGGTTACCTAAACTGTAACCAACTCCTTTTCTTTCCAAAATATCATATTTGCCCCTAGGGCATATAATTACAAAATTGGGTATGATGAAGAAGGAAACTCAAAATTCAAAAATAGGGTTCGTGAAAAATCTTTTTTTTTCAACAGAATACGACTCATAAAACAAAGCATTATTGATATGCCAAGTATTAGAAGATGCTCTTGTTAGATCCTATGTAACATTGTGGCCTCATTGACTGACGTAGCAGAAGCGTGTGAATCAATAGATTTGATAGATTGTGTTCAATAGAACACTCAAAATCAATATGAATCAATAGATTCAATTATTAAAAAAATAATAACTTGAAAGAAAATAAAGCATAAAACTAAAAAAATAATTAAAAAAGAAAATATAATTGAATTGATTATTGATTGATTGATTTAATTTTCGGATTTGGAGTTTCTTATATAAATAACTCCATTATAACAATTTAGAAGCCTACTAAAATACTAAAAATTAATATTCCTAACATATTTATAACATAATACTAACTTTTTAATGGTATTGAATTCAAATTGGAGACTTCTAAGCACTTCTAATTATGGTCTAAATAACATAAATAAATTTTAAAAAAATTAGAAACTTACAAGGAATTAAACTCCTAACTTAACTATGAAATAGAAATCTTACTAGAAGTATAAATAGAAATAGAAATCCTAGTAAAACTCTAACTAGGATTGTACATATCCTACATCAGGCTCCCTTTCTTTGAAAAAACGCATCCTCAAGTTGTTCGTGAAGGCTTTTTTTTTCTTATTTTTTCATTTATCCCTCACTCTAATCCACATCCAATGAAATCCGTTTTTCAGACTTAAATTTGATAATATAATTGACCATAGCTTATGATCAGGCAAATTCTTCGCACAAACATTATCGTTTATCTTCTTCAAAATATGAAAGGGTTCAATTTTCTGCAACTTAGTCTTGTTGTAAGTTTTGGTAGGAAAATGATATTTACTAAGATAAACCATGACCAACTCTCCTTTTTCATACCTCTTGAATCTTCTATCAACACCGATTTTGTACTTGTTAGTAGAAGCTTCAAGGTTCTTTTTCAATTGTTCCTTCAATATGTCATGTTCTTTTAAATTAATCACATAATAAGACAGATTTGGGAGACTTACATCGGTTACCAAATCGATGTGGTATTGTATATTCCTCATAAGAGACAATGAATCCAACATTTTCGAAGGACGAATATGAGAGAATTCATCAAGGAGATGCTGCACTTGATGACAAACTTGAGTAGGAGGGTCTCGGTTGGAAGGTTGTACTACCATCGGGAATACTTGACTTGTCTCTTTTAAGTCTTCGTTGATGTTGGTAGAAACAAAGCATGTCTCATTATCCTTGGCTGGTTGGGTAGCCTTGGGCTTTGAATAAGAAGGGTGTATGTAAAACCCCGAGTTTTCAATTTGTATCTCGAGGAAAAATAAATACTAGAATTTTTAGAAAATCTTGAAAGTGGGACTTAGGGTAAAATTGTAGGACCTTGTTCTGATCATTTTTAATGAAATCTGATCTTACCATTTGATTCAAAATGATCAAAAAACATACTTTAGCCTATAAGCACGCTCAAGTGCGAGTCCGAATAGAAAAATTGTAAAATCCTCGATTATCGAGTCGAACCATTTTAAAATAGTAACTTTTTGCTAGAGAAAGAATTATTAAGATTCAATTATATCATTGGATTCGTAACGAAAAATTATTGAACATAGACTATTTATTTGTCATTTTTGGATATCAAAAAGTCAAATTATCGTCAAAAATGAAAATGACGTCAATTTTAGGGGTCACCTCAGGCCAAAAATGTAAATGACAAAATTTGTAGAAATTGACTATACCATTAGATCCGGAACGAAAAATTAGATAAAATAAAGTATTTATTTGTCAGTTTTGGAGTCTGGATGGTCAAAGTATCGTCGATCAAAACAATAGGCAAAATATCGATTTCGTCCCAAAATTTATATAAATAAAAATTTTAATTTTTTTTTATACTTCATCTTCTCCAACCCGTCCAACAGCCAACGAAATTTTTTTTTTTTAAACTTCAACCTCAGATTCACGACAAACGGCTCGCCGTCGTCGACCGACACAAAAGAGAGAAACGTCTGCAATCGTGTTCTCTACAAAACCCACTGAACTTCTTTCCATTTCACTTTCTTTTTCACCCCGTATCGTCAAAAATCAATCGTATTTATATATGGGGATTTCGAAACTTTGACCTTGGATTTCATCCGTTTCGGGATCAAACCGTCTTCCGTCGTAGAAAGGAGAAAGGACAATGTGAAAGCGCCATTGATCTGCGGGGTACGCGGATCCGCTTTTGACCTTTGAGGTTTGGGAGTCGCCACCTAGTTATTACGGTCTAGGAACCGAATACTGACTCTAAACGGATAAAGAAACTAATCTAACAAAAGAAAAAACTAAATCCGGGGATCACATTACGGGGTTGGAAAATGTTAGGCACCAACCCCGCCCGGCCAATGCCGGTCTCTACTTATCCCAAATAAGACTACATTGCTAACAAAAACCTAGATAGAAAAAATAAAATAGATTTTACCTTCGAACGCAACGATTTTATTCCCTCAGATTTGATAAAACTGCTCCTTATACCGTACTCCTTACTTCGTTCTGTCTCCGGATCTGATTTCGGATCTCCGAGGCAAGGTATCTTTTCCTTAGATCCGGATTCTTCAAATTTTGTTATTGATTTTGGGATGTTTTTGAAGGGCTTCTAGGTATTTTTCAAACTAAAATTGAAGTATGGGTGTTAGCTAAGGAGTTGGGACTTCAAAATTAGGGTTTTGAGAAGGTTGTGGAGGTTTCTTGACCTACTTTTTCTAGGGTTTTTTCTTTGATACGAAAATAAGGTGTGGAGGCTCCTATTTATAAAAATTTTTAGAAGAATTAGGGTTTGATTAGGGTTTCTTTTAGGGTTTTAATTAGGATTTTGACTTTAGTCTTATGAGATTTGACTTAGTCTTTAGGGTTTTAATTTAGGGTTTTGACTTTAGTCTTATGAGATTAACTTTAATACTTTGACTTTAGTATTTCTTGGTTGACTTTTAATATCTTGACTTTACCCTTACCTGATTAACTTGAAGATTGACTTTAGTCTTACTTGATTGACTTTAATTTTTGGAGAACCCTCTTTTATTATATCTTTAATTCTTTGGGCTCCTAGATGGAGGGGTCCTTGAATAAATATCCTAGCAACCATCAACAATTTTGCCCGAAAGCCTGATTGATCGATTTTTTAGTTCAAATTTTTAAATTAATTTTATTAATGTTTCACTTTACATTATTTAATGGTTTATTTATTAATTTCAAAATTTTTAATTATTAAAATTGTAAAACTATTGTTTTGCCCTCGGAAAGGATTTTTTACGTTTTAAGTCATTTTTCAATGTTCTAGGATGTTTTGGAATCAATTTTTCAGAAGGAATTCAATGGGAATATTGGTTTGTGTCATTTATGAAATTTTTCTGTGTAAAATGGTCGTGAACTTTATGAGGGGCATTTTTGTAATTTTATCAAATTCTGTGAAAATTGGCGAAATGATTTATTTGATTTCGATTTCTTATTTTATGTGTTTGAATGAGTTTTCCTAAGCGTAACGTAGGCTCTAGGGTTATTTTGATGTTAGGGGTATTTTGGTAATTTG